>NC_137868.1:11468939-11651439 GCF_963924005.1 Protomyctophum bolini
TAATTGGTTATGAATTGAGTATGCAAAACCATACATGTTAAATTGTTAATAGGGTCAATATAAATAAATGAATACATGATAACCGTTCCAAAGTATGTATTTTTTTGCATATTTTCCTATATACTCCCTAATTTGCATATTTAAATGTAACATTTCAGAAAACTTGTAATACAATCAACCATTGTCTTCGTAAGTAGAAGTAGTAGTAGACGTTTCATGGCGATAACTATATTCATTAAATGTTTGCCTATCTGTCATGTACTGTATGGTGAAAATAACAATGTGTGGTAATCTGTTCAATATGAAAAAGGTGTGTGTGTGTGTGTGTGTGTGTGTGTGTGTGTGTGTGTGTGTGTGTGTGTGTGCGCCATGTGAGTGTGTGTGTGTGTGTGTGTGTGTGTAAGCCTCAGTTACATACTGTGGCTGCAGTGTCTCACCTGGAGCTAAACTCACCATTACGACTATGGGGGTCAGAACTGGGTCAGTACACTGGATTAGGCCACATACTGTAGGCCATGCTAAGCCTGTTATTACAGTGCATGACACATCACTCAGTCAGAGAGAGAGAGAGAGAGAGATGGATGATGGATGGAGAGAGTCAGGGAGTCATACTGTAGCAAAAGAGACTGACTGAGATATACAGTAGATAGAGATGCAGAGAGGCAGACAGGATGGCAAAAAGAGACGGAGACACATATACTTAATGGAGAGACAGAACAGACTGATTGAGAGAAGGACAGAAAGGGACAAAGACAGATGGGGAGAGAGAAAGAGAGAGAGAGAGAGAGAGAGAGTTCCACCTGACGGTCCATCTCTGGCCTCTGTAATGACCTCAGCTGGGAGGAGGAGGAGGAGGGATTAGGGATCAGGGAAGGGGGAGGGGCTCTGATGGGATCAGCTCTCATTGGCCCACTTTTACATCCCACACTGATTAGATCAATGAGACCATGATGTCACCATTGATCACCTCCTACACTGTAAAACATTCAGTATTAATATGCCGCAGATAATGTACACATGCATGTAACCATTACATTTGCACACAATCAACAGTTACACAAAACTTACAAATATCTGTCCATTTTGTGAATGTATTCATTTAAACAGGTTCTACATTGTGCTGTTCTACATTGTGCAGGCCCATCAATGCAGTGAAAACAGATCATAGAGCATAGTTAGTAGAAGTGGAAGAGAATAGAAGTCATCGACAAAATGTGTAAAATCTGAGTTAAGTTACAACTGGATCAAATTAGTGCAGAGGTGTAGACGGTATATGTATATAAACATAATAATTATACTGTTTGCTGACCACCGTGATGGGGATTTGCATGAATATACTGTAGCTCATGTCCAGTTCTTAAAAAGGAGGTCACATTAGGAACAGAAAGCCAGCAGTGTGGGCTCCATAATGGGAGCTGAGCACACTCTGGTCTTAATAGAGACCTGCATGTGCTGTATACATATAATACATCTGAGCTGTATACATCTGAGGTGTGTGTGTGTGTGTGTGTGTGTGTGTGTGTGTGTATGTGTGTGTGTGTGTGTGTGTGTGTGTGTGTGCGTGCGCGTGCGCGTGTGTGCGCGTGTGGATGGGTGTGTGTATCTGTGCCATCAGTGCTAGTGCGGCTAGCAACTATCTGACTGTGACGTAACCTTTAAGCCTGTGGGCTACGGAGCTATAAGCAAACATCACAGCTGCTCTGTGCATGTGCGACGTTGTGTGCATTTATTGCTATACTTGATTCAAGTGTGTAGGAAATTAATGTTGAGGTGTGTGTGGGTAGGTGGGTGTGTGTGTGTGCATGTATTACCACCAACACCATGCGTCTGTGACGCAGTGCGATCACAGTGAGACACACACACACACACACACACACACACACACACATTTGACATTGGTCATCAGAGGAATGGTTGTTGTCATAGTAAAACAGATTTGGGGAGTTAGGTTTCCAAGTATTGGAGAAGATTCAGGTTGGGGGTTAGGATTATAGGATTAGAAATGTTTGACAGTTTTAGCCTCATACTGCATTGACTCCTGGTTGTTTTTGGGATTGATTTTAAAGTTATTTTACTTGTTTATAAAGCCCTAAATGGTCTTGCACCTTCTTACCTCCTTGCCTGCCAAAATATGTCCCAGGCCGCCCCCTCAGGTCTGCCATTGCTGGACTACTCGAGGTGCCTAAGGGAATGGCGACTAAAAGATGCGGAGAAGCAGCTTTCTGATTCTAGGGGCCAACGGCCTGGAATAAACTCCCACGGCACCTTAGACAGGCAGCCTCTGTTGACATTTTTAAAACACAGTTTAAGACCCATTTTTACCCATTTTTTGCCGATTTTACTGTCTTCTCTTAAATTTGTAATTTCATTTTCTTTTTGAATGATATTTTTACGCTAGTTCAGATATTTTGCTTTGTAAAGCACTATATATTTAATGTCATGAAAGGTGCTCTATAAATATTATTCTTATTCTTATTCTTATATTAGAGGTCAGGTTCTGGGCGACCATAGCTGAGTGGTTAGTGAGCCCAGCTGGACCGGAGCCACTGTTTGTCGCACGTACAAACAGTGTGTGTGTGTGTGTGTGTGTGTGTGTGTGTGTGTGTGTGTGTGTGTGTGCGTGCGTGCGCAAGTGTGTAGGACATAAATGTTGAGGCGTGTGTGTACAGTCAGCCTCAGCACTAGCACAACTCTAGCCATGATTTATGTCATCCTCTCACTGACCTTGACATAGTGATGAAGGAGGGAGGAACCTACCAATGATGTCACTGCTAGGCCAGTTTCATCTAACAGAGGACCAGTTGGGTACCGGTACGGTATGGTAGGTCGAAATGGTCCTGTAACTCTGAGAGGGTACAAATGTAACCAGTTACAGTTACAGTGTTAAGTATCCATTCGTTTGGGATTTCCGCTGGAACAATGCAGGTTTTAAAATAATTCAACAATTGCACTTAAAGTACAGTACTTAGAGTAAATGTACTTTCCACAGTGGAACAATACTTTCCACAGTGGAACAATACATAATTCCTCATAGTTTTCACACTGGGGGGGGGGGGGTTATATGGAGAGACCCCCACAGGGTCTTCCCTTCACCTGTTTCCTACAGTCATCCCTCTGTCGCCTGTCCATCCTCCGTCAACCAGTCAGCAGTGGGGGCCTATTTAAAGATATTGGCTCCATCGGGAAGGGGGGGGGGGGGTGTCGTCACAGAAACCGCTTATCTCCATATTTTAACTTTTTGTGTTGTGTTTTTCTTTCCTGTAAATTAATAATCAATGCTCAAGACGATAATTGAATAAAAAACAACAACATTTGGGCCTCTCCAGCCTTCGTATACGGACGATTCATAACTCTGGAGTATAACACACAGTACAATACCGATATTGACTCTGACATGATAATTCACACGTTGTCCTTTGTATCCCCTCTCTCTGTACTCGCACTGTCAACCAGACACGGCTTGCTGCCTCTCTTTTACACTCTCACTCTCCCTGGCCACATGCGTCTTGTCTTTTCACAAGACGTCTCATTTTGTCTCTTTTTTTCTCCTTTCCTGATCTGCGGGGTGCGGGCGCTGGCGACCTTGCATCTCCGCATTTCAACTTTTCTTTATGTTTTCTCATAAATGAATGTCCTACTTTAGTCATGCAAGAGTGTCAAACGAAACCAGCGAAAATAGCACATCTACAAGCTCACCGTGAGCTTGTAGATCGGCTATTTCAAAGTTTTAAAACGTTTCCAAAATAAAAAAGCCAACGGTTTTGGACCTGCAAAGTTTCCACCTGACAGCAACAGTGATTATTGGCTGTTCTCTGGACGAATGTGTCGCTACACAGGCCCTTTGATGAAGTACAAATTAACCTTTTATCCTCTTGAGTATCTCGCTCTTTCTTGACTTTTGTCTCTTTTCTCTCTGTCTTTCTTTCTCTTTTCTCCATCTGTGTTCCTGTCGCTCGCCCTCCCTGCCCCTCTCTCACTTTCCTTTTAGTTCTTAAACCTCTCTTACGCAGACACATTCCCTCTCTCTCTCTCTCTCTCTCTCTCTCTCTCTCTCTCTGTCATCTTGATGCTCTCTCTACCGTGCACATGGCTCAGGTTTCTTCTGGACTTAGTTACACATTAAACAAAGACTGTGTTGTTCCCGTTGGTACGTAATTGTCTGCACTGGAGGAAGAATTAGAACACTTTTTTTAACGCTGAAGAAACTGGAGCTTTGGAGGGTTTAAGTCAGTGCTTCTCAAACGTTTTCATGTCAAGGACCCCCTAATTGATATGTATTTAGCCACGGAACCCCCACATGAAAATAGTTTTGGGCCTGCAGACCCCCGTACAAAATTATAAAAGAGTTATTTTTAAGACAGTTATGAGCGGTACCGTATATTAACCACTTAAGACCTGAGGCCCGCATCTGTGTGCATGCATAACCACCTGCTTACTTTTATGCTGTAGATATTTTAAGCGCTCTCAACTCACCGCTCAAATCTCAAATATGTAAGACATGTGAGATGGAAACACACACCCACAAACGCGTAATGCATGCACGTACGCAAGCATGTGCACACACGCTCAGTTGCCCACATGTGATTTTTTGGGTCTAGACCAGTGGTTGCCAAACCTTTTAGCTCAAGACCCACAATTCAAAAAGGACAGATCTACATGATTGAAGGTTGCAACATTCACAGAGTTTGACTGGAGTGTATAGCTATATATAATATCCATACAAATTGACCTTCCTTTGAAGTCACAAAGAATGTGTCGATCTACATCTGCATGTTTATTTTGTGACTTATATACCTCTACCGTAGATCTCCTTGCCTTCTTTACATAATCCTTGTAGGAGGATAGAGCTGAAACCTGAGAGAATTAAGCAGCCATCCACTCACACATCAGTGGGTTGAACTATCCAGTGTTGGAAAAAACACTCATTTTTGAGTGGTGCAGCCACTCCAATGCACACACACGCAAGAACCCAAGCCCAACTCATAGAACTGTACAAGAGGCAGATGCTTAAGAGAGCCTCCTCCCTCCTGGAGGTCTCGGATCACCCACTTCGGTCTGAGTTTGAACTGTTGCCCTCAGGTCGTCGGCTGAGGGTGCCCGCCACAAAGACCAATCGGTTCAAACTATCCATAGTCCCGGCTGCTATTCAACTGCTGAACAGCAGATAGCACTTTATTCTATAGCCTCTTTGCACATATTGCCCACTAATGCACTTTTGCTGACTTTGCTACTATTGAATGTCATGATTTCTCTCTCTCTAGTGCCCTGTTCTTAGATCTTAGTCTTGTATTGAATGTTGTTTGTTGTGTGTATTTTTTTACTATTATCTGGCTGCAAACCAACTTCCTGCAAGGGACAATAAAGCTAACCTTGAACCTTGCAATGTGTGTCGCTGGCTGGCTGGCTGGGTCTGGGTCTGTCTGGGTTATTTCACTTTCAAAGATAATTGGGGTGATTTCATCGTCTACTCTTTGCTGTGAACTCCCTGGACCGTTTTGAAGTTGCTTGAATCAGTATTTAGATATTTGATATTATTCGTTGTAGCTGCCCCGCCCCCTTCCTATACAAATTGTAACTGCAAACTCCATTTTAACCATGATAAATGATAGATTACAATATAGATTACAATGATAGATTACATCAAAAACACCTGTTCTTGGTTGGTTCTGGTGACTGATGTTGTCCTTCTAATACTTGAGGGGGGCGTGTTTTTAATAATGATGATAATAATAATAATAATAAATGTATAATAATAATCAAAATCTACAAAGTAACTGGGGGGCATTATAGTATGCAGCAGCATGGCCCTTTGTTTAGTGACTGGCTGCCTGATCCTGTGTCTTCTTGGCCTTATCTGAGGCCAGCTGAACACTGCCCTGTCGAGCAGGTTTGGATCAGTAGTTGTGATGGGAACTGTGTGTGTGTACGCGCGTGTGTGTGTGTGTGTGTGTGTGTGTGTGTGTGTGTGTTTGGCGGGGGGGGGGGGGGGGGGGTACGTTGGCGTGTGTCTCAGTCTTTCTTCCATTTCAAGGACCCCCGGTGTGATAGGCATCAGGCCACTGGGACCCTAATCTACATCGAAATCCTGCCTGTGTTAATTTAACTCTGAGAGCATACAAAGTGGAACTAAAGGGACCAGTATACCAGTCCCATTTGTTTCTCTCAGAGTTAGCCTACAGATCTGTAAGGGTCCATTTGATTCCTAACTATAAATCATTTTGTTGGGGACCCCCCCCCCCCCCTAGAACCCCCCTCAAGGACCCCCCTCCTCCCGTCTACGCTGGGCGAGCAGCACAACCCCGCGGCCAAAAGCTCCAGACATACTGCAGGAAAATAACAAACAATAAGAATGAGCACTCAAGCATGAAGACTATTATTGTATGAGTCACACAGTGATGGTTTAATGTCACCAAAATGTCATTGTGTCCCAAAAAGGATTTTAGGATTCCAGGATTCAAATTCAAATGCCGCAAAAGTAGCTGATCCACAAGCTCAGTGGATCACAGTGCGTGTAGATATTCTACTTGTTCATACTACATCATGAGGAGTGAGCTAGTTTAGGCTTCTCGGTGCACGGACGCTGGCCCTGCATCTCAAGCCTATTCTTGTGTCTCTGCGTAATCAGTGCCAGAAGGGCCTCGCGGAGAAAGCAAATTATGAATTATTGACAAACCGCTTTGCATGTTTTCGGAGCTCACTGCTCTGGCACGGATTGTCGAAATGACCAAAAGCACTTAATCAATGGGAAGATGGAGATAGGTGGTGGGAATAACTGATGGCTCATAATCACGCCCAGGGCGGCGAACAAAGGGAATGATTCCACAATCAGGGGCAACGTGAGTCGTGACCTTCCATTGAGCTGGTGGTGACTCACCCAGACGAGTGTGTCTATTTTCATCCAAATCAGCCTGCTTTATGATCATGTCACAGCTGATGCTGAGCAGCAGTCATTAACTCTGTGCTCTGGTGCTCATGCTGCTGTGTGTCTCCTGAAAGGCTGATGTTTACTCGTTGACTGATGGGTGGAAAGTAAGTAACTTAAGTACTGTTGAACTGAAGTACAATTTTGAGGTACTTTCCAATGAATATTATTTCCAATTTTCAATGCTTTTACTTCCACTCCACTAGCCCATTTGGAATCATGAGGCCAATTCTAAAAAGGCCTTCTAAATCCGGACCTAAAACCTTCAAATATTTATTTAAAAAATCGCACCTGTGTGAAGTGAGTGGTGCAACTCCGTGTGGGGGTTCTCTGTGGGACTTCCAGACCCACAGGAACGACTCCAGGGTGTCGGCTCGGGTTCTGGCGAACTGCCCTGTGTCCGAAACGGTCGAGAAATGACATTTAGCATGTGGGGGTCCCCGGGGGGTCCCTCTACTGTACTGTACTGTTACTGTACTGTACTGTCACACCCGAAATCATCATATGTAGGCGTAGTGGTGGCAACCGCTGGTATAAGTCTAAGGCTGACAAAAGCCCTGAGTTCACCATCAACTCACAGCCCATACGTGTGTATGACCTACTGTACATGAGTCATACAAACTACCTAGGGGCATAGATTTAATATCGCAGGGGAATGGAAAGAACAGGTTGAGTACATTACATCTGAGTTTACAGCTAGGCTGAACCTGATTGACACTTCACCACTACCACTGCTGATGAAGATGGAGGCTATTAGGCAGGTTGCCCTGAGTAGAGTACAACACCTCTTCTCCAACGTTCATCTAGCATGTAAAACACTTAGGGCTGTATTTTGCGTGTCTTAAGTACCAGGTCTTATTACTTAACTTAAGACCTGGAGGCGTGATCAATGCCATTTGGCTATTCTGAGTGTCCAAAGAGCATTGACCACGCCTCCAGATCTTAAGTTAAGTAATAAGACCTGGTACTTAAGACACGCAAAATACAGCCCTATAGTGATCTAAATGATAATGTAGTTCACTTTGTGAGGAAGTGGTTCGGGCTCAACACCCACACCACCAGAGACATTATTTTCCAGTCCAAACAGGATGGTAGGTTTGGCGTGCCGAACATGGAGTGGATATATAACGCCACAAGGCTGGCTCACTTGATAAACATGCTAAACAGTGATGACACGACTGTCAGGGAACTTTCTAGATCTTCTCTGTTTCTAGATATGAAACGGCGTAAAGTGCCACTGGCAGCAGAGGGCGAGCCAAGTTTCCTGGGGTTTAGAAGAAAGCCCAACCTTAACATGGACTCACATGCTACTGGGTTTGGGGTGTCGTCAGCTTGGCCTGACCTCAATGACCTCTGTGTGAGAACTGGAGTATCTCTGTAGCAGTTTCTTAGGACATTATTACCAACTGTTTGATCTCATTAAGGAGTACTGTAATTGATACGGAACACCATATATCACCAGTCAATGCACGGAGGTATACCTTATAATGTTACAGCAAAAACAACAACAACACTGGACTGGTTTAAAACTACAGGGGAAGCTAGCTTGCCTTCCCGATGCAGACCACACCGTATCTCATACAATATTCAAGAATTATGCAGTTGATGAGGATATAGTCACCTTTACAGTCAAAGCCAGAATACAGGTCCTTCCAACCAGACTCAATCTCTCTCTGTGGTACCCTAACATGTTTTTCTTAATGGCTGCTATGTATACATATAAGGGAATGTACATTGCTACACGACAGAGACGTTCACAGAGCCTAGTAGGACTACAGTCGTGTACAGAGCCTAGTAGGACTACAGTCGTGCACAGAGCCTAGTAGGACTACAGTCGTGCACAGAGCCTAGTAGGACTACAGTCGTTCACAGAGCCTAGTAGGACTACAGTCGTGCACAGAGCCTAGTAGGACTACAGTCGTGCACAGAGCCTAGTAGGACTACAGTCATGCACAGAGCCTAGTAGGACTACAGTCGTGCACAGAGCCTAGTAGGACTACAGTCATGCACAGAGCCTAGTAGGACTACAGTCGTGCACAGAGCCTAGTAGGACTACAGTCATGCACAGAGCCTAGTAGGACTACAGTCGTGCACAGAGCCTAGTAGGACTACAGTCGTGCACAGAGCCTAGTAGGACTACAGTCGTGCACAGAGCCTAGTAGGACGACCGTACACTGGCAGATGGAGTACTGGAAGATTTCTCACATCCGGTCAAATGGGGTGGAACTATAATTATTGTCTGTGCTAAGCTTAAAGTCTTCAAGACGGAGGAGGAGGAGGCAGGCAGGCAGACAGGCTAGCTCCAGTCTTAATCCACCATGTAAGGGGTTAAATGATTATGGCCTGGTGGACACATGACTCTGTGATGATGACTGTGTGAGTTCTTCTGACTGAGCCAGCCAGGGATCCTATGACAGAGAACTGCTCTGTCTGTCTGTCTGCCTCTGTGCTTAACTGTGTCTGTCTGCGTGCTTAACGCTGGCTGTCTGTCTGCCTGTCTGTCTGTGCATCTTTCAAGGGTCCATTTGGTTCCACTTCCTACACTCTCAGAGTTATAGACCTGTCAGTGTCCTTATGGACCCCTGAGGGTCCCATCCCAAGCGTTTATACCATAACTCCAAGTAATTATGAAGCCAAATGATATTGAACTGACATTGCGTCTTGCTGACTCGCGTCCATGACGGCAGCGTTGATGAGTTTGTAATTGAGCTTTGGCATCGGCGTAGCATAGCGGTGCAATCTCTACGTTTATGGGGCTTGGGATGATATACTTCATTGAGCGTTGGTGTGACTCCCGTCCCTACCAGTGCGCAACAACTGCAGTATACATGGAGCTTTAATCTCCGGGAGGTGACAGACAGTCCCCTCAGAGAATTGCCTGCAGCCCACTGAGCCCAGTCAGCCACGCAGGCAGGCAGGCAGGCAGGCAGGCATGAGGCATCTCTCTCTCTCTCTCTCTCTCTCGCTCTCTATCGCTATCTCTCTCTCTCTCTCTCTCTCTCTGCACCATGTCATAGTTTTCCACTTCAGAGGGCAGCCCAGTGCATTTGAATACAAATAGACTAGAGGCTGACATGAGGCTCCTTGGGCTGGGTTGTTGGGATGAGAGCTCCCCCTTCTGGCCGCGGAGAGGAGCTACAGTTTCAACTGGAGGGGGAGGCTATTTCAGTGTCCACTTAGTTCAGTGGTTTTCAGCATGTGGTCTTGAAGTATATCTCTGAGCAAGACACTTAAGCCCTAACTGCTCCCCAAGCTCTGCGCTATTAGCACTCACTGCTCCCCAAGCACTGCGCTATTAGTGCAATAGCGCAGTGCAATATATATTGGCAGGGAGGTAAATACAGCAGACAAATTTAAGGTAGTGAGGACCATTATTATTGTTGTTAATATTACTTTAAATCATCAAGCTCATAGTTTTGTAGATAAGCAGCAATGCTTTGTCATACATTATAGTGTGTGTGCGCGTGCGTGTGTGTGCGCCTGTTGTCTTTGCACTTTACCTTCCTGCGCGAGCGTGTTTTTACAAGGACAAGAGTCCAGCATCATGTGTGTATACACTATACAGTAGGTAGGAGGTGTGCCTTGGGTTGGTTCCCGACAGCGTCAGTTTGCTCGATGCCAGTGACCAGCCAGCTCTTCTCTCTTTGAGCTTGTCCGTCACCCATCGACGGGAGGTCCAAGTTTTCGTTGTGCTCCGCCACATTTGCCACAAAAGTGCCATTGGTAGCATTATTTTCATTCTAAATGTGTGTCGTTCTCTCTCTTTCTCTGTGTGCAGAGGATGTTCTAACCAAGGATGCGGGAGAATGTGCAATATGCCTGGAGGAGCTGGTTCAGGGAGACACCATCGCACGCCTGCCCTGCCTCTGCATCTACCATAAAGGGTAAGACTGCAGACACCAGAGGCTGCCAAAGTACTACCCAAGTCCCAAACTAGTTACAATGCAAGCTCACAATGAGTGGCTATCTGGGGGCGGGGGGGGCAGAGGGACGACCCACTGTTTGGGAAACAGTGCTCTACTCGGATGGTGTTTGTACACTCACACAGTTAAATGAACACTAAGCACTCAGGATGTTAGTGTGTTCGTGACTTCTTCTATTCTATCTTATTTGTATAGAACCATTGGCTCTCAAACGTTTTCATGTCAAGGACACTTGATTATGGATCCTGCCGCAAAAGAACAAGGAGGCGTGGCCTTTGTGCTTAGAGGCAGGCCCACGGCCATCTTGCCTGCAGGCAGGCAGGCAAGCGATGCGTTTTAACATAATTGTGTTGTTACTTCGTATTTTAACGGGAGGCCCTCGTATGAATGAGCGACAGCCTGTCACTCAAGACGTCCGTGGGCCTGCCTCTAAGCGCAAAGGCCCCGCCTCCTTGTTCTTTTGCGGCAGGATCCATAAACCAGCGTCAAGGACGCCCAGGTTGAAAAGTATGTTTTGGTTTCATTGGTGACTGTTATTCAAACAAACATTTAACAAAAATAGCAGATCCACAAGCTCACCGTGTGTCACATTGTGGTTGTAGATGTAGATTAACTATATTTGACTATATTTAGTACACAATTTACAATTTAAGCATTTACTGTAGCAGTAGCAGACGCTCTTAATCCAGATTTTGAGCTTATCTTTGGCTAATTTTGCTGGGGGGTCTCCATGGAAACCCCTCAGGAACCCCTGGTGGAGAGTACCGGCCGCACTCCAAAAGCCTGGCAGATGAAAAGTGTTATTATCACCCATAAAGGTTGCACTTTCACCGGCACTATTTGCATTCCATAAGCCTATGGTGAGGCGTCTGTTTGTATGGCACTTTTCAAACACAAAGGCGACTCTCACAGAGTGCTTTATGTAATAGGCTTCAGAGATCATCTGCTGTATTGTAGGTTTTGACAGCAAAGTGACAGAGAGAACAGCGTGTACTGTAGTACTTGTAGTACTGTACCTGGGCTACGGTCCATCTAGCTGAATGCTATAGCGTCCATTCATCACTCTGACACTTAGAACTCACCTGTCTGTATTGAAATCTACTTGATAAGAAAGTCTGTTTATATACATGTCATTCTGTCAAATCACGAAAGAACTAAGAAGTGTTACTCATACAGTATCTCCCTCTCTCTCCCCCCTCTCTCTCTCTCTCTCTCTTTCTCTCTCGTCATGCTGTCTTCTGTCGTTTAACAGCTGTATCGATGAGTGGTTCGAGGTGAACAGATCGTGTCCGGAGCACCCGGCGGACTAAAGGGCCTTTTTGTGTTCTTTTGCACAGGTACAGTACAGGTACAGTACAGGTACAGTACATGTGTTGCACACACTCGTTGTGTGTTTGTCTCGCTCTGTCTGCAACACAGACACCTGCAACTGATTTTCAAACAACAGTGCACATGCACGCATACACGTCCGCTATAATAAACACACGCTCACGCAGTAAGGTACAGTGCAAAGACAACAGGCGCGTGCGTGCACACACGCACAAATGTTTACAAAATAATTAACATTGAACAGTTGTGTGCTTGCGTCTGTCTTCTGACAGGTTATCAATGCTCCCACAGATGGAAGAGCGCCCGGGTTTCACCGACGACGACGACACCACAGCCACAATGTGAAACCCCCCACCCCACTTCCTGGGTGCCATGGAGACTGCTGGACACTGTGAAGTCTGTGGCCAGTGTGACACTGACCTCCCCCTTGCTCCACCGGACCCTCGTCCATCCCATCCAGGGCCCGGACCTCCACCCCACCCCCTGGACGTCCTAGTAACACGGTGTGCCATAACTCATTGAAAGCAATCTTCAGGGATACACCATATTTTGCTGACCGCACCACATCCGCACGCGCGCGCAACCTCGTCCCGGACTGATATGTGGACGGACAACGGGACAATCCCCCCACCCCCCCCACCCCACAGAGACTCATTTTGAGGGAGTCGCGCCAACTCGGATGCACAGCTGTCCCAATCAAAAGAAAAAAGAAAAAAAGCCTGTTGTCGGGGTGTAAGCACTCCGCTCCCACTCCCGGCGAGTGGAAGCGGAAAAGGACGCCGTTTCGGGCAACGTTGGACCCGCGTCTCGGGCGGCGATCGGCCACAGAGCGTGGCGCCATCGTTATCACCTGACGTTAACTCCTCCTTTTCCTTGATGTTGACTTCCTCCTGATTTGACGTTGGACAGAAGATCTGTTTTCTTTTTGTTTTCTTTGGAGCTGATTGTACACCAGGACACTGGAGGGGGTGGAGACAGCACGGTCTGAGGTCAGCGGAAGGTATAGTCGTAGGAGTGCAACGGTTAATCAAACTACCGGTAATCGATTTTAAGACATTATAAAGAAAACAATATCGATAATCATCAGTAATACTACAGTAACATCATGGGTGTGTCGTTATAGGATAAAAGTTTCAAAACAATTTAAAAACTGTGGAAATAGGGGATCTAGCCAGCTCGATGCGAGGCGTTGTGAGCTTTTATTTCCACTATTTTTTCACTGATTATACACCATTGTGTGACGGTGTACGTTTTTTAATATAAAAAAGTCATAAACATGTTTCTCGTTTATTTGATTAATCAAAAAAGTATAATCACGAACAAAAGGACAGTTGCAGCCCTATATAGAGTTTATACCTTCCTTTGCCTTCATAATTCTTTACCTCTAGCCTAATTCATACTTCGCTGTATGACGTATCGCATGCCGGAAATCTGCGTGGTGCCATAAAAGGCACTCGGTCAGGACAGGTGCAACGTAGTAAGGAAGCCTTGCTGAGCCATGTGGCCCACAGGGCAGGAGCCATGTGGCCCACAGGGCAGGAGCCCAGCTGAGCCATGTGGCCCACAGGGCAGGAGCCTAGCTCTGAGCCATGTGGCCCACAGGGCAGGAGCCTAGCTCTGAGCCATGTGGCCCACAGGGCAGGAGCCTAGCTCCTGTTTCTGTAGAGTGAGGCAGCTTGATGTGCAAATACATCCCCCAGCCATGGTGTACAAACACACTCCCTGGACATGGTGGGACTTACCCCCAATCCAACCCTTGATGCTGAGTGCCAGGCAGGGAGGTATTGGGGTGCTAAGGTTATTGTCTTTGGTACAAAGTACCATCTCTTTAACCCCTTGTAGCAATAAATACAAAGTCTGGAAGGGTAACATAATTGAGTAAACGTGTTATTAACACCATTGTGCACTTGAGTACGCCGTTATTCTATGTTGTCATGAAAGCCACATCATTATATAAAATAGCTATATATATAATTTTCATGTAAATTAATATATATATAAGGCAGCCTATTTTTTGGCAGATACAAAAATAGTACTATAAAATAGTACTATATGACCCTGTGGGCCATTACTATAAAATAGTACTATACATTTGGTCAAGGAACCGGAAAATGTCAATCCTATGTCAACATTTCTCCTTTTTTTCAGAAGAATGGGCTTGACAAATGCAAACGGGAGACTATATATATATATATATATATATAAATTGCATCTTGAGGTTGAGATACAAATTTAATCCAATCAGGAGAAGGAAAAGAAAACCTTTCGTTTCAACCGAAACATATCATTTACATACACTACCCTTAACAATTCACAGGCCCTAAAGATTTGCAATTAAATTCGTCATTACTTGCCGCCGGGGTATTTTTGGAACACCAGGATGTGGCTGAGTGTAATTCCGGCTTCTCTCCACCTCTTCCACCGACTGTGTCTATACCTGTGCCTTTCTTTCTGCCCACCCGGGGGGTGCCTGGAAATGGGGGGCCCTGGATACAAGCCCTAAATGGGGGCCTGGACATGGGGGGCCCTGGATACAAGCCCCAAACAGGGGCCTGGACATGGGGGGCCCTGGACACAAGCCCTAAATGGGGGCCTGGACATGGGGGGCCCTGGACGCAGGCCCTGAATGGGGGCCTGGACAACATGTGTGTGGGGCCCCAGGAGTCCAGGACTCGCGTACACGGATCCACAGCACTCTGGCCTGAGCTGAATGCGACGGTGCATTCGCATATAATTATACCACATCACTGCTACCACAGCTGGTTCTCAACCTTATTGCCATTTCAAGGACCAACCCAAAACTTTGAGACTGGACAAACAGGTCAATTTGGTTCCATTGGTACACTCTCAGAGTTACAGACCTGCCTGGGTCCATTTGGTTCCTAATTATCAATCATTTAGCTGGGGGAACTACCTCTCAAGGACCCCTGAGGGTCCCCATGACCAACTTTGAGAACCACTGTGCTATACTGTACTGGATTATATTTCCTGGCAGCTGTGCTGAGATTCACGGTTCCACCACATGGTGGCACTGTGGAACAACACACTGTGTGGTTTGGGGCCGGGCTCCCAGCAGGCACCTCTGGACTGAGATGGAGAATGTTCCTTTTCTTTCTTTTTGTTTGTTTGTTTGTAGCAATACTGTGTACTTCTGGGACATGAGGTTGTAACAAACTGAACCCCAGGCAAAAAAGAAGAAAACTCTTCTCTTTGTACATAGTCTCTACTTTTTACAGCCCACTCACACACACACACACACCTCACTCACGTTCACTTTTTTTGTTTTTCCAATCACTTTATTTATCATACTTTTGCTTTCATTTCGTTGCGCGAAAGTGTTTCATGTATGTGAGAGTATATGCGCGAATATGACATTCGGCGTGTGTTAATCTTCTTCTGTCTAAAAGGAGAGCGGAGGGAGAAAAACAAGATAATCTGGCCTTAAAAGCAAACAGAATGACGTCCTCCTCGTGTCCTGTTGTTGTACGTAATAGCTGCCTAAAGATAGCATACCGAGGTACTAGTGTGTCCAGATGAGCCATTAACCTCATATATCGTCAACCCAAGTGGAAGAATGACAGACAGAGAGAGAAGAAAGAAACGGTTAGTTAGGCCAGTGGATCTCAACCTGTGGATGGGGGGCCACTGGTTGGCCGTGAGGATATTGCAACTAAGTGGCAAAATAATTATATTTGAATGACAATATTACATTAATAATGAATAATATACTCCAAAATGTTAATTTTTCAGGAGTTGCCTGAAAATCGAACATAACTCCTGGGCAACGTTGCCCAGGAGTTAGGAGGTTTTTGTCGCTTTTTAATACTTTTCATTGGTTAAAGTATTATTATTAATAATAATAATAATAATGTTCAATCATTAAAATCTTGTGTGTGTGTGTGGGGGGGGGGGGGGGGTGAAAAAAGGTTGAGAACCACTGAGTTAGGCCATGCCAAAAACCAATCAAACAGAGAGAGAGAGAGAGAGGTATGACTTCATGAGAATACCAGGTCATTTCAGTCTCTGTTTAAAAAGGCCTTGAGATATTTCTCTCTTAGGGTTTAAGAGCTTTTTAAATACACGCTGCTAACTACTGAGGACATCTTACATAAGATGTCCCCCTCGTACATCACCTCTGCTGTCATTGGGCAAGTCATTGATGACCACTCTGAAGATGTGGGTATCATGTTAAGAGGTCGTATTAACCACTTAAACCCTGTGTACTTTGTCGTAACCGGAGTCTCCCCAGGGGTCTGTACTCCTCCCCCCCCCACCCCCCCCCCCCCCCCCTCTCTACGCCAAATATCTATTTGCCGAAAATGATCCGGTCATGAATCTGCCTGTGCAGTTCAGTTGTGAAACCCACTGCTCATCATTTCTATCAAAGGTGATTTCCCAATAAACGTTTCTCTCAACAGACACACATTTTAATTCGGCCAAAGCAAAGACAAATTCCTCTGGCTTGTGATGACGAGTAAAATTGTGTCGCTTACATCCTGATGGGAGTTCCCCTGTTTGCGTAACCAACGACAAAAGAGAAATGTTCAGTTGTATCCTGTGTTGTACACACTTTAACCACTTAAACCCTTAGATCAGTGGTTTTGGGTCCGGGGACCTCCAGTGGTCCTTGAGGGCGTTCCAGGTGGTCCCCAGCTAAATGATGGAGAGTTAATGGTAACCACATTTATCCCCTTATCTTTCACTCTTGAGAGTGTAAAATGAAACCAAATGGACCAAATGAGTCCACTCCACATGGTTTCATCTTACGCTCTAAGAAGTCTTCACAATTAGAGAATGTAGAATAATTGTTATTTTATAATAATTGTTATACATTTGCCTGTTATCGCTCCACTGGTACCACATCAATACAGAATGGAATTTTATCTTATCCAGACAGAATATGTTCTTCTTGGGTCTGGAGTCTGAGAGGCTGACTCATCAAATGGTGGGCCATTGCTCAAATGCTGAATGCATATGAAACTGGTTGAAAACCACTGCCGTAGTTAGATGGCTCTATACAAGTCGACCCCCCCCCCCCCCCCCCCCAGCCGATCTACAAGCTCACGACGCGTCACGCCATGACACGTTGTGAGCTTGTAGATCGGCTATTTCCGCCGAACACTCGCCCCCCGGAATCAGGGGCGCTGCTAGGGTTCATGTGGTTAACCAGCTCGTCCCAGTTCAGTAATTTGACAAAACGATAGCAGTGGAGCCGAGCGGCTCAAGAATGTGTAGCATCCCAACATGTCCATCGTCTCTATTGTAATACATTGTATGGGGGAGAGCGTGAGAGGCACTGCTAAGGATAACAATACCAGGACAGCCTTATAATATTATTGTAGCTACTGCAGGGGTCGGCAACCTTGGACACTGACTGGTGCCACCATTGGCACGCGGGAGAGTAATCACTGACACAATGTCATGTCAAGTGTGTGAGAGAGAGGATTTTTCTTTTTCTTTCAAATATCATTATTACTACAAGGCAGAGTCAATCAAATGTAATGTGTCCCGGTACGGTATGCAGACCCCGAGCTCTGACCTCTGAAGAAGATGGGGTGGGAGTCTGAGAGGTATAGGTGGCGTTGTTGCTCTCAGAGAGATAGGTGGGGTTGTTGCTCTGAGAGATAGGTGGGGTTGTTGCTCTGAGAGATAGGTGGGGTTGTTGCTCTGAGAGATAGGTGGGGTTGTTGCTCTCAGAGGTAGGTGGGGTTGTTGCTCTCAGAGGTAGGTGCAGGGTTGTTGCTCTCAGAGAGATAGGTGGGGTTGTTGCTCTCAGAGGTAGGTCACCGTAGGTGGGGTTGTTGCTCTGAGAGATAGGTGGGGTTGTTGCTCTCAGAGGTAGGTGGGGTTGTTGCTCTCAGAGGTAGGTGCAGGGTTGTTGCTCTCAGAGAGATAGGTGGGGTTGTTGCTCTCAGAGGTAGGTCACCGTAGGTGGGGTTGTTGCTCTGAGAGATAGGTGGGGTTGTTGCTCTGAGAGAGATAGGTGGAGTTGTTGCTCTGAGAGATAGGTGGGGTTGTTGCTCTCAGAGGTAGGTGGGGTTGTTGCTCTGAGTCTAATGATCATTACAATGTCCTGATGTGAAAGAAGACGTTTCCCCAAATAATGGATATGGACAGCCAAAAAAAACTAAATTTATTTTAATGTGGTTTCATAATTGTACTGAATGTTGATGTTGATGCGGCACACTATCAAGAAAATAAAAACATGTCAAAAAGGTTGCCAACCCTTGAGCTACTGCATAATCGGTCAAGCACCTTGGAATCCCCATTTTGGTTTAGTCTTTTTATCTTTTGTTTAATTATTATTATTGGGGTGGGTGGGGGTTTGTGGCGAGGAGATCCTCGCGTGTGACTGTACATTATTTGCTGCTTCTGCTTCTGTTCTGAGCCCGTACCGGTCCAAAGTCTTCTGCTTCTGTTCTGAGCCCGTACCGGTCCAAAGTCTTCTGCTTCTGTTCTGAGTCCATCGATGTTTGTCCAAAATCTATCTGCGTGTCACATGAATACTCCATGTTTAATCAAAGTGTTGGCTATAGGGACATCTTGGAGGATGAGAGTTATACTCAATGGTAGATTAATTATATATTTTTACCCATTGGCAATAAGTATAACTCATGAATTGAATGGAGAATGTTTGCTTAGTGAGGACATTAAACCTCACAACTGAAAAGACGAGAGAAGAACATTGAGCAAAGTAATTTATTTTGATAATACATCCCAGTGTACTTTTAACAGGTTCAAAATACTGTACATGCCTAGATTGTTTTGTTTCCTTTTTTTTTCTGGAAATCCGTAGTCATAAAGTACATGTTATAACATTCCATTTATGTAAAAAAAAGAAAGAAAAATGTACAGAAAGGAAATTAAAAGAGCAAATCCTTTGATAACACTGCTGTTGCATTTTCTGTTCCCAGCCTACAGCATGCCACTTGTTGTGGTTAGGATGATGATCATAGACAGGCAAGAATACTTGAGAAAACAGTCAAGGTGAGTCTCCCTATGAAGGATACATTCAGTCTTTGTATTGAGTTTGTGCTTGAAATGTACTGTAATTCTGCAAACTGTTAATAAAGATTTCAATCAATCAAAAATCCCACACTTTTCCAGACCCCCAAATGTCCATATTCGACATTCGAGTACAAAGAGCAAGATGTTATAATGTAAACAGTGGTGGAAAATGTACTGTAGTTGTTTTACTTACTGTAAAAGTATCAATACTGTAATGTAGAACTACTCCGTTACAAGTAAAAGTCTGGAATTCAAAATTATTAAAGGTATATTGTTTTCAAATGTCTCCCAATATTTTGAAAATAGACGATCTGCAAGCTCACAATATGTCGCATTGCGGCGCATTGTGAGTTGAGTAAAAATACAATATTTGCCTTGCCTCTAAGATGTAGTGGAGTAGAAGTAAAAGTACTGGAAATTGGAAATACTCAAGTAAAGTACAAATACCTCAGAATTAATTTCAGTACTTAAAGTAAATGTACTTTTCACCACTGGATGTAAATTATGTAAACATGTAAACCATGTCTGCTATGCTAGCGTATTATAACAAGCTCACACTGTGTCGCAATGCAACGGTAGACTGGTTGCACACAAAAAAGAAGTTGAACATCTTTGCATATAATGACATGCCCAAAATAGGGATGCTAGGTTGAATGTCGTTAACACCAAACCCAGGCAATGCTAAAAAAAAAAGAGAAATTAAATAACTGTAAACATTCAACCCTATACAGTAACAGAGGTGGTGTTCATGTACAACGAACAAAAAAAAGAGAACTAAAGTCCATTTACTTCCAACTTCCAACTGCTTCGTTTATGGAGCAAACAATAAAACATAGTTGAATACATTTAAATGAATACTGAATAAAGAGACTGTCGACGATCTCTGCCCAAAGAGGAAGTAAAGTAATTGATGCAGTCCATCAATTTATTCTTTCAGAAACTCTTATATTTTAGAAAACAGAATGAGGAAAAAACGACTTATCCTGATTACTCGAATCAAATACTTATCCATACGTTTCATAATTGTGTTAGGAACCCTGGCCATAACACTCTTAAAGAGAGGTGTGTGGAAAAGATTGTTTAAATGTGGAAACATCAGCACTTGAAAAAAGTTAAAGTTGTTGGCACAAAAATCTCATCAGTGGAACTTGAGTCTTTTCTCAGCTTCGAACGGCTTCTGTTCCTCGCCGGAGACACGGTTTCCTTTGATGCTGTTGGGATACATTCACATTCACAATCAGTACTACAAATCAATCGGTGGTGGCCAGCTGAGAAGAGCCATACAAGACACATGTTAACTTTATAACTATCTTCATAAAGAAAATGAAATGGGCCATTCATAATCAGCACTTTTACTTTGGTACTCTGGTCACGCCGTAGCAAACTGCTCCATTCCCATTGAAATGTATTGGCAGAATCCGCCCTCATAAGTAGAATAAATAGTGACTGTGCCCTTCAAGTATATTCAGCTTTAACAATGGAACAATGGATTTAGCTGAACAATGGAAACAGTATAAACAAGTATAAAACAGTATAAAAATATAATACAGTAATGCATTGAACAGAACAAAAACTGAAATCCAGAACAGTAAAACAAGTACAATTTTGAGTATTTCCACAGTATATTGTGGTATTGCTACTTTTCCTTAAAGCTGCACTGGGTAACTTTCCTCTTCGACCCCGGATTTGAACCCCATTTTAAGTGCTGACATTTTTACCATTGAGCCAATTAATAGAGCCTGTCTGTTAGCTCAGGAGATGAATTGAATATGGAACACTAGGTCAAAATTCATGTCCAATCATTATGTCCAGGTGAGACATGACCTTTGATACAGGTCAGGGGGAGCTGAGGGTACAGCCGTTCCCCGGCCCGGGACTCCATGGGCCTTCCAGCTGTCAGATGATCACGATCACACAGTCACAGATCTTTGCTTGGTCGTACTTTGCGAGCCCTGCCTCTTGGTACGAGCAGCAGGCAGCGGGCCCATTCAAAGCATAGACTCCCTTTGTACATTATGCGATAATGCTTTGAATGGGCCCGGGTGCTGTGAAGCTATTGTTATTGGTCTGTCTATTACGGTACTATTGTATTTTATATATTGTACATAGATATTAAGACTTTCTTATTCTCCATTATGCATGGACGCTGCACACTAAAAGCTTGACAGCTACAAATGTCTATTCATTCATAAAAAGGTTACATAGTGAAACCTTCCCCTGCTGTTTAGACATGATAATGGTTCCTCACCAGATCTCTGTGATGGATGTGTTGTCACACAAGGCGTCAGAGAGCTGCCTCACTCCATCCACAGTCAACTGGTTACTGATTAACCTGCACACACGCGGATTAAATTCAAATATTTAAAATGTTTATGTGGTTACACATGCGCGTGTACGTGTGTGCACAGTATACATGCATGCGTGTTGCTCTGACCAGAGGTGAGACAGTCCTGTGTTCTTTCTAACCAGCTCAGCCAGGTGTGGCGCCACGTCGTCAGTCAACTCATTCTCCACCAACCTGAAACAGTAGAGAGTTCTTAATGAATCAAAAACTATAAACGTTAGCCTACATGTTGTGCATGAGGCAGATCTCTGCTGTTTTCGTTGATTGTTTACCCCAGAATAGGGATGAACAATAGCGGGTCCAGGTGGTCTGACATAATTAAGTTACTTATTTTGTGCTTTTTAAAGCATTTTATTGAAAACTTAAAAGGTCTAGATTAAATTTGTAATGAATTATGTTTAATTATAAAGGTAAGTTATGTAACATTTTAATCTAAAAATAATGAACTTGACAATGGTGTATTTCTATGTAAGCTGTCAATATTCAATGACATGTATTGACGCCGGTATGATCCTGTCATCCAGAAGTGTAGTAAGTGAGGATGTAAACTGAGCGGTCCACCAGGGATGGGGTCCTACTCCTACCACAAGATCCTGAGGCAGGTATTCTCTTGGAGCGCTTCAGCCAAGCTCCTCCCACCTTCAGATGTGATGCCATTGGCGGAGAGACTAGAAGAAAGACACCCAGCGTAAATTACTACCATATCAAATGAGTTGATTTCAACCAATGAGCTCACCTCGCTCACCTCAGGTTGGTGAGACTTGGGTGCTTCCTCAGAGCAGCTGCGAACGCTTTCGCTCCCTCGTCCCCGATGGTGTTCCCCCACATTCTGAAAAAACACTTATGTTATAACAGTGGTTCTCAACCTTTTCTGGATCAGGGGAAACTTCAATATTATCTTGTAAGCCTTCAATCTCTCAATAAATCATTAAATCAATCAATGTTCTGGCTTGGACCAATTGGGGTGGCGGTGGCTCAGGGGTAGAGTGGCTGGATGGCAACCGCAAGGTTGCCAGTTTCGAACCCGGGCTTCCCCAGAGTTAGTGTCGAAGTGTCCTTGAGCAAGACACTGAACCCCTAATTGCTCCTGATGTGCTGGTTGGAGCCTTGCATGGTTTCCGCCGCCATCAGTGTGTGAATGTAATGCACAATCTATGTCAGGGGTTTTCAACTGATTATGAACCAGGGACCACCAACCTGACTGAGAATCAACCTGGGGACCACCGTTGTGTTGGGAGGGGGGATATGGGCGTTGTGTGGGGGGAAAATTTAAATCACGTTGCTATTGTAACTTACTGTATGTATGAGCGAGCAGAGTTTAAAGAAAGAATGCCATGATTATAATTTTTATATTCATTTTATATTATCAATAAAAAAAATTGGCAAATGTTTTGCCTATTCATTTATTTGGGGTCCCACTTGCAGTTATAGCCCCCAGCGCAAAGGGATTTGTTGCGTTTTAATCAGCGTGTGTGAAAACATTTAGTGCAAGAGTCATTGTGAAAGGCTGGTCAACTCTTACCCCACGTCAAAAATAGATTTGCTCGTCTGAATGGCACTGGCCAAATATTGCCCTCCGATGCTGGTGATTTTGTTCTTGCCAATCCTAAAGGTAACAGAGTTATGTCAGAATGAATAAAAAATAAACACCACTCATTTATCATCCTCTTTTAAAACTGTTTAAAAGAAATCCTACTTGACAGTATTAAGCTTTGGACACTCTTCAATTATCCGTCCAACAAGTCTGGCTCCAACATCTGTGATGTGATTGTTATAGAGCCTGAAAAGAGATCAATACATTCACGTTTAATCACGATTATATTCTGCTTATCCAATAAAGATAAACCAATACAGTCACAGTGTTGGACAGTGGACATTTCCTGAAGTTGTTGCTTTAGTTTCAAAATGCCTGATTCTGTGGTGTTCCATACTTTAATACACTTTTACTAGTGATACACAGACACACCGTTTGAAGTTGATTGATCGAATGGTGCTCGAGTTATGCATCAGACAGACACAAACATGGGTACACACACACACACACACACACACACACACACACACACACACACACACACACACACACACAGATCCTACAGATGTATCAATGGATTACTTACCCCAGATACTCCAGCAGTTTGTGTTTACAGAGCTCCTCTGCCAGCACCTCCATACTACTGTCTGTGATCTGATTAACAGACAGCCTGGGAACACACAGTTTGGAATGAAATTGACCTCATGCAGTGTCTTGGATTAATTAAGATTATACATGGAACCTTCTTTTATCGTTCGTTCGTGCGTGCGTGCAAGCCTCACCTCAGCACTGTCATCTTGCAGAAGGACGGCTTCAGCTGCATGACCCCGTAGTCACTGATGTTGTTGTTGTCCAGGTCCACTCCTATGGGCTTCTCGCGGTGCTGCAGCACAAAGTTCAGCGCGCTGCAGTCGGCCGAGCACACGTTGCAGTACGCCACCTTGATGAAGGTGGCCGTGACGCCCTTGGCCGCCAGCTGTGCCACGTCCTTGCTTCCCGTCTCGTAGATGCACCTCAGCGTCCACAGGAAGTGGGGCAGCACGTGGACCCTCCTGAAGCCCTCGGTGGTGTAATGGGGCAAGCCGCGGAGGTGCGACTTGACACTGGTGGAGAGGTAGGTTTTGAGGAAGTCCCTTTTTTTCTTCAGCATCACCGGAGGTGCCGTGTGCTTCAGCAGGCCTGTGTTTGCCTTAGAGAGTAGTCCGCACAAGAAGAGGTTGGCAAACTGAAGATGCTCCGTGTTTCGGAACGGGTCCTGTCCCGGGAGATTGGGAGAGCCGCTGATGCAGGAGGCACAGGGCAGGCAGTGGGTCTCCCTCTTACGGCTGCACTCGGTGAAGAACCTGACCACGGAACTCGTGGCGACCTGCTCGTCCAGCACCAGAGAAAACGCAGCCAAGAAAGACTGCAGGGTCATGTGGAGGAACTCATACGTGGCGGAGCTTCCACAGGCGTCGTAGTGGCTCACGGGTCGGAGGAAGCCCACGAGCAGGTCCTCCTCCATCAGGCCGCAGGCCATCACTTCTTCCTGGCTGAATATGAAGGTGCCTGTTTGTAAGCCCTGTAGGGCCAGCTGCCCGAAGGCGGCCAGAGGTCTCAAGCCTGCTCTGAAAGTCTGGGAAGCGCACCTGGCGCTTCTCTTTGAAGGCTGCCCCGGCGGAGGCAGGGCCACGCGGCTGAGGCAAACCTCAGACAGCAGGAGGAAGACGGCAGTGAGGGTCACGCACGCTTCGGGCAGCTCACAGTTATCGTGCATTCTGTGCAGGTGCTTGAAGCTCTTGAAGACGATCCAGCAGAAGAGCGGCGTGGAGCAGAGGCCACCGAGGTGGGGGTTGGCGTCCAGCTGGGTGGTCACCAGGGATCGATGCTCTTGCTCTTTGAAGTGCAGGGCGGTGTAAGCCTGGAGGTGAGCCGGGGAGAACCCGCGGAGGACCACCTTCTTCCTGATCATGCTGCTCTGGAACTCTGTGCCCGTCCGTGCCGTCAGGACCTTCTGCGAGCCCCGGAGGAGATTCCCACAGAGCAGACCGATCAGCAGCAGGAGGGGATGCGCCTTGTCGTGTGGTGAGGCCACCGCAGGCATGTTGACCAGATCCAAGTCGCCGTGGATTTCGTCATAGCCATCGAACGTGAAAATTGACTTCTCCGGAAAGCGGAGGATGTAATTAAACGCCTCGTCGTCCAGATCCTGGTCCGGGTAGCAGTTGTGTCTGAATAGCAGGTCCCGGAGGGAGATCTCGTCCGTGTCTTTGAATGCGCTGAACATTCGACAGCGGAACTTGAAGAAAAATATGGCATCTGTCCGCAGCTCGCGCTTGGACCAGAGGTTCTGTAGCTTCTGCAGAAGGATGGACTTGCCCACTCCGGCGTCCCCCGTCACATAGATTGTCTCAGCTTGGCGGTTGAAGACCCCCTCGTCCCCCAGGAGCTGGTCGGGGCTCTCCAGGAAGCCGAGGCTCTCGTTGGTTCCGTTCAGCAGCTCCATCAGCGTGTCGATGTACAGCTCGTCCAGCAGGGTCTCCTCTCGCTGTGCGTAAGACGTGATGAAGAGTGTGTCCCGGCCTAGTTGATCCCTCAGCTTCTCGCAGTACCTGCTGACTGAGAGGGGACCAAACTAGTGAGTATAGGTCCGTGCATGGAGTCTACATTAGTCAAACGAAAATATTTTCTACCAGATGTGACTTTTATTTACATCCTTTAAATATTATTGCACCATATCATACACAGTCAGAAATAGGGGTACAGTAGTAGTTTATAGTTAACCAGCAGTGGTTCTCAAAGTGGGGTTCGGGGACCCCCATAGGTCCTTGAGGGACATAGGATATTTCTACTATACAGCAGTTAAGATGCACAGATCCCAGCTGTCAAATGTATGAAAAACTAAGAAGGAATTATATAGGCCTAACAGGACAGATTGTATGTAACATTACCTTTAGTTTGGTACAAAGTCACTCTGTGAGCTTATGTGTATTTTGTTTAATCAAATTTTCTGTACAAATAACTAGACGTCCTCCTGGCACTAGATACTTGTGATATGTGTGATAATGGGACAATAGTGTTCAACATGTTACTGTGAAATACTGAATTAGAAAACACAGTAGTAAGTGTTGAATGACTGAGGTAGAGCGGCTGCCTTGGAATCGAAAGGTTCCCGGTTTGCTCCCTATCTCCCCCTGGGTTAGTGTCGAAGTTGTCTTTGAGAAAGACACTGAACCCCTGACTGCTCCTGATCAGCAGGTTGGTGCCTTACATGGTTTCCTCTGTCGTCTGTGTTTGAATGGGTGAATCTGCAATTAAAGCGCTTTGAATAAAGGCACTATATGCATCATTTATTTTAAGCAAATTGGTCACTGAGCCTGTAGTGTACAGGTACACATTTGTGTGTAAGCTACAAAGGCAAATGTACAATTTTACAAAAGTATGTTTTTCCATCTCAGTGCCCTGCCCTGAGAAAAGATCCCAATTAAACTGTGGCTGACAGGCAGCTCAGCTCAGTTCATCAGTATCATCCACAAATCACAAACCAGATGATATTTGACAATGCTGGTGTGTGTCACGTGTGAGCTACTGTATGTAAAGAGAGTGATGTCAATTCCAATGGACAATAATGGCTGCAAACACTAGCTGTGCAGTAGAATAGAGTATTATTTGTGGTGCACTTTTAAAAGGTAACACGTTAAACAATCAGATTGTATTGTACATGTCATCATGTAAATGCATTTTACATGTAATGGGAACTATCTGAGGGATACATGAATCATGCATCGATTTAGCATGTTGGACTTCTTTTGTTGCCTCTTTTTACACGGCTCTGGTATGTGACTGTGGCTTTTGAAAGGTGCGTTTATCATTTCATATCTCTGAAAGCATGATAGGAATTTACAAAACAGGCTTAACTGGAGAATGCCTGCAAAATTAAAGTCACCAGTCTGGGACTTCATGTGAAACTCTTTGCAAATACTGTGCATTCTAGACCAGAGGTCAGTACAGTCAAAGCCACACTTACAGGTACAAACTCTAAGCGTAGCCTGCACATTAGTAGAAGGTACAAATCAGTAGTACTGTACAGTACTTACTGGGATCTGTGTTGATCACTTGTATCTTCTGGATGCACTCTGTTGGCTGGTAGTTGATCTCTTCCAGCCATGGCTGGAGGTCTATGTAAGCATCACGCACTTTATAAAGTACGTAAATGAAGCACTCACAGGCCTCCTCTCCTTTACCCTGGACCAGCTCCAAGATTTTGCGTACCTGTAGATTATGGTCATAAAGGTAAACAGATTAAAAACGTTAACCACTTAAGCCCTGTTATGCACTGTAGTTCGTCGTATATCAGTGTCGCACAAAAATAGCCAATCTACAAGCTAAGCTACATTTGAAAATGATTCAAGATCTTGAATCATTTCCGCCCATAAAAAAATGCCAGGTTAAGAGTTTAAATTTCCATTTCACAGCCAATTGGCATGACTTGTGCCAAGACAACATTTCCCCTTTTAATTTTCACTACCTTATCGGGCGCGGTGGTGGCACGCTGCACTATTTCCACATCCTCCGAACACAGGAAGCCGCCGTGCACCAGGTTGTCCAGGATGCACTGCGTGCTCTTCAGCTGAGAGACCAGGACCTCTCTGTGCCAGGTGAGTAGCTTGCGCACCGTGCCTCCTTCTCCTTTATAACCCATCAGTGTCACTATAGCAGCAGCAGAGGTGAGGTCGTGAGATGCGAGGTCAACTTTAGTTGCCACGTTCCTTTTCTTGACTTGAAAAACAAACAAGAAATAATAATAATAAAAAAGATAATTGATTTAGGCTTTGTGAAAGATGTTCACTTTATTGTAACCTGAAAGGAGATTATAGTTGTGAGTAGGGCAACAAAAACGTCAGCTACAGCCCTGCCCCAACTTTATCGTGCCTTGCCTTTATAGTAGATCACTGAATTAGGTCTTGTACTTCAGACTTACTATTTATACTTGACATATTTTTTGTCTTCAGTAGGCCTACGCCCTTTCGCTGAATTCTGAATACATGAACCCCCTTTCCCTGACTACAGCATTTTAATTAATAAAGTATTTGTTTTACACTTCTCAGCATCCCACAAAGTTTGCCAAACTTTTAGCATTCACTTCCTCACGTGCAGGCCTGGAAAAAGTACTACATTTGTTTACTTAAGTAAAAGTAAGAATACCTACTGCAATGTAGAAAGACTCTGTTACAAGTAAAAGTCTGTAATTCACAAAGGTATTGGTACCAAAAGTAGAAAGTAGCCTACCCATTATGCAGAAGGTCCCATTTCACACATTTTCAAATGTATAAAATGAATAAAGATTATTTTGAAAATAGATCTACAACATCGCAGTGCGACTTTATTGTGAGCTTGATCGCTATTTTCAAAAGGCCATTATTGTAGGTCTGAAGTGGTTAATGTAACTGCCAGTGACAGTTGGTTCTGCAATAATTTCTTTAGTTTGAAGTCTGTTTATTCTTTATTTATTGTTTGTCTTATTTTGTTGTTTGTTTGGATACTTCCTGTAATTTGGCATACTTTTACTTTGACACCTCCTGTTACCTATCCATATATAGCTGAAGCCTGTTAGCTTCACTCACCTCACCAATAGACTCATTTCACACAGCCAGACTCCAGAGTGAGCCAAGGCACCAGTGTGTGTGTGTGTGTGTGTTTGCACCAGACCACACGGTATGAAATGTTTGACTGTTTATGTGACTCTTATTATTGTTTGTACTCTTATTGATTAAGCAGTGTTAAAGCCTGTGACATTTGCAGTTGTAGTGAACTTTTAGTGACTGAAGTTGTCTATTGTCTACAGTGCCTGTCCGTCACACTATGTGTAAATGTGACCATCGGTGACTGTTGATGTGCCCTGAGGTTCAAGTTGGTTATGCAGCCCTTTAGCACCCTCGATACGCGGGGCTGTATTTTGAAGGTGCGTTTTACCATGTGGTAATACATAAATTGGCCTCGCTCTGCGCACAATCGTATTATGAAAGCCTTATCGTCCCGTGTTGAACGCACACACATATGGAATACGACGTTGCTGAATATTTTAGCATTGTGGGAGTGTCCATATGTTAATTATTTTCGCTTTGCGCAATTTGCTATTAAGCCCCTTGACCTGCGCATAACGATTAGACGTGGGTCTAGGCACCTCATAAACGCAAAAAGAATTTAAAGCACTGTTTGATTTTACACTTGAGCGGCTCTGGGACGCTGCTGGAGTGTTGCCATGCCAAGTCTGTTTATTATAAGCGGCTTCTTTTTCTGTAAAGTTGCTTGTAAATATTGGTAGTTGTGGTTGCTTTTCTTGTTTCTAAAGGTTTCTCCTAATGTTGTTTAAACCAGTGATCCTCACACAGCACATTCCCATGTCAAGGATCCCCAGATTAATGCATTTGCCCAACTTAAGGACGGCTAATACAAAAATGTAATTAAAATGTTACTTTTGAAAATAGCAGATCTACCAGCTCACAATGAATCACATTCATTCATTAAAACTATGAACTCTGACTGCAGGCGGATATATAATGATCATTATAACAATGTGCAAGAAAATATTTAAAAAGATGGAAGGACTTTATATTTGTGGACAATCAAAATATGTTTTTTATTTTAATGTGGTGTCATTAAAATTAATCTGGATATAGCAGACTCACTATCTAGAAAATAAAAACATGGCACTTCATTTAAAATAGGTTACAGACCCCTGTTATATGCGCTTATTTTGGGATTATTTTTATAGACCTATTTACTTGTTTCTATGAGACATGGCAACAGCCAGCAAAAGACGCATCCATTATTTTTTAAAGGTTGAGATTAGAAACGACCATAATTATTTCATTTCTCAACCTTAAAAATAAATAAAAACATCTCCATAATCCTTGAGAGGTTTGCTTTCATACGCTGTATCACACTCGATCCAAGTCTTCTTCAATAAAATGCTACGAGCGAAGACCATACCATCACGGGCATACGCACCACGCATTCAACTCATTACTCATTTCAAATATAATATAATTATAATTTAAATTAAAATATAATTTTACTGGTGTTTCTCAATAGAAACAACTTATTTTGAGGCATAAAGGTGACAGCATGCAGTGCAATAGGAATAATTAACCCAAATGTGACAAAGTCATATGTCATGTCTTCTATGGTGCCAGCCTGAAGAAATGTAATAATAACGATCCCCAAAGTGCGCATTCCGTATGTGACATCAGCTGACTGGTAAAGAAAATAGTACGGACATGTTGATTGGGTAACTCTCAAACACGCCTTAAACACTCCCATGACTAATTCAAGGCCGTTTTGCGCACTCCACGGGGTGTCGAAAGCGCTTCTTAACATGCTTAAAATTGCAATATGACATACCTCACGCCCCCAGCTCATATTACTGTAATAGGTAAAACGCACCTTCAAAATCTAGCCCGCGGAGTGAGGTATACATAATTATTTATTTGTCTAGTTTCCATTTGGAGTATATCATTCATGATTGTATTTGTTTGGTTTTCGTTTGGTTGTGGTACTTTTGGTTATTGTGCATTTTCCTTGTCTTATAATTGAAATTACTTGAGTTTTGTATCACTGTATTTATAATTGACCATAAATTAACCATTTTTATTGTTGATTGTACTGCTGAAGTGACAAGTTTAATGCACAGATAAGACAGCTTTTAGTAGTGAAACTATGAGATTATTCGATTGTAACTGTATTTATTCTATATCCTTATAGTTGTCACGGTGTTGGAACAATAAACACACCCGTCGAGACCACCCAAACTTGTCATTCTTTCATCAATCGAGGGGCAGCTACAGATAGTGGAGTAGAAGAAAAGGTAGGCTACTGAATATTTGCAATTCAGTAAAGTAAAGATAGGCCTACCTCCAAAAATAATTCTCTCTTCCCAAATGTTGAATATTTGATCATTACTTTACTATGAATGTTTAATAGCCTATATGACATAATAGAACGTCAGGCTACAAACAAAATAAGAAACAAATCAAAAGTGCATGTTTTGTTTTACTCCCGCCCTCTCGGGACTTTCCAACACTCTTCTTTATTAGGGACTAATAATAACGGAAAACCATTTCAGTTAGTTGTCAAACAGGCGATCATTAAATGTAACGGTTACAACTTACAACAAAAAGCACGTGCTCTCGCTCAATCAATGTGTCAGATAATGTTTACATACCCTGTCAGTCGCTAAATCCGACCGTGTTCAGTTCAGTTCAGATGAATGGTCGCTCTGCTCCAGTAGGCTACGCCGTCCATTAAGTATTCACATAATTTATGTCGCTCTTAAAATACAAATAGATCCTCACAATCTCGACGGTGTTTTTATACCTGCTGGCATATGCGGTCGCTGTGGTCCACCCACCCATGCACCTGGTATCAATGTAGAGAAACTCCTACACAAATAGTAGAAGATTATGCTCGACAGAAAAAGGAAGTGAAAGTGAAAATACGTCATCTCTTGCTAGATATTGTGAAACCACAGATCCCTAGCTGTGATTAAATACGACCGTATACAGTATGATTAAACAATACTAAATAAACAACCTATACATAGGCCTGCAGTACAGCCAGACAGTTCGATATTTACCTTTTTAATCAAACTAATCATTCATAATCAAATCATTCTTTAATTTGGAATGTTTAGAGCTGCTAAATGCCCACATTGTAAATCGTAACCACATTACATGACAATTAGGCTACATATTTATTAAAGCAATGAGTGTCTATTTCAAACACAAAGTGTTTTTTGATGGGGGGGTCATATTTTGACAGCAACTGTCATAATGTCACCCCTCCCTATATCTAATCTAAGTATTGGACAGTATGTTGATATTGATTTTGTATTCATCTTTAGGGCCCCAAATCATACCCTAGAAAGCACTATAGTGTCTATTTAAAACACACTCGGTTTTTGACTGGGGGGGTCATATTTTGACAGCAGAAACTGCCTGTCATAATTTCACCCCCCTCCCCATCTAATTATTGGACAATATTAGGTTGATATTCAGTTTGGATTCATCCTTAGGGCCCCAAATCACACCTTAAAAAGCACAAGTGTCTATTTCAAGTGTATTTCGACGGCAAATAAAGCTAACCTTGAAGTAACTGCCTGTCATCATTTCACCCCCCTCCGTATCGAAGTATTGGACAGTATAAAGATGTTCACATTAATTTTGTATTCATCTTTACGGACCCAAATCATACCCTAGAAAGTGTCTATTTAAAACACAAAGTGTTTTAGGTATTATAATACTTGACATTAATAAGTCAGTATACGCTTTATAATGTGTTATGATAAAGGTCATCATTTTTTTTAAGTACTTTATAATTATAAATGTTTATGAGAATTATATTGTCTTATAAGATTTTTTATAATGCGTTATAAACATGGAATAGTAGCAAGTTATGAAGTATTATAATACTTGATATAAGTCATTATAATAAAGTTTATAATATGTTATGATTAAGCTTATGAAGTTTATTTATCAGCGCTTATAAATATAATTATACATCCCTACACTATGCACGTGTATGGATGCATAGCAAGTGTTACCATGGAAAACCAAAATCTTTTGGATATATTTTATTTCTATTGCTGTCGTAATCAAATGTAACGTCGATATAATGGCACACTGATAATCAAGAAAATAAATCAGAATGTCTAGACTAGAAGGATAATTTTTCCTGTCGTTTTTTTGTCCTACACAGGAAGCTTTTTATCAGTAGGACTCAAATCCGGGATCTGGTCCAGAACAGATGGACCACTGTATCCATTGGTCTCCAACGCCTCCAGTTTGTCTACGTAATGCTGTGGTAGACCATTCTGTATCGCACCCAGACACACTACCTGCATGAAAGAACAACAAAACAGGTTGAAGAGGTTTAACTATTTAGAAAGCTTTCCATTCATTTGTTGTAACATTGCTTAGAGTTAAGCCATGTTATGCAATGCTGTTAAAAAAGGTTATGCAATGTTATGGAATGTTCATCCATCAGTCGAGGAAAACTTGGCTGTACTTTTTTCATCACGTGTCGTGACCTTAATACTAATAATTAATAATAATAATTTAAACCTTTTTGTAATGTGGGACGCGGTACAGCACTGTATACTGGTCTGACTTTGAATATAAAGCTTTTTGTATGGTCTGAGGTATTCAAAAGGGGACCTTTGAAAGAAGAGGACCTACACTGCCAGGAACTTGCATAAACATTACACTCCTGTTTCGGTCGTTTCGACCTTCATCATGACTGTCCTGATGAAGGTCTAACGACCAAAATGTCGAATAAAGAGCAACAAGTTCCTGACAGTGCATGTGCGGATCCTCTTCTTTGTCATTCAGAGATCCCCTTCTCTCCCCTTCAGATAATATATACTTTGTGCTACGCACCTGTACAGCAACCTTTTGAGGTGTACATCGGCCTTTTTCTGAAAAGGTGTGAGGTATAAACCTTTATGTAATGTGGAGAGGTGGTGTTAGATTTTACTGTAGCCTAATTGGAAAGGTGAGGTGTAAGGTACGAATGTAAACATTAAGTAAGGTGGAGAGGTGAGGTATAAGGTATGAATGTAAACCTTTTTGTAAGGTGGAGAGGTGAGGTAAGGTTTGAAGTTGTTCATCTGATAGGTTCGACAGAGCATTTCTCCCTCATCTGTGAGCACGCGCACCTCCAAAGGTCGGTACATTCTCTCCTGCCTGTAAATTGGGAATTAAATATGTCAAAGGATTTCAGAGTTAGAATTATTCAACAAACCAGTGTTTTAACAAATACTGTATTATTTTGTGAGGTTGTGCATGGAGGTGAACAGCAACAAATAATCAGATCTATTTACAAATAATTTCTCACATGAAGTTCAATAGAAGATATGGATTCATTCACTTGTTGTAAAACATAGTAGCCTATCTACTTGATATAGTTTTGTTGTTATTTTCAACCACACCAGTTACAACAAATCTTTACAGTGATCACAATGACCTGTCCAAAGAAATTAGATTTTCATTCTCCAGTCTCCACACGACGCCCCAAACATCTTCCCCGTCACTCTGCTCAATAGTAGCAACACCTCCATGCCAGGAGTTGGATCCATCGAAGTTTGGGTTGTGGTGTCCGAATTGGAGGGTGTAATTCTGCCCAGAAAATGATTGAAATACAGTGTAGCAACATGCTCATTGATCACTGTAAATAAAAACAACCATGAGCAAACTAAAAATGTGATTTGCTGGACAGCCCGTGCCATACATGAATTACAATAGCAGGAGTGGCTGGCTATTTTCTTTAATATGGAAATATGTATCTTTTATGAGTTCTGTCTCATGATTAGATGAAAGTGGTATCCTGACCTGAACATGAATATTCTGTTATTCTGTATAGTGATATAGCCTATTATATATATATATATTTAACAATATATCAACAAATATCACGGTTCCTAATAAAATAAAACACTTAACTAATTGAGATGGTTATATGCATTTCAGTTATATGACATTTTAAGAGTATATTTGCTGAATTGAGAACCCCCCCCCCCCCTCTCTCTCTCTAAGTTTTTGGCTTCATCATGCAATAGACTTCTGCTATGTCTGTCCCAAATAAAACACTTCCCATGCCTCCATGGAACATACAACACTCCAACAAGTGCGTACGTACGACCTCTTGGGATAAACACATTCTAACAATTCTATTCGACACATTGTCATCATAGCAGCCTACCATTAATCGTCCAGTTGTCACGAACGTAGCAGAGGGGTTCCTCACACGGATCCTCTCCTTCAGCAAATTACTCCCGTACCCAAAATACAGAAAATGGTCCGATGAATTATTAGACCCAAATTCATTGTTTCCAAGACCGCTGGAAACAATGGTTGCTGCATTAGCCATCTGTAAAATAAAAACTAAAAGAGAACCCTTAGCATAATACCGCAGGTAAGACATGTTGTTTAACTTGTTTATTCCTAAACCAAACGGCATCCTGATCAGTGCCGTGGTGGGGCGGATGGGCTGCTAAGCAACATTGGATCAGGAGGATCATGTCATGAACTCATGGACCGAACGAGAGAGCAAGCAACGTGGACGCCGATTGGCTGACTGAAATGGACTCTGTCCTGGAATCAATTTTCTTTGCAGGTTGCTGATCCGGTCTGGGAGTGGAACGGATACGGAAACATTCCCCACATGTATGTGTGCGTACAAATGGCCGGATACAGTAGGCGGGCTCTACATCGCATCTGATCACTGAGCAATAAAGGAATGCAGGCAGTCTGCGAAAAAGCCTGATGACACGACGTTTATAATCCGTTGACCGGTTCATAAAACCCACACAATCGCCTCTTCTGTTTTGGCATTATAGGCTACACATTTGATAAAGATCTTGTTTTGTAGTGCAGGGGTGCCCACATCATAATTGGGCCAAATGCTGTGCAGGTCGAACACATGACATGTCCCGGACTAAAACATATATGTATATTACATTTAAATAAATAAAAATATATAATGTGGCATCTGGCACTTGAATTAAGGCGACTTGATTGATTTATTGATTAAACAAATTCCCTATTAACACACAACAGAGTTTTGTCACTTCTGACACTGACTCCCACAACCTCCCCCTCATTTAAGGACTCCACGACCCCAAGTCCAACCCAGTTCCATACTGACATATTACATAAATCCATCCGTCCATCCATCATGATGTTTGATGCAATTCAATTCAATTCAATTCAAAGGGCTTTATTGGCATGAGAAAACATACGTTTACATTGCCAAAGCAGAATGATGCAGTGTACCTCATTGTGCACTTGGGGGCGACACAGTACATTTTATAATTTCCCTGAAGGATGCCAGGTTTGCTGAATGTGTTGAAATCGTGAATCAATTGACCAATGATATTTCCGGTATTCTGAATAAATAATAATAATAAAAGAATACAGGTCTAAAATCTTGAAGAAATCGATTAAATAATTTTGCATGCATGTTTTATGTTTCCCAACCCATTGAGTTACCAATTATGCTCTTGTTCTGCACTTTTGACTGTTTGAGTTTAATAATAATGAGTTCCACATCAGTATTATTTATTACAATTTAGGCATTGGCATTCATTCATTCATTCATTTATTTATTCATTTAACAACAATAACGCAGGATTGCACATTGAGAGGTTACAAATCATTAAACATGGAAAATCTGCTAAAACATCTGTTGGAAGTTGGAAGATTTAAAAAAAAAATCTAATCAGTACAAATTACTAATATCACTTAAATATAAAATGTAGTAGTACTGTGGCAGAATGTTACTAAATATTTATTTCATATTTTAATGTTAATTACTGAAAAATATAAATTGGAACCCCATAGAGTTAAAAATGAGAAGAAACCTGGCAACCTAGCAGACATTTGGGATTGTAGTCGTTCTGTTGTACACTATAAACCGGGCGAGCGGTTTCACTTTACCATCAAAGCAGAACAGAGCAGGAACAGACCGCGCCCCGCCCGCTCGGGCTGTCCAGGTTATTATAAATCAGTTAAAAAACTCAAGATCGTCCAGGAAGCAAAGAGCAAAACAAGCAGGCGCACTGACCACAACAGCAGCGTCACGTGCCAGGGCCGGACGTCGCCGATCTACAAGCCCCCATACTCTACGACAAGCCCACAAGGCGCCTCGTTCTGGGTCTGTAGATCTGCGACGTTCGGCGCGCGACCCTGTCGTACCAGGAAACATAACTGAATCGACTCCTCCGCTTGTCTTACCAAGAAACGAAAGCCAACAACAGACAGTATAATAGTTTTATTTGACACGCTTCGCTATAGTTGTATTATTATTTTTATACATTTGTTTATAATAATGGACAGAAAAACGTCTGCGTTTATTTTGGTCGCTGTTGTCGTTGTTTGTAGCTTCATTAGCCGAGTGGAATGTCTAACCTCAACCACAACTCCACCACCACCATCACCACCCGCACGTAAGTACAAAGCAATTCACAAATATGTATATTAATTATAACAATGACCAAACATTCGGTTTCCTCGTTGAATTGTGTGGGATATATTATTAACAACGTTACCTACTACCCACTGTGCTGTGTGAAGTTACTGTAAATGCGTCACAGACTCACAGCTGATGTCAGGTGTAATGTAAACATGCTGATTATTTCGATCACAGGTCGCATTTACTATGAAATCGTGCATTTCCCGTCAGTCAGTTGTTTGGTTGGTCGTCACCCTTAGAGTATATATACTCTAAGTCGTCACCATGGTGGGTGACATCATCAGGGGTGGAGATCCCTGATGTCATCAATATTGGCCAGCAACTCTACATCTGACCTCAAACCCTAAGGTCTCCATATGACCTGTTCTGACATTTGATATGTTGATCCTTCCCCATCCATCCTTCCTCTTCGATGTCTCCCTTTTGATTGATACCTGTCCATTTAAACTCTAGACTAGACCAAAGTTATTAGTGCAGCCATGTCCGTCAGCCGGTGAAAACTAGAGTTCTCAACAGGCCTGAAAATTAAGGCCCGACCCCCTCATCAAACCCTGTACACTCAAGACACTGCCCCCGCTGCCACCCTTAGATCTCCATATATGGAGCTGACCTGTTCTCACATTCCAATCAAACCCTCTAAACTCAAGACACGCTCCATATATGGCCAGTACAGAATTAATTATGTTGATCTGACCCCCCATGTCAAAGCGCCAGCGCTCGCCCAGCAGTTTGCTGTCACCCAGGCGGATGCGTGCACACAACCTCGAGGTTGCTTCTCGCACTCAGGCGTCCTACTGGTTTATGTCTATGATGATTATGGTTATTTATGATTTATTAACTTTATCCATCCTGTATTTCCAGCCTGTACTTCACACACGAGTTGTGACACATGTGTACAATCAGCCAAGGTAAGCAATTTGTTTACAATATCTTACATGTCTACAGTCTACTATAGAAGTCTGTCTCAAAAAGTCTAAGGCCAATGTTCCCCTTAGAATGTGGATTCTGGTTAATATACACAAACTGTACATATATGCAGTGAGTTTTTTCTGGGAGTCTCTTATTTTAGAAATAAGGTTCTGGTCTGGTTCTCCCTTATGTGTTGGCAACTCTTAATGCAGTGCCTATTGAAAATAGAAGGTTTTTAAAATGTTGTTTGTTTGTATGCAGTGCCTGTGGTGTTTTACCAACAACACGTGCACAGACTACCCTGTGAGCTACCTGCTGCCACCACCTTCTGTGTGCCAGCTGTCCCAGGCCCGATGGGGGGTTTGTTGGGGTGAGTTTTTAAAGATGAAATCAAGTCAAAACTCATGTTTCATCTCATTCCTTCATCCTACACTTTTGAAACACGTTTAGTTCCAGTGGTTTTCAAACATTTTCATGAAGGAACCCCAATTGCTGTATTTGGCCGTGGACTCCCATCTGAAATTTGATGTGTTATGAGTTAGGACCCCGATATGAGAAGATTTATGTTCCTAATTCTTCAAACATACCCAATCCACAACGCTGTCTCTAAAATAGGGTAATTTTGATGCTATATTAACTAATTTGGTTGAACACCCCTAGGAACCTTAGTTAGGTGTGATGCCTCAGCAATCCATCTTCCTGGTTTAGACACCCTGGTAGCTCCACTGATACCAACAGTAAGCCAGTAAAGCCACTCCGACCTACTTACTTATTTTCTTTACCTACCTAACTTACTCCAGGTTCCAAAAGTGGGTCACTTGTGGTATTTAATGTGTTGAGTTATGACTTAAATTACTGGGTTTACCCAAAATTCAGGTCAGGGCTATTCTACTATATTCTTAAGGGGGCTAGATTTGAAAAAGAAAAGGGCCCAGAAATTCTTGCAGTTAAACAGTGATCCATCAAAATGATTAAGTACAGGCCCGTGCTGGCCTAGAGGTCCGGGCACCTAGGCCGCTAATCAGGCCTGACAGCGTGTCACAGGTTCAACTCCCGATCCCGATGTCCTTTGCTATGTGTCACTCCCCATCTCTCTCTCCCCAATTTCCTGCCAGCTTACTGTACTGTACTCTATCAAATAAAGGCAAAAAAAACCCCACCCCCAACAACAACCCAAATATATAAGTTGATTAAAATCAAATCAAAATATTAATGATAAAATACAAATAGAAATTTCTAAGATTACAAGTGAGAGTGTGAAAACTAAAAACACAACACTTCACTGTATCAAATGGAATTTTAGATGCTTTTTAAACGTTAATTTACTGTAAATGCAACAGAGGTTTCGAGGCAGGTTATTCCAAAGTGTCAATGATCATGCACAGTATTACTAAAAACAATCTGTGAATTCATGAAAACAAGGAGTTTTACTACTCATGACTGTGAACAACACAAGTGTTATTAAAAGATAACCTATTCTCAACTGTAAGCCAGGAGAGGCAGGCATGCATACGACTCACATTTGTTCTGAGAGGGCAACCCATTACCAACCGTGCCGCCCTGTTCTGGACAACCTGGAGCTTCCTCAGGTCACCACTAGCGGCAGATGGCCATACAGTGGAGCAATAGTCAAGATGACATAAAACTAGACTTTGAACTATCTGACATAAAAGGGGACGGGCAACAAAATAACAACATTTCCTTGCAATACCAATAGCTCTCCCCATTTTTAGACCAATATAGTTAATGTGGTGTGACCAAGACAGAGAGCAGTCAACCATCACTCCAAGGAGTTGAGTACTTTCAACTTGTTGAACTGTAGAATTGCCCAGGTTTAAAACAAGCTTTGGGCTTGTAGATAACCTGTGCCTTGTAGTTATCTAGTTGGTGTTTGAAGTAGGACAAGATATCTGTGTCACAAAGGTTTATGGTGTAATTGCTCTTGACCAGTGAAGTCATAGAATGAATGAGAAATACTTAAAACGTCTGGAAATTAGACTTTGCATAGGCTTTATATGGATTTACACACAAATGTGAGTGAAAATAAACCTTCATAACTATTAGAAACCCTAGATAAAGAAACGTCTAATTTAGCTTAGACCATTTCTCAAGCGGTAGGTGTAGCAGATTGCATATTGATTGGTTTCTCTCTGACTCCGCCTATGGCAAACAATCTAAACAGTCACACAGTAATGGCTACTCCTTATTGTTAATAGTTATATGATTTTTTTTTTTGGACCTGACCTAATAAACAAGGGATTCATCTTGCAGTTGCAACTCTACTGAATGATTGTGTGAAAGAGGAACTTTATGGCATCAGCTGATGTGATTTAACTGTGCAGTAACACTAAGGATTTGTGTGTGTGTGTGTGTGTGTGTGTGTGTGTGTGTGTGTGTGTGTGTGTGTGTGTGTGTGTGTGTGTGTGTGTGTGTGTGTGTGTGTGTGTGTGTGTGTGTGTGTGTGTGTGTGTGTGTGTGTGTGTGTGTGTGTGTGTGTGTGTGTGTGTGTGTGTGTGTGTGTGTGTGTGTGTGTGTGTGCACGACACGTCACATGCGTCTTTCCTTTGGCACTGTTTTATTCTGCTTTGAAAAGCGCTATTCATATGAAGTCCATCAGTATTATTACTGTTCTAAGGGAGGTCAGTTCAGCAGAGCAGAGAAGTAGTCATGGAAGGAGGCAGGGAGGAAGACAGGAGTCACGCACAATGATGATAAGAGTAAGAATTAGGCATGATGATGGGGAGAAGAGGAGAGAGAGAGTACATCTTATTAACACTATTCTTTGCAAAGGACGTGTACAGACGTCCTTTCTAATAAAACCGCATGAGGCTTTGGACGTGTACACAGCACGTCTTTAGGTCTTTTTTATTGATATAACCCCCCCCTCCCCCCCCCCCCCCCCCGGTTGGCCTTTCCTTCTGCACCATACTCCATTGTGTTTGCGGCTGAAACCAGACCCTGACTGAGCCTGATCTTAACATACAATAACGAGATCACCGTGACCCATACCAAAATTCGTTTTTATTGCCAGGAACAGCTGTGCAGTTGACATCGACAGAGGATCAAAACGCATCACAGCACTACTGGATGAGATGGAGAGAGAGAGTAAAAGATTGACACAGACTTGTGAAGACTCGGGTCACACAATGAATAGATATTTTTGTACATTTTGCATACTATTATGTACATTAAGATCCTACCTACATGTTAAGTAGTGCGTGCATGCATGCATGAAATCAAAATGCTGAGTATTTTGGCCCAGTGTGATAAGGTGATTGCTGTCAGACAGGCCCCCTCTTGTGGCTGATTAAAAATAGACGCCCCACTGGCTGGTTCTGCTGTTCGAGCCTGTGATCTCACCATCTAAGTTGGCTAAGCCAACTGCGCTTAGACAGTCTAGTCACATAACTCACAACTCCAAACAATTGATTGCCAAGTTAAGTTATTTACTAATTGGGGCATTGAGATGTGATTAACCCATGACATCGGCCAGTACAGGGACAGACATGACTCTCTACTCATAATGGGATGTTAATAACCACATCCCTATTCTGGGAATGTCATAATAGGCGAACATACAACAACAATAGCATATCTAATGGAATACTGGACTACTCGCCCCAGTGCTTGCCCGTTTTTCCTCCCGGAATTTTCCCCAGTGAGGTGGATAACTTTGTAATGCTATTGGCTGTTTGTATTCTTTTTGGAAAAATATAAAAAGATACTCTGTGGAAAGGCTATATTATTTTACTTATATTGACCCTATGAACAATTTAGTATTATTTAGTATATGTAAGGTTTTGCCCACTCAAATGGTACCTCGTCAGATAATCCCCACATATCCTACAACAACTTCTGTGAACAGACTTAAATTATAAATAACAGACTTAAATTATATTTGTACTTAGGCTGTCTGCTCTCATGAAAGTTTATAGTTAGAGAAATTCAAAGTCCAGCCGTCTGCTGTCCAGCCTCTCCCACCCCTCACTGGGGAAAATTCTGGGAGGAAAACAGAAACGGGGCGAGTAGTCTTGTTACCATCTAATGCACCGTGAGACTGTAGATCAGCTAATTGGTGTGTAGAGGGAGAAAAAAGAGATGACCAAGTTCACTCTGAACTTAGTATATAGGGTTTAAGTAGTTACTAGAATACAGTACGCACTTCATTTAGAGTCCATACTTTATACACCGGACAAGGACTGCTACTGTAGTACAGTAGTAGGCTGCTATGGAATGGTTTTATGCATACAGTATAGACGGCAGTCCTCTTGAATACCTTCTGGTTCAGTGGGTTGGGATTTGAATTACCTGGAAGTGGAGTCTGTGTAGTTTCATTACTGTGCTGTGTCACAAGTAATTGTGTTAGAGTGCCAGCAGGTGGCAGCATTGCCAAACTGTTGTATAAATCTGTATTCTATGAAAAGGGGACCAAGGATTTATCTAGCAGCTTTTGTGTCTCCACAATCTCCAAATTAGTCATTTTTTTTCCATTTCCCTTCTGAAACGACGGCAAAAGTAGTTTTTATTTTTATTGTTTTGTGCTGTTAGGCCTTTATTTATTTGCCGGGCCGGCAAAAGTATTCTAACTGGGAATCTCATCCAGATGAAGCACCAACAGCAGTGGTGGATTTTTGAGGGGCGCTACAGCTTCTGTCCCCACACGTCTCATATTTGCTATTGACAATGAAGGGAAGATCTTTCGTCATTATGTAGACGAGCAAATCGGCGAACCATTCACATAAATTCAGTTGTTCATGAAATGATGTATGATGATGTATAATGATAACTGATAAGAGCGCCCCTCACTTCACACGGGGTGATTATTTATTTATTTTTACATAAATAAACTAAAGGTATCAATTCCACTGTTACCAGTTACCACATTATAAACACATTATGTTACAAGTATACGTCCAGTATTAAAAATTTGACTTTAGTAAAAGTACAACATAAAGTGTTGGCATCAAAATGTGTCATTTTCAATGGGTCATTTCCCCCCAGAGATGAATTGTTGTGGCCAGTGATCACGGCAGATGTGCATCATGTCATGTTGTGTTATTATATTATTGTGCTCTGTTGTTCCAGTGAACTTTGAAGCTCTGCTCATCGCCATGGCGGTGGTGGGCGGGACCATTCTCATTGGCTTCACCGTGTGCTGCTGCTGCTGCTGTTGCTGCAAGAGGCGCCAGTCGGGGTACGTACCGCTGCACGTCCATATTAGGAAGAAACGGCCCTATATGGCATTGCTGCTGCTGCTGCGACACATTACTTCGTTCCTGTCGTGTGGAACCTCATGTCCAAAACATAGCAGATCAACAAGCTCAAAACATGTCGCATCACAACGCCTTTTGAGCTTGTAGATCGGCTATTTTTGCTACTTTTGTGTGACGATGTAGTATGATGTAATAGCCAGTGAATTATGGTATGTGTGTTATGGTATGTGAGTTTACCATAATCACAGTAATCCTTAATCATATGCCATCATTCAAGGGCCTGGGTAGAAATGAAACAGACTCCATGAGTGCTGCAGAGGCTGAGTGTCTGTGACTGTGACCAGCTGATGGTCGTTGACGTGTCGCGCTCCCGCCCCCTTTCAGAACGACGAGTGGCCCAGGAAATAATTCTCCATTCATTTTCTCCATAGGCTTTTCAAAAAGTATTTATATAAAGACAACTCGGATCGTGACAAATCATGAAAATAATTACAAGCCGATCAAATAATTAGTAAGAAGAAAAACAGAACAAACAGTGTTGTATCCTGCCTTTATTTTCTTCTTTCAAATTATTTGATCGGCACAAAATATTGTGTTTGTTGTCATGATTTGTCACGATCCGAGTTGGCTTTGTCCGCGGCGTAACCGTCTTTATATAAATACTTTTTGAAAAGCCTATGGAGAAAATGAATGGAGAATAATTTCCTCGTCGTTCTGAAAGGGGGCGGGACTGCGACGCTCTATTATGTTTCTGCACAGTCAAATAGGTCTTATCTATTCTAAGATAGTATCTTAAATAAATGTGAAAGGTAAATGTAAGGTTTTACACACACACACACACACACACACACACACACACACACACACACACCTCATTTCCAGTTGAGTAGCCTCTCCCTTTTGGCTCAAGCCGCTGAGAACCATATTCCATGGAATTTAGTGATTGTCTTGTTAGGCTGCGGAGAACGAAACCTCTTCAAATACAGCCCCATTTATCTCATTGTTGGGTTGAAAATCTGCCTGCTGCTGGCCTGTCACTGACTGACAGTTCTGTAAGTTGCATCAGCCTCGTACCGCTCAATCGCCTGTCCTAACTGCACAGGTCTTAAAGGTAGGGTAAGGGATATTGTTCAGTCAAAACAAAACGTTTTTTTGTTAAAAGGTTAAAGCACTTTATCTCAAACATTATGGGTTTTAGAATAGATGATACATTCACATCTTTGTACCTAGGACAACTCCCAGACGGGCTAAACCGGGATGACTCCTACTTACTTTCAACCCAAAAATCTGTAATATGTATTGCTGCTGCCTGTTGTACATCCCATGACCTCTTGTTTTTTGTATTTTTTTGTATTTTGTTTTTACTCAGTTTTTATTTTATTTTTTACTGTTGATGTTTCTGTCCTATTGTATGTCTTGTTTGTCTTTTTTGTCTTTCTTGCATATTAAAAAATCCTAAAATAAAGAGTTAAAAAAAAAGAAAAAAGGTTAAAGCACTATATTGCTATAATAAAGAGCTGGAGAGACGTGGCCTCTTTCTGAACAAACACTCTTCAAGACAGCAATGAGTACTTTCAGAATATCAAGCTATTTAACGCTTATTTTAAGAACATTTTAAATCACATTACATACCCATCCTTTAAACTTTATATACTGTACTGTATACAGTTTGTAGTTGTTAACCATTTGAACAGTACATCCAGGTGAGTGAGGAAGTTTATGGATCAATATTTGTTGTGGCTGGACCATGTTTTCACACGCGTATCTGGTCTATTTACGTTTTGCTCAAGTGTTTTTCACTCACAGTATACTCACTGTCTGTCTGTCTGTCTGTCTGTCTGTCTCTGTGTTTCCAGGCCTGACAGAGATGACGAGAGGTTTAGCAGGAGGAGAGAGGAGATCAGACAACGTTCCGACGAGCGGTAAGGACCCCATTACTTTCTGCAGTGTCGTTGGTTTTACTTTGCATAGTTTAAACGTCGCTATCAGTGAGTAACAATAGCAGCCAAGATGCTCTTGCGATCAACAGTAAAGATAAGAATGGTAAATGAATGAAGGAACCACGGTCGGTAAAAGGGAGGGGGAGTTTCTATTCTACAACAGTTGGTAATAATGTTACACAAAAGGAGCCTTTGTTGTGTGTTGGGAATTCGGGGACTCATGCAGTTGGCGCGATGTGTGATGTGCTGTGCGATGCCTGCAGCGCTGGGCTGAACACTTTGTTTCCCAGAGGAGGAACTTCAGTGGTCCTTCCCTCCAACTCGTACACAACTCTCAAACACACACACTGTATAGCCAAGGCTGAGCAGCTGCACGCTGGTAATGAGCTCATAAATAGACAGGCCCACATCCTGTGCAAGTACAAGTCACTGTCCAAGAAAGTCCTTCCGCAGGCCAGAGTTCCACTGCTCTTGACTGTGAATCATAGTGTGTGTGTGTGTTGTGTGTGTGGGGCGTGCGTGTGTCAGTGGTGGGAAGTAATTAAGTATGTTTACTCCAAGCACTGTACAATTTTGAGGTACTTCATGCTTCTATTCCACTACAGCAAATTATTGCACTTTTACGCCACTGTAGCCTGGCCCAGCCACCGTGATTTCTGGTATAGAGGGGCGGGTGCTGCCGGGTCACGGCATTGGATCACATTGGTTCACCAGTCTGAAACTTTATTAGTTACTTAGATTTAGATTATTATTACAAATCATACAATAACCTCTTAAGCCTGCATATTGTATACATTTTTGAAAAAAACTGCAAGCTGCAAGCTCACAGCGCATTGCGAAGCATTGTGAGCTTATAGATGGGATGTTTTAGAAAGAAGGCTAATGTGAGTATTCTTTCCATCACTGGCCTAGCCAGTGTTCCTCTTCTCTGTGAATCATACAGTGTGTATTGCACTGCAGGGGGCCCTTCCTTCATCGTGCAACATAAATGTTTCAACGTCTCGTCTTTGTGTATTCAGTGCCCTGCACTCCCAGGTCTCCCTCCGTTAGGATAGTCCCCAGTAAATGTGTTGTTAAACGTGTGCACTCATGCAGGAAGATAGCCTGTAACTGTGTCTTATCGCTGCTGGCGGTGCCGAGTACATTGCATCTCTAACTTCCTCCAGTGTGTGTCTGTGAGAGTGAGTGAGAGCGCAGAAGAGGAAAAGTGCTGAATCGTAGCCTTCCCTTCATGTGCCAGGGAGCGTAGGCCCCAGACCCGCTCATGATCTAACTTCAAGTTACTCCCCGGTTAGCGTTAGCAGTGCGGTGACCTACATAAGGCGTTGTTTGCCTTTCCGAAACGGGACGTCCAGAGCACTGCTGGAGCAGGATCCAGGGTCCAATAATGGGGGAAAGGATACAGCCTCTCTAGAGGGAATCTAGTGCCTGGCCCTCTCCAGAGACCCAGCCCAGTAGAGCTCTAATGCTGCGTTCACACTGGCAGCCACAAAGCTTACAGGCTATACCTCTTTGTATGTTCATGTTGCTGGCTTCCATTGAAATAGAACGGTATCCTACGTATATCTTTGTAGCTGCTAGTGTGAACGCAGCATAAGGCCTCCCGTCGTCATCTGAGCCCCAGCTGGAGAGACAGTTCTGGAGGAAACATCAGCAGCTCCTGGTGGTGGAAAGTAACTAAGTACATTTACTTAAGTACTGTACTTAAGTACACATTTTGTAGGTATTTATTCTTGAGGATTTCTTTACTTACCACTATGCTACATCTCGGATCCAATTTTTTTTACTTTTTACTCCACTACATTTATTTGAAAACTTTAGTTACTTAGTAGATTTTGATTAGTATTAAAAATCATATATTAACCGATCTACAAGCTTGAGCTTGTATATCTGCTATTTTCAAAAGATTACTATACTGTGATTACTCTGATTATATACATTAGAAAACTAGTACATTTTTAATTCACGACTTTTGCTTGCAACAGGATATTTCTACATTGATACTCTCACTTAAAGGGATCGTGACATTTAAAACACATTTTTGTAGATATTTTGTCTTCTTTGGCTTTTCTTGACATCAATTTCACCAAAAAAAACCCAAATTTGAACATTCAGTGTATTCTCCGCTGTCTGGACTTTTGTGAATAATTATGCAAATATGACTCGTGGCTTGGACGGCGGAGGCCTACGTAATGTAACGCTAAACCCCGCCCCCTCTCCTCTGCTCCCTGCCTACCAATTCTACTACCCGCCCCCCTCCTCCTCATCCCCGCCCCTCTCCTCTCCCTGATGCTCTCCTCTCTTCTTCCTCATTCTGACCGCGGCTTTGTTTCAGTATAATAATAATAATAATGGCTTCTAGAGAAAAAGCAATCTGCTCCGTTGTCGGCTGTGTCAATCAACACAAGTCCTTGCACTTTCCACCAACTGGCCTAGATGAAGATTCACGCTCTAGGTGGATGCATTTTATTTTTGATGGTAACGTTCCAACCAAGTTGTCAAAGAAGCGACTCTTCGTGTGCGCACATCATTTCACCCCAGAAAGTTTTTCAAATCTCGGACAAGTTCAGAGTGGATTTGCAACCAAACTTTTTATGAACCCAGGAGCAATACCAAGCATTCGTGTCCCAATCCCAACTATAAGTATTTATACTGCAATGATTTGTGTTAAATTGTTGTGCAGTACTATTTGAGTGGACTCACAATAAAAAATCAATCGCCTGCAGCACTCCGAAGTGCTACTTTTAATGTATAGTCAATCACTGCCACTACCCGCATTAGCTGTGTTTGACTATTATTAATCTTTGATTCGTGGCGTGCACCAGCTGTTGTAGATTGCATGTGCTCATTATTGTTCTTGTAATGCGACAGTGGATCGCAACGCAGCCAACGCTCGTGTGATATAATCCACGTTAAAAGTATGGCGAATAATGATAGGCTATAGTCATTGAGTATGATATCGATGACATTACACAACTTCACAAGTTTATGTCGACGTGGTCGTGGGGTGAGATATTGCAGGAGTTTCATATAGGCGCGTTCGGAAATAGCGCACTGAGCCCACTGTGCAATGCAAACTATAGGCAAGTGCGCTCCGGTGCGGTATTTCCGAACGTGCCTTATTTATTTGTTTACCAACTGTTGCTCGTACGATGACGTTGAATAGAGAATACATGTTACAAAGGGAGTCTACCAACGCGCCTCAAGCCTAAAACGGCTGATCCGGTGCTTCACAGGTGCAGGGACATCAAAGTTGCAAAAGGAGAGGAGACTGGAGCAACACGGACATTTAGAGCCTTTTACGTTTCGACCTTGCGCCGCAAGGTCGAAACGTTAGTCGTTTTGTATACTCAGCACCTTAATAAAAGGCTCTAAATGTCCGTGTTGCTCCAGTCTCCTCTCCTTTTGCAGCAGAGAATACATGTTGTTGTCCATCCCCTCAGTACATACATGCAGTGATAGTCTTATTATAAATAACATTTTATATAAACTATAAACAAATAGTTATAAAAGGAGAAGAAGTTGCGTGCGTTGGCACTGGCAGCGTTGCTATGGCTGAGATGCTGTGAACTTGTAAAGGAAAAAAAAAAGAACAGTCCCTTTCTCTGAGGGGGGCGGAGAGGTATGGAGGGCTTGAGGGGTGGGGGGGCGGAGCTGGGTAGTGATTGACAAGAAAGGGGGAATTACCGACATCTACAGGCTAAAATAATGTATTTTTCTATGCCTTCTCAGGATGCATATTACATACACACAAAAACTCCTGGCAAGAAATACTGGAGTGGAGATTTCTGTTCAAACTTTTTAGACACGTTTGAAGGACCATGGCCAAGACTTTTAATGTTGTTAAAATTATGTTAAAAATAATGTCACAATTCCTTTAAGTAACACATTTGAGTACTTTTCCCACCACTGGCGGCTCCCCAGGCCCACATAAACCACTCCTCCACTGCCGCAGAGCAGAGCAGTCCCAGCCCTCTCTCTCCCTCTCCTCTCCTCTCCTCTCCTCTCCTCTCCTCTGCTCTGCTTCATAGCCAGTTTTCTGGCTGGCTCTCCTCTCCTCACAAAGCCGTGTCCCGGACAAATGGCCCCGGCAGAGCGCTGATGGGCTCATTCTCCGCTTGAAGGAAAAGAGTGCTCTCTGTGTGCCTGGGGAAGTTTGGACTCTAATGACTTCCTCCTGAAGTCTTCACTTTAACTGTGATCCCTCCCGGCCCTGGCTCTCTCTTCCTGTTGCTACAGTATAGTCTAATAGCTGCTGCATCTGTCTGTCCGTCTCATCCAGTGGTATAGAAGAGGTACACAGGTCTTCTTTTCTTCGTACTTCATTCTTTTGTTTTGATGCAATAGCACAATATAAAACATACTCTGTAGTCTGTAGTAAAATGCCTGTATTTTAAAAGGTAATTATATATATTTATATAGAGTATGAATTGAAAATAGCTGGTTCACAGGTGCACAACGTCGCATTGTGAGCTTGTAGATCAGTTATTTTTTAATCGTTTAAAATAGATGCTTAATTGGTCCATTGCTTGTTTTATAAAAGGTTCATTATTTTTCCTTTCGGATGTAGTTGAGTAGAAGTTTAAAGTATATTAAAAAAAGATATCTAATTATCTGCAAGTAAAGTAAAAGTGCCTCAACATTGTACTTAAGTACGTTACTTGAGAAAATGTACTTAGTTGCTTCCCAGCACTGGCCTCATCTCTTTCATTTACCCCACTTGTTGCCTGCATCCCTCCCTGGCCGTGCACCAGGGGTGGTGCCTGGCGTCAGTCGTTCTGTTGGGTGGAGGTGGAGGAGGCAGTAAGGGGTGGTGCACAGCACACAGTGCACACACAGAGAGGGGACAGATGGCAGGCAGAGCAGCCTCCCGCTTCCCCATGTCCTCAGCTACCCTGATTGCTCACAGATCACTACCTGGTAATAAAAACACCACCAAGTGATTTACACGTCCCCCCCCTCTTTTTGTGCCGAGACGAAGTAAATTTACGTCCCGGGAGAGGAGGCGACGCACAAAACGGCCTCTCACAGTGCCTTTGTGCTCCGTAGAAAAGACGGCACGGCGGCCTGACGGCGGGACGGGCCACTCATATTTCACTGCTTGCCTTGAAACATTTCCACTGCCGCAGACAGATGCTGCCGTTGTTGTTGTTTATGGGTGTCTGTCTATCATGGCTCACTGCGTGTGGGGGCCGGGGTGGTATATGATCTGAATCCCAACCTTAAATACATGTCCAGGCATTAGGCATTAGGATTCATAGAGCATGTTGAAAATATGAAGGCTCGAGCCCGGATATATTCTGGCCACTGCTTGGCTACTCTCTTAAGTCCACCTTTGAGGCACTATTGGGTGGAACGACGGGGGAAGAGCCCTTCCTCAAGGCTAAGGGCAGGAAGAGGAAATATCACCGGTGGTGGTGAGGGAGAGGCGAGGTGCAAAGGCCGGGCTCGCTGTGAAACACATTCAGCTGGTTCAGGCCAGGTAGCTCAGCTCAACATTTCACAGTAATTCTTCCACTGACATTTATATTCATGTTCCCACTGACTTGCTTTTTTTGTGGGCTGCCCTAGTGCCCTACTGTTTTATTTTATCGACATAGACTGCAGCATAGCAGAAAAGACTGCATAGGGGGAGAGGGGGGGGGGGGCACAGGGTGGAAGGGTAGAAGGCTCTGGTGGGGGGTTCATTCCTGAGCCAGCAGGGACACTTGTGGCCCCTTAACCATTATACCAGTGGCTCTCAACCCTCTGGGTTCCTTGAGGGGGTTCCAAATGATCCCTTACAGGTCTGTAAGTCTAGAGAGTTAATGGGGGTCCTTGAAATCCAACGGTTTGAGAACTGTGACTGCAGTATTCTCTGTGCGTTATAGGACGTTTTAAATGTTAAAGAGTTGAAACATTCAGTTTTTTCTTGTTACAGGAAGGAGGAGAGGAAGACCAGGCATGACGAAATCCGCAAGAAGTATGGTACGTCTTAACTTGATCCTACCTTGATATTATCATATGGACTCCATTCAACCTCATTAATCATAGACTATCTAGCTCAACTTGGCCTGTTGCGTTGACCCTAACGGTAAGTTTAACGAGATGCATGTTTTCTCCATCCATGTCAGGAGGAGCCTCCATCTCACTTTCTGGGGCGATTCTTATTGAATATAATTTCCTTGCCTGTTCCCACAGTGAATGCATTATTCAGCAGTTCCAATCCTCATGCTGAGGCTGGGCTACTCAGCCCACGTATGGGTTACACTACCCTCAGTCTCCCTAAAGCAATTTAAACGTGATTCATCATTCCCCCGGTGTCGAGTACAGATCACCTAATGGTTGTCAGCAGGATTTTACCAACTTGCAAAATATTATCGGGTTCCATTACAGTGAAGCAACAGGCTGATGTTTCCAGGTTTGTCCTTGAATAAAGCACAATTTAATTCTAGTCTATAAATATGATGGCCAATTGAGTGTATCAGGCCAGTGTGTGAGAGCACAGCGAGTGACAGCAATGTGAATAGAAATGATGTGGTCCCTGCAGAATTCTCCATAGCAGTGGTTCTCAAAGTGGGGTCTGGGGACAGCCGTGGGACCTTGCTACGGAGTCAAAATTGGTTAAATATAGCATCAAAATCAGTTTACAGTTTACAGTAACCACTTTAACCCTATGCTTCATTGGCTATTTGAAAATAGCTGTACAATCGTTTATAGATCAGCTATTTTCAAAATATCTTGGCAATTTTTTTAAGCAATGTTGAACGTTTTATCAACTCTGATGTCATATTGGGTTGCCTGGCACAAAATCATTCAGGTGGGTGTCCGTGGCCCAAAACATACATTTTGGGGGTCCCAGGGTCCTTGACATGAAAAAGACTGAGAACCACTGCTCTACAGAATGCGATGGTCCCCGGGCCGCTGACACTTTAACCCCACGCAGGGGCCCCATGCTGACCCCAAGAGGCCATAACGTCTGACATCTGCTTCCAGAGCAGTGGCTTGTATAGAAGTAGCATAACTTCACAGTCCTGGACAAGCTGAATGCCTGCATACAAGGACATGTGAGCTGAGACCTGACATGAGATTTGAGCCGTGGCTAAGCCTAAGCCCCATGTCAATTTGACAACAGATTGATAAATGATGAAAGTTAAGTTGAGACAATTATTTCGGTCTGCGTGAGGTGGATAAAAAAAAGGACATTGAGTTAATTGACCTGTGCGTGCATGCATCTGTCTGTGTGTGTGAGCAGCTGGTTTTGGTGGAATAAGATGTCAGTTTTGTGTGTTTGTTTTGTATGGACATTGGACAACATGACAGAGTGATGGATGACGGTGTTTCTCCAACCTTCAGCTCACAGTGGACAGTGCGTCCACAGGGAGCACCTGGCATTGGACCCCTGCTTGCTGTGCACACTGCCCTGTACTCCCTTCTCACCACATCCAGCCTAGCGCAGCAAATCTAATTACCATTCCCATCTCATCGCTGTCTGGAAGAAACCTTCTATCTCCATATTATTATTTAATTTAACTGATTAAGACCTGAGGTTGAGTCTAAAAGGCCTTCTAAATCTGTAGTTCTCGCACTACACAAAAGTAGCAGATGTACAAGCTTGCTCGTGAAGTGCTGTAAGCTTGCTATTTTTGAATAGCCAATGTATATAATATAATTACATGAATGCCATACTTTGTCGTACAAGCGTGTCGCGCAAAACTAGCGACGCCTACAAGCTCACGACTTGCTTCTTGATTGTAGCTATTTTTGATGTTCTGGAAACATTTTAGCAAGTGAAAGTTGTCATTGGAACGCAGGTTATTTTTTCAATTGAACAACATTGCAGCACTATCCCTCTCTCTGTTTCTGGCGCCCGCTACTGGTACCCTATAGTCATATACTCGTGCTCATGGCCACATAGGCGCATACGGACATTGCTGGTTGTAGGAGTGGTTGCACCACTCAAAAACGTTTCGGTCATAGGAGGTTGACACTGGCCGAAAGTGACAATCTATACGGCATCACTGTGACTGAGCTCAAATTAATGCATTTGCTACAGAGGTCTGGGGTGAAGCAGCGATAAATAATTAAATTTGACTTCTAATCAAGGTTTCTGTACATCCCTTTTGTTCCCCTCTACCAACCCCCCCGGTTCCCGTTTCTCTCTCTTCCTATCTGTGTTCTTCCCTTTGTCTCTCTCTCTCTCTTTCCCAGGTCTGATTTCTGACAGTGACCACCCATACAGCAAGTTTGAGAACGAGTAAAGCAGAGCTATGGAGGAGTTCCCCAGGGTACCCTGTACGGCTCTTCTCTGCTCCGCGACTTCGCCTTACGTTGTTCTGGTGTAGCTTGGAGTGAAAAGAACACACACACACACACACACAGTTGTAAGTATTTGATAAATAAAATGTATTGTTTAGAATAATCATATTCAAACATGAAGTAAGTCTGATTTCATAAATGTTGGTAGAATAATTTTGCTGTCTGGCTCGACTTTCAGGAAGCCTGTGTGGCTATTTTTGTTTGTTTGATTACAGTTTGATACAGATTTTAACTCGTTTTAAAAAAAATCTTGTTTGTGTGAAACCAGATTTAAAGAGCCTCCATTTTCTTTTTTAAAATGCTGTAGTTTCTATATTGATTTTTGCACTTTGTACAATGTACATAAAATGAATGTACTGTAGCGAGCTCATTATCACTTGCATTGTGTATTCTGACACTTTTCCTATTAAAATTTAAACTTTTAAAAACTTTAAAGGCGTATTACAAAAATACCTCAAGAGGGATGGCGATCCCTGATGTATGGAGATCCCTGATGTCATCAATATTAAGCCCATATATGGAGATCCCTGATGTCATCAATATTGGCCAGCAACTCTACATTTGACCTCAAACCCTTAGATCTCCATATATGGAGCTGACCTGTTCTGACATTCCATATGTTGATCCTTCCCCATCGGTCCTTCCTCTTCGATGACTTGCTTATGACTGATACCTGTACATAAACCATAGACGGGCCTGCTGTCCCAAAGTTATTAGTGCAGCCAGCAGCCGGCGAAAACTAGAGTTCTCAACAGGCCTGGAAATTAAGGCCCGGCCCTACCTGGGCCCTCATCAAACCCTGTACACTCAAGACACTTCCCCCGCTGCCACCCTTAGATCTCATATATGGAGCTGACCTGTTCTGACATTCCATATGTTGATCTGACCTCATCAAACCCTGTACATTCAAGACACGCTCCATATATGTCCAGCACAGAATTCATTCCATATGTTGATCTGATGTTGATGCCAAAGCGCCAGTGCTCACCCAGCAGTCTGCTGTCACCTACAGGCGGATGCGTGTACTCAACCTCGAGGTCGCTTCTCGCCCTCAGGTGTCTTACTGGTTATTGTAAGATTCTTTTCAGTATTTGAATTGGTCAAACTATCAATAGAATACATGTTGAAAAGCATCTTCCATAAACATGAATGGTCTCAGAAATGTCAAAGGTCAATTTCATACTGTAGGTCAAAGTCAATTTGTGATTTATTCAGCTGGTTGGCTGTACAGTATTAGAACAGACATCATCATACAACAACAAATTGTAATTCAGGCTTTATGAGAATCATAGACTGGATTAATCAGTAGCTCACTCCTCTGCAGGTACCCAGATGGGAAAACATTTCTTTGACGATGTCCGACATTCTGGCCATTTCTTTGGGAGGACTGTGACTCAAATGTATAAAGTTATGAACAGATTTGGGTTCGGCCGCATTGGTATTCTAATTCTGTTCCCTTTCATGTCCTTGGAGAAGCATCTCCATCTAAGAGTGTTGAATTTCCAAAAAGACCAGCACAGCAGGGGGCTGACGGAGGCAGTAAATTAGTGTGCTCTTTGCCTATTTTACACTGATTTGCAATGCAGCCAATGCTGAGACTAGCTCATCCACCGTGAACTTGTCTGGAAAATAAATGACAGCGGCGAACTGTCTGACCTACATCTGGAGTACATCTCTTTATAAATGTAGCCCTACTTGATCATACTACAGAGTCACACAAAAGTAGCAGATCTACAAGTTCGTAATGTGGCACAAATCGACAGGTTATATACAAGCTTTTTATTTTTGGACATGCCGTTTCCACCCGACAGAAACCATTTAACGGTGGTTCTAATTAAACCCCTGGGGCCGGGGCCCACTGGTGGGCCATGATGATGATTTTAATGACAAGGCCACACACGACCGTGAAAAATTGAGAAATGAAGACATGGTTCATTGCAATTTATTTTGTTAAAGTTTCTAGAAAAGTTCAAGGAAAGCACAGTTCAATACAAGGTCTGCTAAGACTAAAACCACTAAGACTTGTTTACATTGGGGTCCTCCATTTTCAATTCATCTGACGTCAATATCGGTAGAGGGCACAAATCCACCGTTTCATGTACTTTTTTTTGCATTGTAATCCCCATAGGGGGGTTTTAGAACGCCTCATATAATAACTGATTGAAAAATAAACATGTCATCCCGGCCGTTTCACTCATATGGATATGAAGAATCAACTGACTGAGAGAAAACGCCTCTCTGTGTTTTAACGTCAATGAACCACTAACACCTTTATGCTCTTATCTAGTATCAATTAAAACTAATGTACCAGCACATTCACCTCTATCATCCACATTCTCCATGGCCAAAATGAATTAAATGCACAGTGACGTGACTACGACATTTCTCAGGGGAGGGGAAAGGCAATTATTAGGACATGCACATTTAAAGTAATAAGACATTCGCTTTTCCGGAGGAATGCATAACACGACTTGGCCTTATCAACCCTTTCTGCATTCCAGGGATGTTTCCAGACAGCGCTGGCTTACAGCAGTTGTCTGCATCTTAAACAATCTTGGGTAAGTTGAAGTTACTTAGGAATAGTAATGTTACTCATTACGCCTTGAAAATGATATAATGTTACATTACTTATTACTATTAGTACTAAGAGTAACCAGTTACATTACAAATTATATTTCTATTACTTTGGCACACGAGGGGGCATGCTAAAAAAATATAACAGTGTGCAAGCTAACCATATGCAATGTGTTGATGGCTGGCTGTTTTTGAGCGGTGCTAGCTGGAACAGCTTTGTCTGTCTGAGCACAGAATGTCCGTTTGTACTTTGTACCATGACCTATTGACATGCAGCTGATTGACACACACACACACACACACAGAGGAGGGCTACCACAATCTTGAGTGGGGGTCTTAAACCATACAGTACGAATAGTACCAGTAATACAGTATGTATAGTTGCACCTCTCAGTTCACACAGCATGTTCTCTTGCATGTGACAAACATGCGAGTATGAGTATGAATTATTGAATACAGTCTATCTCAGTCTGCCCTGAGATTGGGAGGTAGAGGTTCAATTCCCTAGATCAAAATGGGAGCCATGCCTCCCTGCTTGGCACCCGACATCAAGGGTTACATCCCTCCATGTCCAGGTCAGGGTGTGTATTTGTGCATCATGGCTGAGGGGGATGAACCTTTTCACCAATCTGCCTCACTAGAGAAACAGGAGATTGGCACGCGACTTATAAACTACACTAAAATGTATGTGACTGCTAATAAGTAACATTACTAGTTACACAGAAACTCTATTTAATACTAATACTTGGTAGCTATATTTGTAAAACATTACTGCGATAGGTACTGCACTCCGACGTACACAACATTGATCTTAAACCTCGACTTTGGATCAGTCAGTAGTGTGTCATGACCTTTGTGTAGCCAGAGGTCAAAGTTGTTTAACATACTTAAACACATGTTGAGATAGCCATTGTTCTACAATTAGGCTAGACATCGCTGCTGCAGTGATTCTGCATGGTTGAGAAGCCATGCATCATGCACTTAATATATTGGTCATTAAAAACCCAGTCAGATTGGTGCTTAACAAGCTTCTGCAATTAATTTCACAAACGTAAAAATAATCATTTATCCTCACAGGTTCTGACTGCAGATTGCATTAATAATGAACTAGACGAGGCAAAATATGGACTGATATGGATTATATAATGCAGTGGATCTAAAAGTGGGGTCCAGGGACCACTAGGGGTCCTTGAGCCAGTTCTAGGGTACCAGGGCTGGGCAGGTGATCTCAGGTGGGCGGCCTGAATGATGGACCAGGGCAGAACAGGCGACCTCTGGGGGACGGCCGGGACGATGGCCAGAGGCAGAGCTGTCCGACAAGATGTCATCTGGAGGGTGAGACGAAGTAGCAGAGGCGACATCTGGCGGGCGGCCTGGGGGCCGGCACGAGGCAGAGGACACTTGGGCCTACGGCTGGGATGACGCAGGCTCAGGAGGAGATGCCGGGGTTTCTGGAGGTGACGCCGGAGGTGCTGCAGGCTCTGGAGGAGACGCCGGGGTTTCTGGAGGCGACACCGGAGGTGCTGCAGGCTCTGGAGACGACACCAGGGTTAAGGGATGGCAAACCGAAGGGCAGGCCGAGGCAGGGACTGCATCACTGGAGATCTGGGAGCAGATACAGGTGGTCGCTGGCCACTGGGTAGGAGCTGACGGCTGACTGGAGATGGCTGGCCCGGGTGGGTTTGGTGCCTTGGCGATCCAGGGAGACTGACCCGTTTGTTGGCACTACGGGGACCTCCCAGAGCTAGGTGGGTACCCATATAAGGTTCTTGGACTTGGAACAGGGTCAGAATATACAGGAAGCTTCACACGGCTGCGAAAATATGAAAACAAGTCCACATACTGAGTCTTCTGCTCGTCTGCAGCAGAGGTGGTGGGTTGCAGACTCGTTATTCCAAGCCGTATAGTGTGAGGAGCTGGCTGGGAAGCATGGAGCCTGTGGTCCAAAGTGGGGCCCACTTTGGAGGTCCCATTGAAGAGGGGACCTTGAAGGCTGTAAAGTTAATGGGAGTCACTCCCACCCCGTCCCTGACCACCAGGAGTTATAGGTATATATATATTTCTGAATAGAGCCACCTAACCTAAACAATAATAGCACAGTTCAAGCTAAGGACTAGAAATATAATGGATTATTATGTTGATTACTTGTTTCAGGCAGATTTGCAAATATTAATATGTTGTTGCCTCAAAATGCTCAAATATATTATGAATAATTAAATATTTTGCAGCACCAAAAACTTTATATGCTATCATCACTTATTACTTTAAATAAATGTTGTCAAAATTGTTGAGAAAATTGCATATTTTGTATTTGTATTTTGTTACCCTTATTGGCCTTGGGCCTTGTGAAATGAAATTAAATGTATTTGTTATCATTAATGCAGTAGAAGCTCAAAATCAAGCTCTTAAGCTTGACATACTAAGGTGATGTGGTGATAATTTATATTATAAATAAATTGTGGACAACCATATTTTATTTTGATATACCTGCCTGCTACACTACCTCATGTGACCCCTGCATCCGGCATCCGGCTGTGTTTTGTCCAATCAGATTTGTGACTGCATTGAGGCGGGCGTTTTTTCAATTTGGTTTACGTTTGTTTTGTGAGATTTGAGACAGACAAATTAAGACAATATGCCGGCGAGCGGTTCTTCCAAGAGGAAAGCAAAAAAGATTAAGGATGCGAAGACGGCTAAATTACTGAAAAAGGTTCCATTGATTTCAAACTTCTTTCTTAAACCACCACATGAAGACGCAGACAGCGACGAGTCCGACGAGACAGGTGATGCTGCTGTTGGGACTAGCAGTAGCACTGATGCTAATGCTAACGTCAACCAGGGCGAGGCAAGTGGTGAAGTTAATAATAATAATCTTTATTGTCCCGAAGGATATTCATTTTCACAGGTCTGTTCAACACCAACAACAAAAACAGCACATAGTACAGAAACAACATAACACCAAGACAATAAAAAAAAAAACATGAGTTCCCCACTGTGTACAGAAACCATCCTATCGGCGGGGCAGTTTGTTTAATGCCGCGAAAAGTAAATAAACAAGTTGTTGTGGAAAATGTTAGCAGCCAAAAGCAAAACTTCTCAGATCCCTCAGAGTCTGGTGGGGACATATATTGAATTTTATTTGTATTTATTTATTCAGCACAGTATAGAAACAACACAGTGAACATATAAATATGAGAAGGGTAAGGTGCTAGGCTGAGGCAAAAAAGCCCAAGGGGTTTATACGAGGCCTCTACCTCGTATATAGATTATAATGAAACATTGTACATGAGATATAGAATATCCAGAAAACATGATTACAGTATATAAAACATAAACAAAACAACAACACAACAAGAACATGATTAGAATTTTTGGTCTTACTCTAGGTTTTACTAGGTGCGGACAGACAGACACACACAGACCTGACAACAAGTTATGATAGCCTGCCTACTAAAGCCTTAGCATATAGAATATAGAATCAAATTCAAATGTACAACTTTAACCCTATGCTTCAGCTATTAAAAATGTGCAGATCTACAAGTTCACAACACAGCTGTGACAGTCAAAACAATTAGAATGTTCCAAAACTAATTCCTTAGGATTCTGAATTCCTATTCCTATTTTTATTTTTTTATATTTGAATCTCTGGGTTCCCAGGCTGGCACAAAACATTTTCAGTCAAATATAGCCTGCCTATGTATCAATGATCCTTGCCACTTTTTTTTTGTTTAACAATATATTTATTGCATTTTTTTTTATTTTTTACAAACAGACAATACAACAAACAAAACAATACACAATACAGACAATACAATTACCCAAAATGAAAAACAAACAAAACAAAACAACAACATACAGTACGTACATAATAATAATAATAATGGCACTCGAATGGCAATAACAGAGTCAAACAACAAACAAGACCAAAAACAAACAGCTGCAGAGAACAAGATCAAACAATTTCATCCTTGCCACTTTTGAGAAACACTCAAACCAACGTACAGAATAGAAAGTGCAACAGTCGCAGCTGCATCCATCAGGGACACTTTCATAAGGCAAACTGCGCTCATGAAAATATTTTCCTTTACACATTGAGGGCGTGACTGGGATTTGATTGCCAATCGCTGGAACCAATGAGACACGCATAGTCTCTTATTCGGACCAATCGTTGCATCTGGGGCGTGGTTTGGTGGTGGGTTTTTCGGTTTTTTTCCTCGCTCCGTCGAAAACCAAGGGAGAGAGAATCCCAAAAATGACATCCAGATTGCGGTGGAACGTGCAGCGAGTAGAGCGAGTGGGACGGACGAGAGGAAATAGGAACAACTCTTACATATCCATTTAGTTTCTGAGATTTTAACTCAAACTGAGTCAACACTGAACAGACACACATGTTCTCTTCATCCTACTGGGCACACCGTGGACTTTATTCACCCCGTAGAGATGTAGTTGCTGTGTAAAAGGGGGACAAAAAAGAAAAGGGAAAATCCGGGAGGTATTTAGAAATTGTGGTTTATGAAAAAAGTACAAGGAAGAGTGGAAAAGATCCACAAGGCAGTGACAGCAGGATAAGCCGTCTCGTGTGTTTAACTTTGCATTGCAGGCTTGCAGCAACACTGACTGACTGAAGAAGCCCAGGTTTAATTCCAACCTCCTTGTCACTCCAGCGCCCTTCTTCTCCGTCTCTTCTCTCGGAACATCGTTACTTTAACAACCTGAAATCATGTGCGACCTGATGCCAGCCTCGCAGCCTGCGGAGAAAATCGGCAAAATGAAAAAGTTGAGGAGAACTTTGTCCGAGAGTTTCAGGAGCATCGGTAAGATGGTTTATTTGTTTGTCTATTACAAATGCTTTTTTAATTATTATTATTATTATTATTCCCTGTCCTGTAAATATTCCGTGGCAGTGAAGTGAATAATTTGGGGTGTCTCCTCTCATCTCCTCTGTAGAGTTGAGGTTTGTACATCCCACTCTGTAGGAATGCCATCAGTTGCAGCTGGGTTGGTTTTGCAGACAGTTTAGTGAGCTATTGTTGCATTGCATGGCTCTCAGAATGCCAGGCAGGGAAAGGAATGCATGTTGCATGCTTCTTTTGGGGTTGTTGTAAAGACTGTTCTGTTCTCTGTCTGCAATATGTCTAAAGCGAATTAATGTAATTAGGCTAGTAGCCAGACATGACGCTCGTATGTCACGATTCCTATTAATGCGTAATGCGCTTTATCATGATCATCATCATGCATTTCAGCCGGGTGGCGCTTGGCTTTTTACTGTCTGTCTGTCTCTTTCTCATGCACACAACCCTGAATCGTCACACGCACGCGCGCACTCGCGCACACAAAGACAATTGATTGCCAAATGTGCTTTCTTGATTTGTCTCACTGACCCCCCCCCCATCCATCCATTGCAGTAGTGGGCAGACAGACAACGTAATCTGAGAAATGAATTGCTCAAGTTGCATTTTTTTAAATGGAAACTGTAGGGAATTGTGAGCAGCGTCGATCTATCGTGCACATTATAAAGGGTCTCTTTTCTTTGCATTGACTTTTGTGCTGGAGTGATTGTCCTTGCCTATTGGTCATCTTTGCTGCCAATGCCATGATCTACATCAGCGCAGCGCGCTATCAAGACATCGATCCACCGCTGACTGCCCTCTGTGGACGATTTAACAAAGCTGCTTCCTCAGATATGAGAGATACAGCCAGGAGTACTGGACTGATATATCCTGGTGCTCACTGCTCAAACATAAGGAGTCAAGGAGCCCCAAATTGATTATGTAGAGACTATTTGGCTGCATAGTGCATGACTGTGATGTTGGGTACCCCCTGGGTCCCCTTCAAGGAATCCTGGGCTTAAAAAGAAGGGGAAAATATATATAAAAATAAATAAATAAATATATTTCCCATTATTATTATTATTATTTTTAAATAACAATAAAAGTGATAGTAATAAAATCAAATCAAACTTTATTTATAAAGTACATTTACAAAGACCAATGATTCTATAGGGGTGCCTGGCACAGTCGTTTCAGATGGGGGGTCCACAGCCAATTTTGGTGGTCCTTGACATGGAAATGTTTGGACATTTGCCACAGCACTGAGTGATGAAGGTGTTGATCTGATGACCGGTATGGTTAGATGATGATGAATCATCAGCAGCACCATTCACTAGCCTTGGACCTTATTGTCTCAGACTGCACCAGGCCTTTCTTGGGAGTAGTTTTGTGCCTTGGCTTTGTTAAAACTTGGTTTACTGTTAAATTATTCAGGAAATCATCCACGTGGATACAATTTGTGTGTGTGTGTGTGTGTGTGTGTGTGTGTGTGTCCACAAGTATAGCAGAATTTGGAGGACAATTGTCCTGGTCCCCACAAGCACTACTTTGATGCCGATATAAACGTTGATGCCTCGAGTCATAGTATAGTAATATATATATATAGTATAGAATACGAGTGTGTATATGTTGTGCGGGGGGGAGTACTTTCTTGGCCAAGCTATCCAACTGACATGTACTTTGAAGTGAATTTCACATTCATCCTTAGTGAGATGTGAGGGATGGTGCTTTGGATGTCGTGTTTTTTCATATACGCTCAAGGGGAAATATGAAAGGCTGCTGGGGGCTTTATGAAGTGCTATGAGTGTCTATTTTTATTTTTTTCCACAGAAATATTTCTCTCTCTTTTTGTCAAAGTGAGTTTGGACAAAACACCTTTCCTTTTCCCAGAGGGTACAGGATGGCATTGATATGCCTCCAAGCAAACGACTGATGTTTATAGCCTACTTTCGATGTGCACGACTGCAAAAACATTGTGCATTTATGCCAAAAGTAAATTATTCTTTTAGACTTCAAATGCATCTTCCTTTAAACGTGTACTATATTCTGATGAACAAAAGGTTATGAATATATTTACTCTTATAAACATTATCTCTTAACTCCATATTCTAACATTTCGCAAATTAACCCATTCTGGGCGGGAACCCCTTTTGGTGTTAGCATTATGTTATGCTTTAGCTATTGAAAAATCTCAGGTCAAAATGGGTTAACACTATACTGTTATCGTACACTTGTGTGATAGTTGTACAGCATCACACAAGAGTATTCAGAAGGTGCAGATCCACACGATTTGAGCTTGTAGATCTGTTACTGTTGAAAAGTTACAGTTTTGGACAATGCAGTAAGATGTTTCCACCAGACAGACGATTTAGTGCACTACAGAGTTTGGCTACTCTTAGGCTAAATTATTTACATTCTGCTGAGCTAGTTTATTAAAAAATATCTCGTTTTTGTTTTGTTCTCAAATATTTCAGCGGATTCTCTCAAAACCTGTAAATATTTGGAAATGTTTTGAATGCGTTCAAATAATAGTCAAAAAGCACTGAAGCCCACATTTAGTAGATTGAATAGTAGATACAAATATTTCTCATCAAAATATATTGAAATGCAACAATACATGACAACTTGTACTCTTGTAGACTTTTCACAAAAATATATCACAGGCAGGCAAATTCGGTGAAAAACGTGGGTTTTATTAAAAAAAAGTTTAATTAAAATGGTCCAGTGCACATTCTTGGAACATGTGAGCAGGGAAACATACCTACCTTCTATGATGACACTGAGCATCATAGAAGACCCACTCCCCTCAGACATCAACAACAATATGAAAATTGCAAACATATAATTAGTCCGTGTGGAAATCACCCCTGTTTAGTGATCAATCAATTACATTGATTGTGTTCTGGCTTGAATCAATGGAACTAACATAACACCATTATGCTTATTTAGTGTTTTTTTTAGAAGACATGTTAAATACATATTTTATTTATATGCAATATATTTATGTTATACAATGTTTTACATTATCATTAAAACCTTAGTGTTTTTCAAATTATTTGGGGGCCCACTTGCATTGCAATACCCTCTCAGCCCACAGGTTGGGGGTGGCTGTGTACAGTGTGTTAAGCTGTAATGATGGGGCTGGTGCTATTGTCTCCTCTGATGAATCCATCCAGAAGTGCCTCTAGTCTATACGAGTGAAAGAAGCGGCAATTTTATGGCTCAGTGACTGCGATGACTCTGCTTCCAAACAATCAGCCTGACATGAATAAGTCATTCTACCAGTAACAAGGGGTCCCACTCCTGCCTTTTAGCTGTAAGGACTCTCAATGCTATTTGTTTTAATGGATAAGATCATCATGTGGTCCTCTGTAACAAAAAAGAACACAATGTAACCACTTGAAACCCCATGCTTAAAGGACCACTTCACCACTTTTCAACCTATCTTCATATAATAGGTCCTCACTAATAATCATGAAAAAATGGCACAATTGTTTTCTACTTGGTCTGTGTCTCATAGCTCAGTGGCCTTGTGGTTAGAGTGTCTGACCTGAGAATGGGAGGTCTGGGTTCAATCCCCGGCCGGGTCATACCAAAGACTCTAAAAATGGGACCCAATGCCTCCCTGCTTAGCACTCAGCATCAAGGGTTGGATTGGGGGTAAGTCCCTGTGACATACTAGTGTCATGTCCAGGGGGTGTACTTGTACATCAAGCTGCCTCACGCTACAGAAACAGGAGATAGGCTCCTGCCCTATGAGCCTCATGGCTCGGCAAGGCTACTTACTTACTGTGTCTCATAGGAGGGCTGTGGGCAGTTCAGAAACCGTCTTCCAGTGACATCATCGATGGGGAATACAAGCTAATAGAAACTGCAGGCTTTCCAGTCCTGAAAAGTTGCAATGCGAAAATGGAAGCCATCGTTCTCACGATAATGAAAATCTAAACATTTTTGAAAATAAATATTGTTTAAAAAATCTGCCTAATGATGATGTCACTGGAAGACTGTTTCTAAACTGCCCACAGCCCTCCTATGAGACACAGACTAAGTTTCATATTCTGGGGGGAACATTCAGCAAAAATAGCAGATCTTCAAGCTCACAAGTCAAAATTCAACCTATCAAATAAAGGCTCAGAAAAGCCCCACCCCCCCCAAAATACTACAAAACGAATAATTAATTGTCAATCAATCGTCATCATAACAATATTCATGAGGAACAATTCATAGTTGCGATTGCAATATCAAGCAAAGTAATCTTGATGACCTTATCTAAGTCATAATCGTGCCAGTCCCAGCCAAAGATCAAAAGCTTGTGAATTGAGGCTTCTCTGTCCGGCATGTAAATAACTGTCAAGAAGCATTTAACTGTCAGCGCAGAAGAATTGTTTACCTTCCTCGCCATAAATAAGAAGGATATTGCTGTCAAATGCAATCACTGTGTGTCTCCCTTGCAATTATAATGGGGGAGACGAGAGAAGTGCTCTTTTCAGAACAATAGACTCTCTCTCTCTCTCTCTCTCTCTCTCTCTCTCTCTCTCTCTCTCTCCCTCCTCTGTATGCAGGGCTAATGAAGCCCTCTATGAAAGGTCAGTGTCATCAGAAACACGGCTTGCTGGTTCTCAATGTCAGGTCCAGGGACCACCAGGGTGTCCAAATGGACCCCCCCTTACGGGTCTGCAACTCTGAGAGTTAAATTAACCCTCTGGCATTTTGTTTTGAAATATACCGGTGTATATATATTATTTTTGTCATGGGTGGTATGGCCGACTTTGAAGGAGACAGAATCCAAAAGAAAGTACGGACATCTCTAAAAAACGTTCAGGTGCTGAACAAAAAGATACGTGCAGAGAGTGCTGAACAAAAAGATTCACAGAGATTAAAACATAATTTCAAATGGGGGTCCATGGTCAACTTAATCAAACTCTCTTCACTGAACTAAACTAATGCATACTTGCACCCCAATCTACATTGTAAAATCCTCAATGCTTACACGAATGAACTCAGAGTGTAGTGTACACACTCTGAGAGAGAATCAGTATCAGTCCAGAATACCTCATAAGAGAAGACACTGGAGACAGACCCGTTAAGCATCCCATTTGGACCCCTTGGTGGTCCAGCGGACCGGACGTTGAGACACCACAGTGCCCTCTCTAGTCTCTTAAGTCCTCTCTCCGGCTCAGACAATGGTGACGGAGCGCTGGGCCGACGGGGCGGTCACAGTCACTGCTTTAATGAAGGACGACCAGAGTGAAATTCTTGACAAATTATGACACAGTGTCAAGGTTGTGGGCCGTGTTCAATATCACTCTCCCTCTCTCCCCCATGCTTTGTCTATGCAGTTAAGGGTGCATTCTGTATGTGTGTGTGTGTGGGGGGGGGTTGTTGTTCCAGAAGATGTGAACAATCCAGCCTGATTTCCATGTTCTCCCTCACACTTTCTCTCCCTTTCTTCTCTTGCAGCCTTCAAGAAAGAAGACAGTGGCTTTGACGAGGTAAGGAAAAAAAAGAGGAAGAAATGGAAGTGAGATTTGGAGAGCTTGTTGTTAAATCACTGGTCCATTTTTCCCCCAGCCAGCCAGCCAGCGCATGCAATGCAATGCAAGACAGACCAATGAATGCGTCACGGCATTGTGAAACTGTTGGTTTCTCTTAAGAATAATGTATATATTCATCAGGTCCTCTTTGCTACTGCTGCTGAGATGGATGTTTGTGAACCCCATTACTCCCAGCCCAGTGCATACAGTATGGTGTGTAATGTATTCATGTGCAAGAACAGGAGCACCATGCAATTCCCTTCACCATCTTAGAACAGTGGCTCTCGGTCTGGGGACCTCCAAGCAAGGGGTCCTTGAAGTGGGTTCCAGGGGTCCCCAGTGAAATGTGTTTAACATGGCGACAAATCAGTCTAACCACTTTAATCCTATACATACGGCCATTTGGAAATGGTCCATCTGCATCGTGTCGTGACGCATTGTCTCATTGTAAGCATTTTAACAAGGCAAATATTCTATGGGCGTTTCTGGCACAAAGTATTTTCAGTACATATATGGATTTGGGGGGGGGGTTAGGGGGGGGGAGTCCCCTCGGGTCAGTTACCGTCACCAAGGCTGTGGGGCGGCCCAAAGTATCTGGCTAGTAGGATTAACACGGTGTCAGTGTCGCGCACAATGCCACGCACCAAATGGTCTTTTAAAGGGAAGCTTTCTATTGTATTGCATTCTACTCGGCCATAGCCCAGACCCAGCCAATCTCTCTCCCTCTGCTGTGTGTCTGTGAGAAATGGGATGAGCGAGCCAGAGACTGGCGGGCTCGTGCTTCTTGGTTGATGAGCTATTCAATAGGTCTCGTGGATGCCAGGATATGTTTAATGCGTTGGCAGGGAGATTCTGCATGGTTGCTCTTTTGAGTTTGAGTAACATCGATTCCTTTCCCTTTTTTCCACACACACACACACACACACACACTATAGCATTCAAGGCGTATCGGTATCTAAAGCAACATTCCTTGTTGCTTTAGAGAGATTACACTTTACTTTCAGCGGTCCCTGAGCATTTTCCATCCTTTTCAAGGTGTAACCGTATGCAAAATGCACAGACGAGCCTTTGAGTGATGAATAACACCTAGAGTGAGATAGCAGGGCGTTTTGTGTCGATGTGGCAGTTTACAACAGTGTTTTCGCTTATCTAAGGTATAGGGGCGATGCAACGGGGAGCAGGACTTAGGCAACCTCTCAGTGTGAATGCCAATGAAACACAACGGTGGCCCAATCATTCGTCTTGGTGGGCACTGGGGCAGACGAAAAGGTCTCTCCTCCGAACCAATTATTCACTTTCCTGCCAGCCTGCAGTGCTACGTGGCAGGGTATTGTAATCGTGTGTGTGTGCGTCTGTGTGTCTGTGAACAAAATAAGGCAATTAAGTGAAAAGACATCGAGTTAAGATATAGATTACATGGCAAGAAATACTACCGTGGATACAGTAGGGTAAAGATGACATGATATTCGTACCATTGAGTAAGTTCTATGCATCAAGGAGAGACAACTACAGCATGAGAGGCCAGGAGACGCTCAAGGAAAGAGAGGGACAGGCAGAGAGGGACAGGCAGAGAGAGAGAGAGACAGACAGGTGTATAAAGTGACAAGTGGGATGTCAAAAAGGTAGCTGGTGACATTCTAGGACGAGGATGGGAGGGAATAACACTGGAGGAAGGACGGCTGGATGGATGTATGTATGGATGAGTGATGGAGAACAGAGCAGGCCTTCAATGACCCGACGGCGTTCTATATTTAAACTGGCACATGTTTTACTGTTCGTGACGAACACTAATAATCTGTTTAACTGTAACTTACTGCTGCTCACTGTGCAGCACGGCACAAAACAGGCCTCTGTTTCTGCATGTCTCAAGACTCTGGACGCCGCACAGATGCTGCATGTTCACTTGCAGCCGTGCGTGCAAGAAGCGTGCACACGCACATGCTTATTAAGAAACAAACGTTATATATCCCTCGCAAGGGCGTGCACACACACACCTGTCCTGTATTAAGATAAGCCTAGGTGTGCTTTTATTACAACTTAATTTGTGTTTCTGGTCAGGTCTTTAACGCCTTTCTTCTCCCGGTGGACCCTCGGAGACCCCATGTTGCTGCACAGGAAACAGCCTTTTCCCCCCTTCTCAAATTCCTTGCATTCTTCCTTGGCGGCCAAGAAGACGGCCCATTTATAGCCAATGTCCCGGGCTATTTCCCATGGCACTGGGGCTTCTAGGAATGGAATGGTCCGCTTCACGTTATTTCACCACAATAAAAAGAAAAGTTCTTAGTTCTTATTCACCGTACGACATGAGGCTGTTATCTGTTCATTAAAATAATCACAGGGAAACCTTTGAAGAGTCCCCCCCACCTATCCCCCAACCCCCCAAAGCCAAAGATACATGATGTCCAGATTATTTTTGCACTCTTTGGCCTCCCGCTGCCAAACGAAAATAATGACTTCTGCTTTTCTGCTTCTCTCCCCGTCCTGCCGCTCGACCACAAGGCAGCTGAGGCTGCAAAACAAACGGGAGGCTGGCGAGAGAGGGAGAGAGGGACTGAAACGAGGGAGGGAGCGCGCTCGCTTATGGCTCTTTTTCGACTAGAGGAACTAAGCCGACCGTGTCATGCCGTGTTAACATATTTCTGGATTTGTTTCCACCGGTTTCAGATAAGGTTGCTGTTGAGCAGAAACCTCTTATCTCCATCCTTTTCTTTCTTTTCTTTTTTCGGGGGGGAGATGTATGTCCTACGCTACGGGATCATACATACTACAATATCATACAAAAGCATAGAAATAGCAGATCTACAAGGTCACTGTGCGTTTTGAGCATATTTTAGCTTTCTTTTAAAATTTTGAATCCTTTAAAAGTAAGTGAAAGCTTTATACATGAGGTTTCTAGCCGACAGAGACGATAATGTTTTAAAGATCCCACTTTGGGCCCTGCTCAGGGGGCGGTGCTACTAACCCTGAGCTCTGGGAGGAACCCACAACTGCAGTAAGAACTTCTAGTCTTTCAGGAACATTGTTGCACATCTACAAGCTCTCAGCATGACGCAGTGCAACACGTTGTGAGCTTGTAGGGTTAACCCTTTGTAGTTGGAAAGAGAGATCTCTAGTGGAAGCCTTGAGGTCAGACTGAGGGCGAAGGAAGCACTGATCTGTGGTAAATGCAGAGAGAGAGCTGACATGACATGACATGCCGCGACACGCAAAGCGACAGATGATGCAAGGAGGTGTAACATACCTTTATCAAAGAGTTTGATGACAAACGTGCAGCATTGTCATAAAGGCACTATTTGTTGTGTGTTATAGTCAGGGGGATATTAATAAAATCTGGGACAAAATTTCTTACCAAGACTTTTCTTCACCAATGTGTTTGTAAGGGTGTCTAGTACTAACACATCCCACAATGGTTTCTATTCAACTACCATAGGGGAATTTTTGGCAGCTGCTGTACCATCAACAACCAATATAATAATGGCAAAATGTTCTAAATTTCATTATATACTTTAAGTAGCATGTGACGTGTCAAACTAAATTCGGCCATGGTCGTTTTTAGCCCAAGGAGTGTTTTTCGTGCAAAACTAATGCTTGGAATGGATTCAGAATCATGAAAATCATGCTACTTAAAGCAGATAATGAAATTTTGAACATTTTGCCGTATATTGGTTGTTGATGGTACCCCAACTTTCAGCAGCTGTCAGAAATTCCTCTAGGGTGGTTGAATAGCAACCAATGTGGGATTATGTTAGTAGACACCTTTACAAACAACAAAAACATTGGTGAAGAAGATTCTCGGTAAGAAATGTTTTCCTAGATTTGACATTCTAATAATATTCCCTGACTATTAAAAGAGAGAGACAGGGAGAGTAGAGGGCAGTAAGGCACCCAACATGCACACTGTGATGGCTGGATGTCACTTTTATGGGTCAGCTGGACGTCACATAATGTTGCTGTTGGCAGAAACCTCTTCACTCCATTTAACCTTTTGTGTTTTTGTTTTGTGAATGAATGCCCTACTTCATCATACTACAGCGTCATACAAAAGTATCAAAGGTAGCATAAATAATAGCTCAAGCTTGTATTTTTGCAATTTTTGAATCCTGAAAAGTAACAGTTGGACATATGCGTCTGCGCATATTATGTAGATTCGACTCTACCCTGCACATGTTTTGAAAAATAAGGTATACATGCTTCTCACAGAAAGCAACTTGAAGTATAATTTAAACGCAATAAAGAGTTATTTCAACACATTTTCATGTCAACAACCCCCACATTAACATGTAATTTACTGCGTATCTCCATCTGAAAACATTTTGTGACCGTGACCCTCCTAACAGATTTGTTATTTGTGTTTCAAATATTCCACATTTTGCCACATTCCGTCTTTTCCTCAAGATGTTTTGGAAAATAGATCTACAAGTGTTTATCTTCAAGATCAGCTATTTTCAACTTGCCAACGTGTTTAGGTTTGAAGTGCTCATCTCGCCTCTTTTGGGCTTGTTTTCATAGACCTCGTTGCGTATTTCTCTCTGAAAACCTGGAAACTCTGCTTCCAAGTCCCGTCGCCTGTCCCGGCCGAGAACAGACGCACGCTTGTTCCACAAAGGAACCAAATGCACCTGGGAACGTTTAATCTTTCTACTGTATTGATACATCGCTACATTCTTGAGTTAACCATCCATTATGTCGTTTTGACCTTGAAAGCACTGGCATCCCTATGTCTTAAAAAGACGAGGATTCTCAAAAATAGCACATCAATGCAGCATGCACAGTGTTGGCCTCGCCTCGCGTAGCAATACTACCGGTAATATCACTGCGTGGATAAATATTAGTCTCGCCACTCTCTGTGTTAGATTTTTTTTTTCCTGCCCCATATTTGAATACTGGGCCCTGGTTGGTTATAGCCTGGTTCCGGTTCAAATCCACTGAGCCTATGAGCAAGGTAAGCAGAGAGAGCAGTGTAGTGCCAACCAGGGAGAAGGCATACAACGGGTCGCATTGTGAGACGCTGTGAGCCTGCTTCCTGTTTGGACCTTGCAGTTGTGTGAGCTTGCAGAATGTCCCTCTCAGACGCCCTCCTCCAGTACTGTCTATCACTGCGGGCACCTGTTCTGTCTCTCTGTCTCTGCTTTGCCTGGCAGGCCTAGATGGACATCCATCCATCCACCTGTCTGTGTGTCTCTCTCTCTCTCTCTCTCTCTCTCAGCAGTTCTCTGATAGCAGCTCTAGGAGCAGCACAGTGTGTCCTGCCTGGCTGATTGTTAAACATTGCTGTGGTCTGATTGTCTGCTTAGTGGCTGCTCACACTGCTGCAGCCTGCCGCTCTATGGGGAGTCTCAGGAGTAGGCATGGAGCTTGTGCATTTGTATTGATAACGATCACCTTATCGAGCAGGCTCATCGAGCCGGGTCCTTATCATAGCCCACTATCGAGCATTTGCTATTATTTTGTGGAAAGCTGGGAGACAATACATTCTGAACAGAACCTTATTTTTATTGGCCAGTTCAACCCAGTATACCCGATAACATGCTCGACAAGCCAAACGCTTATTAATACTCGGGTCTCGATAAATGCCGAACCGGGTTTGTATTAATGGACCCGATTTTCGGGCTCCATCCCTACTCAGGAGGGTCCCCAAGGAGACATCGCAATGAATTACCGGTAGACCCTTTAGCTGGGACTGTTATAGTGAACACTGTGGGAGCCAACCCAACGCATAGGACAGGAAATAGACCTTAGCAACAGTGCAGAGCTCAAGACCATGGATTGAAGTTCTCAGTCACTAAGACTGATTTCAGTCATTTTGACTCCATACAAGACAGCATGTCTTCAAACTCACAACGTTTGGAGATCAGCTATTTTCGGTAGTTTTTATTTTAATTTTAACAAATGTTTTGGTACCATTGTTTTAGTCTGCATGTGTCCATTCATGTGCCGAGGGTATTAGAGCCTTATTATGAGCCCTTTTTCAGGGGAAAATAATACCGGATGTTAGCTTCATGGATTACCAATCTTATTGCGGGAGGATCGCAGAACACCCGAGGCATGCATTGTTTTACCGTGACTCGTGACGCGGTCGGCCGCCAATAAAGCCCGTTTTGATTAGAATCGAAATCTGGGATTAGATTCAGAGATAAAAGGGTTCATGGGAAGATTTTGGCTAGCGGAGTCAATGAGGGGGGAACCATTATGCCGTTGACTTCCGGTTCAGAGATGCTGATACACAATAGTATAGCTCAATCTCTAACTTAATCAATATAAAACGCTGGTTTTATTTGATAAGAGGAGTATGCTCGTCTTTAGCAGCAAATGTGTTGAATAGAATAGATTAAAGGGTGTTTGGATTGATCACACTAGCAATAGAATGCCTGTGTCAGAGTCATCGTGAACAAAACTTTAATGGTCTCGGATGTTTCATAAAAGCAAAGGTTAAATCCATCCAGGCGTCCAGAGGTGGTGCAGACTAGTCTGTCCTCTGGCATCGCATCGCTACCAGAAAGAGCCACAAGGATTAGCGAGACCTTCAACTCCCCATGAGGAAAAGGGTTATTGTCATGGCTAAGAAAGATCGTATGACTCATGTTGGGGTCAGGGTGAGGATTAGGAAAGGTTTAGCGCTAGTGTTAAAAAATGGTGCACAGAACGATCTACAAAAGAAAAAAGTGTGTGTGTGTGTGTGTGTGTGTGTGTGTGTGTGTGTGTGTGTGTGTGTGTGTGTGTGTGTGTGTGTGTGTGTGTGTGTGTGTGTGTGTGTGTGTGTGTGTGTGTGTGTGTGTGTGTGTGTGTGTGTGTGTGTGTGTGTGTGTGTGTGTGTGAGAGATCAATCATGTTATGTTATCATTATGGCACAATTCGCATTTACGGAAAATGTGGCAGTGAATACGGGGCTCAAATCTTAAGCAATAATTGCCAATTTAATTACAGCATGGTTTCTGCTGAATGTCTGGCTTTGTCCGAGCCACACACAGGAAAGTCCTCAGTCGCAATGTTAACATTTGGTTACATTTATACATTCTCAGAGTTAAATTAACACTCACGATTTCACAGTGAGGGTGATTAGTCGTCTAAAGCGCTGCCTGTAATGATTTTCCTGTCCAGACTCTTTCAATCTGTGTCATCTCTTTTTTGTATTTTCTCTCTCTCCCCACCTTTCTCTCTCTCTCTCTCTCTCTCTCTCTTTTGTCTTTGTCACTGTGGAACTTCATTATCTATCCTCAATAGAGTTGGCACTGTCTGGCACTGAATAATTTCTTGTGTTTGGTGTCAGAATCAAAAAATGAGTGCAATAAATGTCTCCCTTTTATCAGCGGAAAGAGTCCCCAGATATTTATGGGGGGGGGGGAGCTATTAAAAAGCTTCAAATCCGCCCATTTGTTCCAGGGAATGCAAATGGCTTCGGGCTGTGTGGATTTTTGTGAAAGTCTCTTAACGTCGGAAGAATCGCTCTTGGTCTTTCTGTTTGCCTTCACCTTTTGTCGTCCCCAGACGACGTGAGCGTGGCAGCTTTGAGGTTCATTTGTGGTTTTCTAGTTATGATGAGTTATAAGTTTTGAGGAGTAAAACATCAAATGGAATTTGTCAAGATGCTCAAAGTACTTCAATCTGCTTGCATGCCGTGAAGGCGTTCTCTTTGTGTGAGGTTTTAAAGTCTGTGAATAATCCGTTAATTAACTGGTGCAGGTAACAGTGTGATGGGTTCTCACAGAACTGCATAATCATGGCTAGAAAAAAAAATCTTTCTCTTTTTGGAAAAAGCATCAGGAGGTGAAGTGCCTTAGTTGGAAATGCTTTTAAATATCCCTTAATTTGACTGTTGAAAACTTACACAAGCCTCCAAAATGCCACATTTCAACCACAATTGAATAACCAATCTGTAGAACTATACTTTAAAGGCACCGCTCTTTTTTTTTTTTACCATGGAAAACACTGTTATTGGCTATTTGGATACAGCAGATGCTAGTTTATGCAAGTTAGATAGATTATTGTTGTTTATACTTGTTCACAGTCAGATACTATATGCTATTCAGATAGTATGTCATTTAGAGACAGATGCTACAGGGTTTGAATGTTTACCTGCCTTTCTTAGCGCTCTAATTACTCGACCACTTGCCCTGTTGTTAGTTGAGAGTTTATTGCTGCATGCCTTGCACTTTGAAAGTCACCCTGCATGAGTAAATTGTGCTGTAATTGTAAAATGTAAATTGTGTACACATCGACAACGTGACGCGTCTCAGGACAAGGGCGGGAGTGATGCATTGACCGTGAAGCCTGCAGGATGATCCAGCGTCTTCGATAACGCAATGATATCCCTCTATCACAGACAGTGGTCCCTTGAGGGGGGCTAAGCTCCCCCAGCTAAATGTATAATAGTTTAACTAAATGGACCTTCACATGTTCATAACTCTGAGTGTGTACAAATGGGTTCCATTTGGTTCCATTCGTACACTCTCTGACCCCCTTTCCACCGGTTGGTTCCCAATGGGAACCGGTTTAGTTCTTTTCGGTTCTCAGTCCATGAGCCAGAGCTCCAAAAATGCCTCATTTGCATATTTAAAAAAGGTAAAATTTGTAATACAATAAATCATTGTCTTCGTGCAAGTAATCAACCGGGGAAGTTTCATGGTGATAACAATCTAATATAGGTCTAGTTTTGCACACTCAATTCATAATTAACGTTCCAGTTTTGGAGCTCTATAGGACTCTGGACTAAGAACCAAAAAGAACTGAACCGGTTCCCATTGGGAACCAACCGGTGGAAAAGGGGCCTAAAGAGTTAATGGGAGTCCGTGGGGCGGTCCTTGAAATAAAAAGGTTTGAAAAGAGTATGTCCTCTACTCCTGTCAAAACACCTCCACGCAAACCTCAGCTGGGGGTTGTTCTTCTGACTGACCTGGAGAGGGAGGGAGGGAGGAGAGAGAGAGGGAGGGAGAGGAGAGGAGAGGAGGCCAGGCCAGAGGAGAGGTGAGGAATAGTGAGAGTTTTTCTTGGCTTGAAGGGAGGGAGGAGAGGGGAAGGGTCACACAGGTCAGGTCCAGTAAGGGATGGGCTAGGAATGAGAGGAGGGGGGGGGGGGGGTGTGTTGGGGGGCAGTGGGAGAGGTCGGTGCTACTGTTGCGTATCTGCCTGCTGTGTGAAGTGTGCACAACGCGTACGTACACGTACAGTGTGCGCAAGCGTGTGCGTGCAGTGTGCATTACATGCAAGATGCGCGCTTGCACACACAACATAGTCACACACACACACACACACACACACACACACACACACACACACATGCATACAACATACGCGCACACACAGATGGCGGAATGGTCATTTGCCGTTTCCCTGCGGGTTCAGTTCTCCTGACCGCAGCCTCAGCTGGTGTCCTCTTCCTTCGCTTCCTCCTCCTCCTCCCTTGTACAATCTGAAAGCGACTGTGCAGCATGGCTGGAGTGGATGTGGAGGAGAGAGAGAGAGATTGATGCAGAACTGTTTCCTCGAATGACATTGTGTCACACTCGGTCCCAATGACAGCTTTTAAGTCCCAGTCAACGCCTCTCTCTCTTTCTCTCTCTCTCTCTCTGTCTCTCAGACCATTTCCTTGTAATGAAGTTAGAATTACTGTCAGCGTTTTTGACGAGGCTGTCTGTTTTCATAAGTGCTGTGTTGGTTGCTGCTGTAGCTTAATGCTGTATGGAAATTTGTGCTGATGATGCGGCCCCTGCATCACTGTTTCTGTGTCCAGTACTGGAAAGTATTGTACTTATAAGTATACAATTTCTTGGTAACTTTTCTTGGTAAAATTTCCATTTTTCAATACTGTATATACTTCTACGACCACTACATCTCAGATGTTGTGCTTTTTAGTTTTTACTAATTCATTTGATAGCTTTAGTTAGTTATTTGGTCAATTTAGATTACCGTATTACCACTCAGGACAAGACGTCCTGAGGGCGAGAAGGTATGACGTGTCACGAGGCGTGATGTCACGACGTATGACCATATATGGGGGCGTGATGTCACAAGGCGTGACCAGAAGTGTGATGTCACGAGGCGTGACCATATATAGAGGCGTGGGGTGTCTAACTAATACTTTAGCTATGCAAAAATAGCTGTCAAAACATCACATCGCAACATGTAAGCTTGTAGACCAGTGACCAATTTTGAAGAACACCATGAAAGAAAAAAATGACATTCTTGAGTACTTTAAATGTTGGTACTTTAAGCATATTATGATGCCAATACTTTTACTTGTAACCCAGCGTACCTACAGTACATTGAGGTATTACTACTTTTACTTAAGTAAAAAAAATCTGAGTACTGCCACCACATCTGACCCCCTCCCCTCCCACCCAACACCACCTCTCTCTCTTTCAGTCTGCAATGCATCACATATTTCTGTGTGTGTGCGTGTTTCTCTCTATGCACACACACACACACACACACACACACACACACACACACACACACACACACACACACACACACACACACACACGTATATACATACACACACACATACACATGACGGTGCAAGAACGTGAATGAAAGAAATGCATGTCCTTGGTTTTCCCCACCATATGAGCAGCTGTTTTCCCACCAGAAACCAAACCCCACCCTCACCCCCCACCCCTCTGTCCAAGGTCAAAAACGTGACCGGTGTGAGCTTCTCTCCAAGAGTAATTAGTATGCGTGGCAGGCAGAAACAACAACAACAACTACGGTATTTCCCCCCCTTTTCTTTCTCCATCGATTTCCTTTTAGTTGGAGTTCAATTACAGCAGGCTTATTTTGATGGATTCGCCAAATTCCAATCAGTGTGCCGCGTTGATAAAAAGGAGGAAAGATTGGTTGATTAGCGAGCTCGCCAGTTAGCGCTTTGAAATCCCATTGGCTTTCATGTCACAAGTTGTTGTCGGAGCAAAACCTTGACACAAATCCAATCGGTGTCTTGAGCCAGTGGTTCTCAAAGTGCGGTCCGAGAAACCCCCAGGGGTCCTTGAGAGGGTTCCAGGGGGTCCCCAGCAAAATGTCTTACAGCATTATTTACAAGCATTTTAAGCCTTTAGTTTTATCCATATTTTATATGTTGGCTATTCAAAAATAGAAGATATACAAGCTCACAGTGAGTATTTGTAAACATAAATCTTCTTTTCTTGGGGGTCCCTCCCTGGCACAAAATATTTTCAGGTGGGGGTCCGCGCGGCCAAATACATTTTGGGGATCCTTGGCACGAAAAAGTTTGAGAACCTTGGGAGCCCTTTTCACAGAAGGCGATGATGTGTGTTGGGGGCGGCCTAGAAGAGGCTTTAGGTTTGCATGGTGTCAGAAAGGCACATTAGTACCTACACATTATATCTATACAGTACAGTTTGGTTTTATACATTTTGGTTCTTTATATAGTTTTTTTTTAATTATTATTTTATATTTATATTGAATTTTATAATGGAGATGGGGGGGGGGGGGGGGGGGGATCCTATGCATGGACAAGTTTTTCCCTGCGTTGAGGAACAGAGATGGAATCTCCTATGCTATAGATTAGTCCAGTGGTTCCCAAACCTGTTGATGTCAAGGACCCCCAAAATGATACTCATTAGCCTGCGGACCCCCCCATTTGAAAATACATGCCAAGGAGTCAAGGACCTCCATAAGACGTACGGCTATAGGGCCCCCGTTTTGACCTGAATTAGGCTACGGCTCCCTATTTAATGACATTTCTATGTCTGGGACCCCAATACACTTACAAGTCTGAGAGTTACAGACCCATAAGGGTCCATTTGGTTACCAACTATCATTTAGCTGGGGACCCCCTGGAACTCCCTCAAGGACCCCTGGGGGTCCCCGGACCCCACTTTGGGAACCACTGGATTAGTCTATAATTCTATATCTTTACCTCTGACACTCCCCCAACTCGCCTCCTACGGCCCACCTGCTTTATCGAACCCCCCCCCCCCCCCCCCATTATCGGCCAGACCCTCATCTCCTCATCTCTCAGATCTTCTGTTCTGTCCTGCAGATTAGACACAAGGTCAAAAGGTCCCCTGGAACCACGATAAGAGCCTTCGCCCTGTTTCTGTCACAGGCAAGACACAATGACAGTGTGATGAGCAATGATGGAGAGAGACCGAGACACAGAGAGAGAGAGAGAGGGCTTAAGGACGACATGCGTGGTGTGAGATATGGTCTTTTGATGTGATTGCATTGTCAAGGACTTATGAGCGAGGGCGGCGCTGGTTCAATGACATCCTGGATCACCGCAGGGAGCAGAAATCTCACACATTGTGTGCGTGCTTCCCTGAGGGGACAGGAAGCCTTACGCTGTGTCTGGAACTGCAGGGCTAGCACTGTATCGGCTAGCTAGCTAAGCTAGTTCACACATCATCACACTCATATTCAACCGTCATCTCCGTTAAACATAACTGATGACAGTTCTGCTGCTCACTTCAGCAGAAGAGTGTGCACCGTAAGAAAATAAGAAAAAGGTGTGTGTGTCAAATATCCCCACACTTATTTGATACTCTGTGTATCAAATATCAAATGTTCAGTTTTAGTCATCTGAAATGTTTTAGTTGAGTAAATATCATAAGATTTTAGTTGATTTTACAGTTGATTTAGTCGACTAAAATGTATTCTTGATGGCGTCATATTGCCTGATTTTAAGCTTGGTTGCATGCTGAAAGTTCTGCTATTTTCAGCATGCAATAAAATGTCTTGTCTTTTAGTTCTACTCGATCTCTTCTCCACTAGTCCCTCACTAACGGTTTCGGCTAGAAATTTGTTCAATATATTTAGTCTGAGTTTCAGTCATCGTAGCTTACGGTAGTTTTTATTTAGTTTTTTTTTCCAGTGAAAAAAGGTCTGTGAACATTTTGTCAATTGTCCCGGTCCTCACAAGAAGAAAGTGTTGCGTCATGGTTTTCAAATATTTGACATTTATACTTGATTCATACTTACTAGTCGTGTGAATGTGTCGCACATCCTAAATAGCCAATCCACAAGCTCACAATGCGTCGTGACACCTTGTGGGGCTTGTAGATCGGATATTTTTGGGGTGTGCGATACTGCCACAAAATGAAACTCAAGCTTTATGGTTTACATCTCTCTCTCTCTCTCTCTCTCTCTCTCCCCATCCATCTATCCCCCGGGGTTGCACTCCTCCTGACTACTAGTGTGTAGAATATTCCCTCGTCCCAAATTCCCAATCATCGTCTTCTCTCTGCACTGCGCTTCTCCTCCTTTACAGTATAACCTCCTCCCTTCTTCCGTAAGCTGCTTAGACACACTATCACGCACCCAAATTATTAAATATAGGTTTTTTTTCTAAGCCTCTGTAGAAAAGAGGGGAGCGATAAGTACGGACTCGGAATGAGATTAGACCTCTGCTCGGTCTGAGAAATCATGTTGGGAAATGGAGACATCTGCCCAATCCCCTGCCCTCCCCCCACACACACACCCCTCCATTTCAGCTCGATTTGGAAGGATATTACATTAAGGAGGGAAAATATAATATGGAACATTTTGTGAGGGCACAGAGTAAGATATGTATTCCAGATCTTCGACCACTTCATGAGAAAGGGTCCAATTTGCCTACCAAGTAATAACCCTTTAAAAACAGAAATACTGTTAAAAGTAAAAGGCCTGTATTAGAAATTTCACTTGAGTGAAAGAATAAAGGTATTTGCATCAACAAGTAAAAGTACTCCAATATGGACTGTGAAGAGATCTCACACGGAGTGCTCTTGTGCATAGAGTCAAGGACAGGGTAACGGTGTTCTATCATACTTCCTGTTAAGTAGCTCCAGTCTTTCTGCATCCTAGAGTGGATTATCGTCGCCTTCAGGTGGAAACCATGTCCAAAAACATTTTACTTTACAGGAAATGTGGGGGGAGGGAAATAAGCTGTGTTCCAATGGCTCCAATGTAGTTATTATTTGGTCACACTTGTTAATACGTGTCGTACATAAATATGTATAAACCTATACATTTCGAAAGGTTTCAGCAATGGTGGAAATAGCCGATCTACAAGGACTGAAGGACACGACTCATTGTAGATTGGCTATTTACGCAGATACCACGCAACTCACCTGCACGACCTAGTCGGGGCATTCATTTACAAAAAAACCCAAGATACAGCATTCAAAATGGAGATACAAGGTTACGAGGATACTGCTTTGAGACGTTATGAGGCAGAGCTCTCACTCGCCACAGACGTCTATGTACAGGAAACCGTAGATTGCTTTTCAGTGAAACGTCAACCTTCTCCTCCTTCAGTACACTTGTGTCAGACAAGGGCATGAAGCAGATACAGCCATTTATAAAAGACCAGCCCTGCAGGCCCCCCACATCCCATCAAGGACTTTCTCCCTCTATCTCTCTATCTCTCTCTTTCTTGCTTTCTCTTTTTCTCTCTCTCTCTCTCTCTCTCTCTCTCTCTCTTTCTCTCTTTCTCTTTCTCTCTCACTCTCACTCTCTCCTCTATGGGTCTATGTGCCATGCAGTGTTTCTTAGTGGGTGGTCTCGAGGCTGTACTAAGTGCTGATGCCTCTCTCTCTCTCTTAGAGGATTAGAAGTTCATTATGCCACTTGGCAGTTGTGGCATGTGTCTGTTAGCACTTCCTAATAGCGTCTGTCACCATAGCCACCGTGAGCAACAAGCATGCACAACACGAAAATATAACTCTGAAATTATTAACTGTATTATATATTCTATTCTCATCCTTCTTGTATGGACAACTGACGTCACTGCCGCTAGAGGGCGCTATTCCCTGGTTCGTGGGATTATGTATTGTGTTGAAATTGTTTTGTGTTGGGAATCTTAGACGTCTAAAAAAAGTTACATTTTTAGCCGTTTTTTAATCACATTTTTAGACGCACGTCTAATAGCCGGCTATTGCTCAGTGGGATATGTGTAAAAAGTGCTTAGCCACTTTCGCTTTCACAGTAAACTTTTAAAATAGCAAATGGCAATAGAAAATGGCTGCTTTCATGCAACACTCTTTGTACCGCAAAGTAGGGCATTAATATATAGAGAGACGATGCAAGGTTCTGTCCCCAAAAGCCACGATAATGTGTGACTGTAAATGCTTTCGCGGTCGGCCTTGATGCTTCAGAGAAGTGACTTTGTAAATGGAAGGTTGTCGATTTCAATCTGTGGACCGACGGGAGAGGAAATATAAATATCCAGGGGAACAAAAAGCACTGCTCAACGACCGGTAATAAAATTATACCGAAGTGCCCTTGAACAAGGCACAGTCCAGCGGGACTGTGTGCTCAGCAGCCAACTCTAAAAGAAAACAAAGCAGGCAGCTTTACACATTTTAAACTGTGTTTAAAGCCATTAAAAGGTCCATTCTACAAAATGTCCTCTAAATATAAATCACTGGTTCTCACAGGATGTTTCATGTAGAAGCTCGCAGCTATTTTGTGAATAGCCGACGTATAAAATCTAAAATGACATGGATGTTTCCTGGTTTTAGTGTGTTAAAAATGTATCAAAAACTATCCACCGTCATTGATCATTTCATAAAATAATAAATTAATAATCAAAAAAAGGAAAATCCTTTCAAAATAGTGAAAATAGCATTTCTACAGGCTGTGAGCAAATCAAAGTATAAAATAATAACTTGTTTATATATCAAAAATGCAAAAGATTAAAGAAAACACCATCATCCGATTAATCGACAAAAAAACCCCTTTTAAGAAAACAATCGATATTTCAGCAGAACCTACATGCTATAATTATGAGTGTGTTCCGGTGTTTTTTAGCATATGGATGAAGGCACATACTTAAGCACATACCGTAGAAAACCTCTGTCGGGTAGAAAGAAACCAAACCAAAACTGTTATGTTTCCAGGATTCTAAGTCAAAAACGGCAAAAGTAGCGGATCTACAGGCTCGAAATGCGTGGCTTTGCGCCGCATTTGGAGCTTGCGGATCCACCACTTATGATGCTTCTGTGTGACGCTGTAGTATGATCACGTAGGACGTTGATTCACGAGAAAAAAGACACAAAGTTAGAATATGGAGATAAGAAGTTTCTGCCCAACAGCAAAGCTATTCCCCATTGACACAGCATGGCTGGAACCTAGCTGCATAATGTGGCCCTGTGTCTGCCAGCCTCACACCTGATGCCACAGTCCTCCTCAGGCTTGGATCTTTTCCATCAGCGCCGGCCCGCCGAGAGATAATCAGTGTCTGATTGATCGCTCCGCCGCCATTTCAAACTGCAATTCATCATCCAGCCCTGAGGGAGCAGTGTCCTGTCAAGGAGCAGCTCTTTGACTTCTGCATCCTCCAGGTTATAGCAACGCTTTTAATCAGCCTAGATATGATAATTACCTAAAGAAGCCTGGCGTGCGGGTTTCGCCTGGGGTGTTGAGACGCACACCGAAAAGAGCAGATCTACAAGTTGCGGATGTGGACAAGTACAAATCAGGCTTGAGAATAGCAATAGCATATACCGTTGCTGTAGAAATTTACAAAACCGCTACTTTTCAGAAATCTAATGTAAATATTAATTACCATAGTCACAAGCTCTTGTTACTACATTTCATTGGTTGAAGATTCATAAAACCTGCAGACACCATTAGCCACTTTCATTGTAAAAGTTTGTCAAAAGGGGCAAAACTAGAACGTGAATAAGTAATGTTGCGATGTCACACGTTGTGACTTGTGAGCTTATGTTGTGAGCTGAGATTGCAGATCAGCAGATCTTATATGGAAAAGCATGGCATTAATTTGCTGGTTAAATAAATAGGGAGGTGTCTGCCCGACGGCAACAATATGTGAAAGTGTTTAGGCATAGCGTGCAGGGTATAGGACAGGTGATAAAGGTACATACACTGATGTCACCATAGAGATGAGACATCTGGAAGCCTAGCGGTGTACACAGCCCATGGTTTAGAAACTCTATTGCAGTTGTTCTCAATCTCAACCTTTTCAGGCCGTGATGACGCACTTGGCATTGTAGGAGTTGAGGCATTTCATTTTGTTTGACTCGGTTCCACAGATAAATATTGTGACAATAGCTGATCTATATGCCCCCCCCCTCCCCCCATTACAGTAGGCCTGCATGCATGTAAAATAATCTTGTAACTTTATCAGCATGTTGTTTACAGTATACTGTCGCCCTGCAGCAGGAATTCCTCCGTCTACTGTACACGTCGTCTGTCGGGTGGAAACCACATGTCCAAAATTGTTACTTTTCAGAATTCTCAAAATGGGTTGATTCGCAGGCACTTTTCACACTTGCGTGCGTGCGAGCGTGCGTTCAGATTGCAGAGGCTGCTTGCTCTGCTCATGTTCTGCAGTGTTGTAGGCTTTGAAAATCATTTCAAGATGTCCTGCTCTGGGAGCTAGGACTCATCTGACCTCAGAAGACTCACAGCTTTTCTCCCTCGCTTTCTTTGCGTCTTACTACCCCCCCCCCCCCCCCCCCCCCCCCTCCTCTCGCTGATTCCTGAGCTGGAGTAAGATATTGACAGATACCCTTGAACACTCTCTCTCTCTCTCTCTCTCTCTCTCTCTCCCTCTCTCTCCCTTTCTCTCTATTCATTTCATCCTGCCAAAGCAACAGCAGTCCCCCCTTCTCTATCTCACTCTAGTCGGCCACACTAGGGTGGAGGAGAGAGTAGAGCCAAGATTACTCATTTATCCTTGTATAACGTGTGTGTGTGTGTGTGTGTGTGTGTGTGGGGGGGGGGGCTTAAGGGTGGGGTGACACTGACATATATAGAGTGGTCGAAGGGATGGGATGGAAAAAGGTGTGTGTGCGAATGTACTGTGTATACACACATGCTGTGTATACTGTATGTATACACACACACAGGCACATATGAAAAATAAACAAATACATATAGCCTGCAATCTGTCATCCCACCCTACAGTATGTCCGGACTTATGTTTTTAGGATTCAACTCTTGTACAGTACCTTTTCTGACTTCTGAACTCATTCACTTCCTCAGGGTTCCCCATTCATGCCTACTGCGGCAGGGGTTCTCAAAGTGGGGTCCTGTGGAACCCCCAGGGGACCTTGAAGGGTTTCCAGGGGGTCCCCACTCTCCACCCAGTCTAAATAAAAATGGACCCTTTAAGATCGGTGACTCCTTATAATATAGTGTTTGAGGTATGGATGTCCTGGCCTAACTTGTGCATTGAACTGAGTGGTGCAACTCCCCCTTTCTCTCTCTCTCTCTCTCTCTCTCTCTCTCTCTCTCTCTCTCATTAGCAGTGCAGCACTATCCCTCTCTCTGTTTCTGGCACAACAGCGCCCCACTCATAGTCATATACTGGTGCTCATTGACATCACATAGTCACATAGGTGAACACGGACATTGCTGTTCCTTGTTCCACTTAAAAATTAATAATAATGAAATTTACATGTTTGCAAACCTCTGTAACCCAGTGTAATGCTGTAACCCCCGCTGCGCTGCGGCTATAAGGCTGAGTGACTGCCGCCATCGTCTCGGGCTCAGGCCACCAGCAGTGTTTATTTGCCTCCCGTCAATTTGAGCTGTGACTGCTAGTTAATCTGAGATTGTCAGCCCGCCAGGGTGGGGGGTGTGGGGGGGGGGGTGTCAGCTGTTTACTCAATCCAAGGATGATGGCTGAACCCAAAGCAGTTGGGGAAGAAGTACTTTTCTTTTTTAAATTACTTAAAGCTGCACTATGTTAACTTTCCTCTTCTACCCCGGATTTGAACCCGGTTTCCGGCTGCACAAGTTAGCTGAAAATTGCCACGCTTGTCAATCAAAAGCTTTTTCTGAAAATAGCTGATCGACAAGCTCACAGCGCGCCGCAACCCGCCACGTTGTGAGCTTGTCGGTCGGCTATTTTCCGCCAAAGCTTTTCATGCTCTCGGTCTCACACTGGACAATTTCGTACGCAGCGTGGGCCAATTTAAAGAGTTGCTTATTTACCCAGCATGCTTTAGCCCCTTTCTTCCATCCCATCCCCAGCATTGCTAATCTGTGGAAATTACCAAATTAGCCACCCCGCCTCGGCCATCACTCACTCCGGGGCTAAGTGTCCCTCAGAGGTAATTTGGGGTAGAAGATGTAGTGCGTAGCGTAGGCCCATTTCCCGGACAAGGCCCTCTCGGCCATCATTGGCCAGCGTGAGGCCCTGACAGCCAGCGCGAGGTCGGTCGGTCACACACACTTTGCCGCATCTCGTTTTAATGAATAGCATCCGGTCTAATCTAGTCTTTAATTAAGCCACCTCCTAACATGCCCTGGAGGGGAGCCCTAATGGTTCAAATATTGCTGAGGTATTAAATATGCAAATGATGGGCTATAAGGAAGAGGGGCGGGGGCCCACTTGGCAGCCTTCTGTCATTAGACGTGCGGCGATGATGGCGTCGGGACGTGATGTCACATCCATCATGTGGAAGGCTCTTCTGGAGCATCTCGCCATATTGACGCTGTCGCATGTAAACCTTGTATGTCCCAAAAGTCTGTAAACCATGGGTTCCATTTTCATGACCGGTAGAAACATGCTAATGTCTCCTCTGGTCATCAAATTATTGTCTTAGGAATGTGACAAAAACATTCTAGAAAATAAGTACGTTTTGAGTGAACTATTTAAACCCCAGTTACGGGGTTCACGGGAGAAAAAAACGAAAACCTTTTTCTGGAGATTTCTGCCTGACGGAGGCGGTAAGGTGTGCTCTATTCTCAAAGGCGTGTTCGGGGACCCCTTGGGGTCCTTGAGGGAGTTCCAGGGGCTCCCCACCCTCCAGCTAAATGATAGATAGTACGAACCCTTATGGGTCTGCATGTAACTTTTTACAAAACAAAAATTGGGGTCCCAGAGATAGAAATGACATTAAATGGGGGTCCGTAGCCTAATGCATGTCAAACTGACGGTAAACACCATCTCTTATGGAGGTCCCTGGCATATCTTTTCAAATGGGGGTCCACAGGCTTATACGTGTCAATTTGGGGCTCCTTGACATGAAATTGTTTGAGAACCACTGCTCTATGTCTATGGCACTGTGTCGTTGTTGTTGGAGATAAGAGGTTTCTACCTTGTGGCGGCAGTACGGCGTGTTGTTGGAGATAAGAGGTTTCTACCTTGCGGTGGCAGTACGGCGTTCTCTATGGCACTGCGTGTTGTTGTTGGCGTGCGGCGCGGCGAGCAGGAAATGGGCCCTGACGGTGCATTAGATATAAACCCTTGATAAGGGGAGGTGATTGGCTGGAAATGAGACACAGGCAGGGTAATGGAATAGGCACATAACCATGCCTCAGCGCTGACGGTTAATGTGGGCCTTAGCGGGTTTAGGCAGTTGGTCCCTGTAAATCAACGGCTGTTGGAAGTATTCTCATTATGCTCTGGAGGTTTCAGGTGAAAAGTAAAGCCATAGCTCTTCTCTTTTTCTTTTTTTTCCCACAGTGTGACTCAGCAGGATACTGTGTGTGTGTGTGTGTGTGTGTGGACTGATGAGCGCTGATGTAACTACACTGAATTAATTTCACTAGTTTTGTACTTTTCAAAGTACTAGACTAGATACTTCAGGCCACAGAGTTGCCTCCACATATACTAGTGCTGATCAGAGCATTACGTCGCACCGACATCCTGATGTTGGACGACTCCCACCGTCTATGAGACAATAGGATTCATATTGATGGCAGTCACGGATCGGGATGAACGCCAAGTCACACACCGTGACATGTGCGGAGTATGTGGAAGTGCTGTGCTTCACGCCTGTGCTTTGTGACCGTGATGATACGTCACTGTCAGGCTGTCAGGCTGGTCGATGACTGGCCACTCACAGCAGGGCTTGACCGAGAACTCTCTGTAGTCTACCTACCTCTCTCTATCCTACCTCGATTACAGAGCAACCAACACAACCTGCGCAGCGCGGACAACACGGTCAGTGGCCAAAGACATACAAGAGAACACACTGAAGCATGTCAGATAGTGTCCATACTGTTTACTGAGCTGTTGTTTTCCCAGCAATTGCCACAGCTAGCCGCCCAAAAGACTGTCTAAGTCTATTGGGTCCCCTTGGGGAAGATGAATCTATCATTCACCCTCCTGCTAAACCTTCCCCTTGGGGAAGATGAATCTATCATACACCCTCCTGCTAAACCTTCCCCACAATCTCAGAGTGAAGGGGGTTAGTTTGAGTGGTTGCCCAAACTTGTCCAAATATGGCGTCATACATCGTAAACGACTGACACCACATGCTGGACCACATGATGTCCAAGATCCACATTGGAAAGCCACGCCGTTCCCACGCGGGTAGATCCACATGATTCAATATTTCTTCTTCTTTATTATGTCTCCATTGAGGACGAGCACCTACCTCAAATGTCAATGTAAATATTGTCTTTAATGAACGGCGGCCGGGGCGAGGGAGGGAGGGGAGCCGAGGCATAACTCTATCAGTGTTGACCTTTTGCAATAAAGGAAATATCAGATTTCCCTCTCAAGATGGAGAGAATACCGTTGCTTCTCTAATTTTGGACGCAGCTGCTATTTCCAGCCCCAACTATTTACTTGAAAGGGTCATACTTAATAACGGCTGTGTGTGCGCACGTTGGTGCGCTCGTACGGTACGCCTGCGTGTACATGTGCGTGCACGCATACACACAGGCGTACGAGCAATTGCGGCACGTCTTCATGCGCCAGCATATCTGCACGGTCCCAGGAGGCCCCCTCCGGGAGGCTGGCATGACATTTCTAGGAGGTCAGGAATGGAACCCATGGGGTGGAACGTGGGAGAGAACGCGCTGTGCCGGTTCGGCGGGCCGTGGGACAACGGGGGTCTCCAAGGACGGAGGGACATGATGGCTAGATCAGAGAAATATGTGGTGGAGAGGGGAGACGTTTGGACAGAATGAGAGCCTAGGACTCGTCTGGTTTAGGAAAGGATCCGAGATAGGCCTTAGTGTTACGAATAAAGTGTTATTTTTTAGCAATCTGTATGGTAGAGTTCCTTAATAGAATATACTGGCCATATATGGAGCGTGTCTTGAGTGTACAGGGTGTGATGAGGTCAGATCAAGATCAGCGGGGGTCTTGAATGTCTTGAGTGTCTTGAATGTACAGGGTTTGACGAGGGCCCAGGTAGGGCCGCGCCTTAATTTTCGGGCCTGTTGAGAACTCTATTTTTCGTCCGCTGCCAGGCGCGGCTGCACAAATAACTTTGTTAACTGCGACCTTCAACAACTACTACATCTGTATGGTAGACAGGTAGAATATGTTACTACAATAGAACTAGTATGCATGGTAGACTCGAGTATGACAACATAACTCGTACACGTATACGTACATGTATGGTAGAGTATGTTCAAATTCAGTACAACTAGAGAAGACCCGTAGCCCTGCCAGCAGCTCCTAATGCTAAGCACAGTATCTCCCACGACCAGACGTGGGCAGCCTCTTGCCTGACTATTGGGTCCGACTCCAAACACATGATGGGTCGAATCCCAGGCAGGACATCATCAAACTCACTGTCTGATGCAGCAGTATAATCTAACCCTGAGATCGTTAGGATTTTATCCCCGCTCTAAATTATGTATAGTTATGTATAGTTTCATTATATAGATATTCCACTGTTACGTTCTTAGCTTACGCATGTTTCATGATAAATGCTTTTTATGTGATGTATGGTTTTTGTTCTTGCTTAATGTAAATCGCTCTGGATTAAGAGCGTCTGCTAAATGCCTAAATTGTAAATTGTACCATGCACAGGTTGGATGTTTTGCAAATAAATAAATAAAATAATAATAAATAGTGCAACAGAAATACTAAACTATATCAATCTAAATAAATACATCCTAAAAAACCTGAATAATTCATGCCATGAAAAACAAGCATAACCGGATAAAAACAGTTCAGCTGCTTTTCAGAAATGCGTGGAATGCGTCTATAGTTTGTCTCCTCTAATCAGGGACGGCTGGGGGGGCTTCAGCCCCCTCTGGTGGACGCTTAGCCCCCCCCTCCCCACAAACCCAATTGACTAACGTCTATGTAAAGCAAACTTCATTAGCCCCCGCTCTAAATAACCAGCCCCGCCCACATAGTCCCACCAGTCACAATTTTCTGGAGCCATCGCTGCATCTAATGCATAGGAATGCTGCTGCATACATACCTCCCAATCCCATGTTCACATACTGCCTAGTGTGGAGATTGAACGGGTCCAGTTAGTCCTGGGCCGGCGAGACGGAACTCCTGACCGCAGTGCGCCGCCCGCCCGCCTGCCCGCCCACTCCGGCGTTGATGATGCTGTTGATTAGATGCTGTGCGGCAGCTGCTGCCTAACCTATATTAAACATCCAATCAGGCCTGAATGATGGCAGGCGGCAGGCTCCTCTCGCTGCTCACTTGGGGCCCATCTGAGAAGCGGCGGCAACGGCCGTAAACAATAAACATGGATGATATGTTGTCCTTGCCCCCCTCTGGGCGCTGGAGCCGGTGGCGGGCACTCCACTTCGCCCCTCTGCCCTGGAGCGCTGTGCCGTGGGGGAAATAAAACTGCAAAATGTCAAAGTGTGAATATTTAATCGCCGCCGCGCAACACAATGGTGTCTAAATGGACCCAATGATGTGGCCACCAGTCTAATTTAATCTGGCTGTGGAATCCCGTGTGTACACGACACCCCTTGACACGCACGGACGCACACACACACACACACACACACACACACACACACACAGAGAGACACTGTGTGTGTGGGGGGGTGTTGTGTACACACAGTTTCCACAGCAAGATTAAAGTTTGAACCCGCTATATAAAAAAACCCTGCCTCTCACATATCGCTCTCGGCCTAAAAAAAATCAACCTCCTCATTCGCGGTTACTGCAACGCTATTAGTCTTCCAGCGCCTGGAGAATGAATGGGGTGCTGAAAGAATGGCAAACTTCTTTCTGTTTTCTTCCTTCCTCTGGCAAAAAGCTGCTCTGTTGACGGGCTCCCCCGGCTGTGAGCGGGCAGCCCGACAAAGGCCGTCTTTCATCCTCTGAGGGTGCATTTTGTTATCTGTGGGAGTGCCCGCAACCTTCCCTTATCTAAGCTGCTGATAAGGCGCATTGTCATTCAACAGTTTACGGCTGCCAAAGTGGGCGACTTAAGACTCCCCTCCCCTCTCTCAGATGGAGGCTTTTCCAGAGGACGCGGCGCTTTTGTTACGATGTACACTTAAAACCTATAAACTCCTTTTTAGTGTTAATTGAATTCTGAGTGTGACAATGTAATGTACTCCGTAAGCATAATCTTAATAGTTCAATTAATGTCTTAGTTACTTTCCACCACTGTAGATACAAGTACTGGTAAAAGTTGGAGGTACTTCACTGGAGTATTTCCCAATCTTCAATACTTACTTACTTCTATTCCACTACAAGTACATTTTGATTACCAGATTATTTCAGAGTGTTTCTACATTGCAGTATTGATCCTTTTCTTTGTTTTTGGCTTTTTCTGCCTTTATTGATTTAAGTTGAAGTGAACATAGACCGGAAAGAGGGAGGGAGAGAAGGGGAGAGACACACAGCAAAGGTCGGACTCGTCATGAACGGGACTCGAACACGTGACGCGCTGTCAGGCCGGAGCCTATATGTGGCATGCACCCGGACCACTAGGCCAGCGGGCGCCCACAGTATTGATATTTTGTGTCGGGTCGGATACATACTGGTTGACTGGTAGTACTGTCTGAAGCTGATAGTGCAGTATATCCCCCTGGTGGCCAAACGGGGATTGCCTCTTCTTTCATGATCAGCGGAAATTGGGTCACGCACGGGAGACCAGGCTTTGAATCCATGATGGGAATTAAAAGTATTTCACCTTTAATGTAACAATGATAGTCTGTGTAATTAATCTTCTGTCCTGTATGACAACAAAGAAAGGGTAAGCTTGTTGACCACATTTTCATATTGAGAAAATGTTGTCTTCATATGAGGATACAGTTTCTTGCTCTAATGTGGAAAACATTACGTTACTGCCAAGAAGACATTTTCATGTTGTGATTCATTGGATTAAATCATACTGTACCTCCACCCTACTGTTCCTCTCCCAAGTCCAGCAAAAACTCGCTATCTATGCATCTGCATGTACAGTGTTATTATTAGTGTAGATCAGTGCTTTTCAACCAGTGGCCCAGGGACCACCAGTGGTCTTTGAGGGGGTTCCGGGCTGGTCCCCAGCTAAATGATGGAGAGTTGGCAACCAAATGGACCCTTATAGATTGTAGACCTGCTATTTTTTTTAGTGAATATAGGGATGATGGGGTTCAAGTGGTTAAATGTCAATTATGACGTTAATTCCAATCTGCCGTAATGGAAACTGACAGACCCAGATGGAGAGACCTGGTGGCTTTGGTTGGCTCTACGCTCCCTTAACCCATTCTGACCTGAGATCAGATTCATACGAGGTTTCCACTGGACACACACTGGTCTGATTAACCCATTCTGACCTGAGATCAGATTCTAAAAATGTCAGTCGTTCTTCGAATTTTTCAAAAATAGCAGACCTACAAGCTCGTATCGCGCCACTCGGTGGCGCGATATGAGCTTGTAGATCTGCTATTTTTCAATAGCTAAAGCATAACATGATGCCAACACCAAAATGGGTGCCCGGTCAGAATGGGTTAAGTGCAAGAGGACTAATGATAATGAATGTAAATGGGAACTACTCTTCTCTTCAAGCTGTCCACGTGACACATACTGTATCTTAGGGGGAAAGATATACATATTTACGTACCGTAATATTACACAAATGTAAGGTTCTGTATTGTAACAACGTAATTCAGGGATGCCTATAAGGCACAGATGAAAACGTTATTTACAGGCCAAATTGACGTTATTTACAGGTTATTGAGACTAAAGCGTTAGAAGCTCTCGAGTACAGTATATGCTAGTGCAGTGGATATGCTAGGAGTGTTGTCGTCTTGATCTACAGTATGTTAGTTACCGTCGGCACATATCTGTGGTCTCGTATCCCATGACCACTTCCTCATTGTTTGCAGTGGTGGAAGAAGTGCTGAGATTTTGTGTTCAAAGGACTTGAGTGAAAAGTACAAAAGTATTGCCATCAAAATAGACTTACAGTATCAAAGTCTATAAAGTGTTAAAACGTTAGGTAAATGGTAAATGGTGCATTGATATACACCCTATAGCGCTTTATATCCAAAGCGCTTTACATAGATTCAGAATGTGCATTACATTCACCCATTCACACACACATTCATACACCGATGGTGGAAGAAACCAGGCATAGTAAAAAATAAGCACAATATTTCCCTCTGAGCTGTAGTGGCGTAGAAGTAAAAATTCTTGAGAAAAAAAATCCATAGTTAATTCCCACCACTGCTACTTGCCTCGTCATTTGTTCGCGGCATTTACTCAGACCATTGCACTTTTTGTCACGTCTTATAGCAGAACATCTGCTAAAAGTCTAAAAGGAAATGTCAGCTCCTTTAACCAATTTAGGCCTGACGTCGATATTCTAAAATATGTCTTCATGACAGTTTTCTGAAATACCTCATGTTTCTGTATCAGTGGTGCTCAATATTTCATGTCAAGGACCCCAGAAATTATATGTAATTGGCCGCCGACCCCCATTTGAAAATGTTGTTCCAGGGACCCTCCAGAAGCAAAGATTCGAGTTAAAAACGTTCGCTCTGAAATAATATATATTCAAAGATTTGCGCCACATTTTCACGACTTTTCAAAAATAGCAGACCTACAAGCTCGTAGCGCGCCACTCGCTTGTAGATCTGCTATTTTTCAATAGACAAAGCATAACAATGCTAACACCAAAAGGGGTTCCCGCCCAAAATGGATTAATAGGCGTGTCCAGAAAGGTCACCTCTCGCTACAGCTCCCTTTGTGTTGATGAAATGGACCCAGTAGAGAATATCAACTGTGCATGGCGGAGGACATTTTTTAAACTGCAGTGAAAACACTGCGGCGTGTTTTACTGTCACGTTGTGCCCCGTTCGTTGTCTCACACAGTCACACACACCGGTCTGTCATGGTTGTCCTGCCCTGCTCTTCCTAGTCGTCGTCATGTTGCAGATGGGGAGTCGAGACGTGGAGCTACTACAGCATTACTTTTGCTTTACTGCAGAGAAAAGAGAGAAAAAAGCCTTAGGTTTTGTTGGTTTGCTTGATTGTTGGATTTCTTAATGGGGTTAAATGGTTAAATTGTGATATTGTCATGCGTTTTCTAGTTTATTTTTTGCTTTTTGCCCCTTTTTCTCCTCCAATTTAGTCGTTAAGCCAATTGATGAAAACACACATTTCTGTGTGTTTTCAGGGGTGCATACGTTGGTTAGACATAGTACCAGACAGCCATTACTCCATGCGAGGCTGGTTACCTGTAACTAACGCGTGTTGGTCATATTCCAACGTCTTGATAACGGTTGTATTTAATGCAGTGATAACATGAATCCGTTGAGTACGTGCAGTGACAAATAACATCCTCCACTACCCCGCTTCCCTCCCCGCGGACACAGGCACATGGTGTCCCCTCCCCGAGGACACGGGCACATGGTGTTCGCGTAGAGATAGTTATTACCAAACATAGATGTCAAACATATCAGTCTGCTTTTCCCAGAAGGGAATGAATACTCATTTAATTCAGTCTGACCAGAAGCAGGGACAAAACATATCCCCACTGACCATTAAGAAGAATGACCATCTAGAGCAGAGGCACGGACTCTGGATTACATTCTGCCTGGGCCAGTGGTGGAAACTAAAGTAACTAATTACAGTACTGTACTTAAGTACAATTTTGAGGTACTTACTTTTACTTTACTGGAGTATTTCAAAATGTCTATACTTTTACTTCTGTTACGAGATTACGGGATAGAAGGAGGAAGGATACTTTTACTTCAACTCCACTATACATCTCAGAGGCAAATGTTGTACTTTTACTCCACTACATTTATTTGAAAGCTTTAGTTCCTTTTTAGATTTGGATTATTATTACAAAACATACATTAACCACTTCAACCCTATATACATTTCGGCTATTTAAAATAGCCGATCTGCAAGCTCACAATGCGTCGCGAGTCTCGCGATGCAACACATTTTGTGAGCTTGTAGATCGGCTATTTTCAAAAGATTTTTATGCATTTGAAAATTTGAAATAAGACATCTGCATAATGAGTACTTTTACTTTTGGTACTTTTACATTTTGATGCATTTTGAATTCCGGACTTTCACTTGTAACGGATTGTTTCTATATTGCAGTGTTGATACTTTTACTAAAGCATTACATTACAGTACGTTTTGCACCACTGTGGTTACGGCGTCATGAGGTCTTTAATGTGAGGAGGCTGTCAACCTCCGTTTTAGCAGCGCTGTGTGACCTCATGATTTGATATTGATGACAATGCAGATAAATGGTAAATGGTGCATTTATATAGCGCCTTTATCCAAGGCGCTTTACATAGATTGTGCATTACATTCACACTCATGCACACACACACATTCACACACCGATGCCGGAGGAAAACATGCAAGATACAGTGTCTTGCTCAAGGACACTTCAACACTAACTCTGGGGGAGCCCGGGTTCGAACTGGGAACCTTGCGGTTTCCATCCAGTCTCTCTACCCTTGAGCCACTGCCGAACCCCCACCATATACCAGATACTCCATATTGTTACGAGGTACCATAAACCGTGTCAATGAATACCGGTGATCTCACCCGGAGGCATGCTATAGCTAATAATGGAGACATAAAACCTGGCTGAGACGGCGGCATCGGCGTCAACTCGGCTCACGGCCGGCGGTGCGGCGCCGCCGCGCTCGCTCCCTGCGTGATATGACCTCATTTCCTGTCTGGGTAAAGGGGAGGGGAGCAGAGGACACGGCCTCTGTCGGAGCAGTGTTGCTCACGAGAGAGAGAGAGAGAGTGAGTCGAGGACCAGCGGTGATTAATCACTAACAGATGAGCCTGTCTCTGCCATGCCCAGTCTTGGAAAAAAGTACTCAAAGGTTTTACTTAAGTAAAAGCATCAATACTGCAATTTAGTGGTAGTCTGTTGAGTAAAATTCAGGAATTCAAAATGTACCTGAGTAAAAGTACAAAAGTATTGGCATCAAAATGTAATTAAATCTCATTATGTACTCAGTACATGTACTTATCAGTACTCATTATGAAAACTGTCCCATTTCAAGGTTTCAAATGTATAAAATTAGTTTGAAATTTGTTTTGTAATATTAATTTTGTAATAATAATCAAAATCTGCAAAGTAACTAGTAACTAAGTTTTCACATAAATGTAGTGGAGCAAAAGTACGTATACAATATTTGGATCTGAGATGTAGTGGAGTAAAAGTATTGGATATGGGAAATACTCAAGTAAAGTGCAAATACCTCAATGTTGAGTACAGTACTTAACTAAATGTCACACATTTTTGAATACACATTCTTACACATTCTTTCAGAGCGAACGTTTTTAACTCAAATATTTGCTTCTGTAAAGCAAAAATGAATGTACTTAGTAACTTTCCGCCACTGCAGCTGTGTCGGTGCGTTTGTTAGGCTGCCGTTACGTATACTGTACTGTATACTGTACTATACTGTAGCTCCATCAAGCCTTTAGTCAATTATTATTTAAAACTCTCCCTGTCCAATCCATCTCAACTCCCGGGGGGTTGGCAGTGATGTCATGTTGGAGGCATTTGCCCCAGCACACACTCTCTCTCTCTCTCTCTCTCCCTCCCTCCCTCCCTCCCCATTTATTTATGAATTGAGAACTGAGCATGTAAGATACCGCAGGATCACGGGACTGTTAGTCACATTAACACTTACAGTACAGTTACAGTTACAGTACAATCATAAGTAGACTGAATGCCATGCTGTTGACGAGTGCTTGGAAAGCACTCTGTTGCCTCTTTGTATGAATCTTAACCGACTTGAACGCCAAGTTGTCTCTGTCGGGTGGAAACCTCATGCTTTATGTCCCAAACTATTACTTCTCAGGATGCAAATGACGAAAATTGCAGTTCTACAAGCTCAAAAGAGCTTGCAGATCTGTGTGACATTACTTGTACACTAGTATGATGAAGTAGGGCATTCATTTATGAAAAAATACAGGGTTAGAATATGGATATACTTTGTTGTACATCTCCCCCAGGTTTCTATACTAACCACACCCCTTTTCCCCTCCCTACACTAAGTCTTGAAAATACTAATCGAAATGGAGTAAGATTCTCTACTATTTTCATTTCACGAACACGAAGGGAGTGAGCAGGCGGGCGGGCTGAGATGATAACTGACCTGACAATTCATACAATAGACAATGATGTAGGGAATAAATCAAGCCTTTCTTCATGGTGGTGGTGAACTATTCAATAGATCCAATGATGTAGGGAATAAATCAAGCCTTTCATCATGGTGGTGGTGGTGGTGAACTATTCAATAGGTCCAATAATCAGATAACTGAGATAACCCTCTGGAATACCACGATAATAACCAATGAGACAGAGGTGTGTGTGTGTGCGCACTGCGCAGTACTTGTAGATCGGCTATTTTCAGCACAGAATATATAGGTGTGTGTGTCCGTGTCCTATTATGGACCATACATGTAGATGAAGTCTATAGGTTTGCTGTGGTTACTAAAGTCACTGTGTTTCACCTGTTGGATTGTCATTGCCATCTACTGGTCACACTGTGCCCTGAGCTGCCTGCACAGTCACACTGTGACTGGACTGTGTGTGTGTGTGTGTGTGTGTGTGTGTGTACGCGCACATGTGTGGGGGGGCATCAGCTTTTGTCTGAAGGCGCTGCAAGGGGGGCTCCCAATGGGGGGAAAAAAAACAAAAAAACAAAACACCAGTGCCTTGTCAGCACTTTCACTGGGCTGTCTGGGGAGCCGTGCAAATGGTCCAGTCAACATCCCTGACGGGCCGGATCTCCTTGCAGATGTCTCTCGCACATGCACACACGCTCGCACACACACACACACACACACACACACACACACACACACACACACACACACACACGGAGGAGGCGTTTATCTTCACCCCCCATTTGACGCCATTATCGCTGCGTCCCTTTTCAAAGTGTCTCGCACTTTTTCCCTTTCACTGCCACTTGACATAATCTGCCGGCGGCGCAGCTTTGTGGGGAGCGAGGAAAGACTCCCAGGGCCGTAAAAAGAAATGTGAACCCCCCCCCCACACACACACACATACGCACACACGCACCCTCCCACAGAGTAGAATATGGGTTTTATTAAAAGTTTGAATCCCTTCCTGGAAGCCCATGTTCTCCACGACTTTACAGCGGCTTTCGCACAATGCCTCGGGCGCTCTTTGAAGTTCGCCGTGCGCGCGAGGGTCAATCCAAGGTCGATCCATGCTTTGTGAGTGCCGTTGTTCGTAAGCGCCCTGCACAGTCAAGTCGTCTGCGTTAAATGTATCCATTTGTAACCCGGAGAGCGTACAACATGTAAACTAATGGATTTAACCCATTGACACCTGAGACCCGATTCTACAAATGTCTTCTAAATCAGTTCTAAAACAGTTTTGTTAAAAACGTTGTCAGTGGTTCTGAAAAAATGTCATGTCGAGGACCACAAAAATGAGTGTTTGGCTGCTGACTCCCATCTCAAAATATGCCCCCCAGAAACAATGATTTGAGTTAAAAACGTTTGCTGAAAGAATATATATTCAAAGATTTGCATACATTTTCCATGACTTTCACAAAAAATATCAGATCTACAAGCCCGGCTCGATACGCCTGATCGATAAGGTGATGAATAAAAATGAACGAGCTGGCACTTTGACCTGCTATTTTTCAATAGCTAAAGTTTAAAATAATGCTCAAAGTAGTTTAAAGCTAAGTTGACACAGATGCTTTACGGGTATTATAACTAGTACAACTAGCGGTGGTTGCAGGAGTTGGTCTGTCTGTGTGTAGCACTGCACCATCTCCAGTTGGTCTGTCTGTGGTTGGTCCAGGTCTGTCTGTGGTTGGTCTGTCTGTGGTTGGTCTGTCTGTGGTTGGTTTGTCTGTGTGCACCACTGCAGCATCTCCTCTGGTTTGTCTGTGGTTGGTCTGTCTGTGTGCAGCACTGCACCATCTCCAGTTGGTCTGTCTGTGGTTGGTCTGTCTGTGTGCAGCACTGCACCATCTCCCCTGGTCGGTCTGTGGTTGGTCTGACTGTGTGCACCACTGCACCATCTCCCCTGGTCGGTCTGTGGTTGGTTTGTCTGTGTGCAGCACTGCACCATCTCCCCTGGTCGGTCTGTGGTTGGTCTGTCTGTGTGCACCACTGCACCATCTCCCCTGGTCTGTCTGTGGTTGGTCCAGGTCTGTCTGTGGTTGGTCTGTCTGTGGTTGGTTTGTCTGTGTGCACCACTGCACCATCTCCCCTGGTCTGTCTGTGGTTGGTCGGTCTGTGTGCACCACTGCACCATCTCCCCTGGTCTGTCTGTGGTTGGTCTGTCTGTGTGCACCACTGCACCATCTCCCCTGGTCTGTCTGTGGTTGGTCGGTCTGTGTGCACCACTGCAGCATCTCCTCTGGTCTGTCTGTGGTTGGTCTGTCTGTGTGCACCACTGCACCATCTCCAGTTGGTCTGTCTGTGGTTGGTCGGTCTGTGTGCACCACTGCACCATCTCCCCTGGTCTGTCTGTGGTTGGTCGGTCTGTGTGCACCACTGCAGCATCTCCTCTGGTCTGTCTGTGGTTGGTCTGTCTGTGTGCACCACTGCACCATCTCCAGTTGGTCTGTCTGTGGTTGGTCTGTCTGTGTGCACCACATCTCCCCTGGTCTGTCTGTGTGCACCACATCTCCCCTGGCATCATCAGCCTCTTGGCTGAGTGAGATTTGCTCTCTCAATCATGCACGGGAAGCCCTGGGTTCGATTCCAGGGGATTGCAGCTTCACGCCGCCACACACAACAAAGGATTAGTCTGTGTGTAAGGTTTGCTGTGCGCAGCCTTTTCACCACGTCGTCTGGGGCTGTTGCTACTAAGGCTCGATTTATACTTAGCCGTGCGCCGGGTGTCGCGCGTCGGAGGAACAGCAGACCTACAAGCTCACGGCGCGTCGCACACCGCAGCGCGTCATGAGCTTGGACGTCTGCTGTTTTGCCCCGGCTGCGTATAAATGAGGGCTTAGGATTTAAGGGTCTTGCTGATGCCTCTGGCTGCCCTCCAGAAGAGCAGAGCAGACAGTCTCTCTCTCCACGTTGGCTCTCCATCACGTTGCTGTCATTGTTATGCCGCTGCTCGCTCCCAAAGTCGTCCTCCTCCACCACAACACGACACACACGCGCCCCACCGATCAATAGGAGAGCACACTCCAGCGCAATCGTGCACGCATGCACACACTCACCACATATACGCACATACACGCACACACACACACACGATTGTATTGCTATATTTGTCAGGACATCAACGTTTTAGCATGGCGAGTTTGTGAATGCGATTCTGTACAATATGTCTTTAACCTTGATGCCGAAAATACAGTACTGTAGATCCAATAATCTCACAATGCATCGCGGTAAGGCCACAGTTATGAACTTGTAGATCTGCTATTTTTTGGGTCTATGCACGGCACAACACAGTAGAACCATAACCTCTAAATGTCTAATCCTTAGAATGTAACCCCAATCCAATCTGAATCTTTGCCTAATTGTAGAAGTCTAACTCCCCAAATATTTTTTAATAAGCATAGAAAACAAGCATTTCCTTTTGTGACGACCAGGGAAATTGTCCTCACAATGTCTTATTTCTCAAGTTCTACTATACTTATGGGGACATTTGGCCCACAGGCCCCACACAAATAATACAAGTAGACGCACGCACGCACGCATGTCACAACAACAACACAACACCACTACTTATTGGAAAATCATTTTCTCTCCCTTGCCTTGGCTGCCCTGCGTGACCGCAATTAATTTAAGACTAATTAATAAAACAATAGCTTCAGCCCGAGGGGACGGACCCTCAGACAATTATTTCTCAATAGTTAGTCAGCGGTCACTGGCCTCGTCAAATAGACCATCTGTCTTCTTCTTCTCCTTGTCTGGTGCCTGTCAAGTGTTGATTTCGCAGACTAATACTATGATGAAAAATGTTCGTCGACTACCTTTTTTCACTGAGGAAAACTGAATGGAAACTAAATGAAATCTAAACTATCCATTACAACATGTAAAACCTAGACTAAAATGTTAGGAAAGGACTAGTGGACAAGAGATCCAGTATAAGTAAAATACACAAGTCATTTTATGTTTGGTTGCATGCTGAAAATAGCCGATTTGTACTTTACTTGAACATTTCCAATTTTCACTTCAACTCCACTATCTCGGAGGCAAATATTGTACTTTTACTCCACTACATTTATTTGACAGCTTTAGTTACTAGTTTGGATTACATACAGTAACCACTTCAGCCCTATATACATTTCAGACATTTGTAGATAGGTCTGCTATTTTCAAAATATTTGAAAACGTATTTGAAAGGGAACATTCTGCATAATGCATACTTTCTACTTTTGGTACTTTAAGTACATTTTGATACAAATACCACTTTTACTCAAGTAAATTTGGAATTCCAGACTTTTACTTGTAAGAGAGTATTTCTACATTGCAGTATTGATACTTTCCCTTAAGTAAGACATTTGAGTACTTGTTCCACCACTGTTCACTTGTAATAAGAGTCCATCGTCGTTCATATTGTGTGGTATTGCTACTTTTACTCGAGTGAAACATTCGAGTGATTCTACCCGCCGCTCTAACGCGGTGCGTGTGGGGCTAGTGCTGGCGGTATGCCGCGGTGCGCGGGGGGCTAGTGCTGGCAGTATGCCGCGGTGAGCGGGGGGCTAGTGCTGGCGGTATGCCGCGGTGCGCGTGGGGCTAGTGCTGGCGGTATGCTGCGGTGCGCGCGGGTATGCCACGGTGCGCGTGGGGCTAGTGCTGGCGGTATGCCGCGGTGCGCGTGGGGCTAGTGCTGGCGGTATGCCGCGGTGCGCGCGGGTATGCCACGGTGCACGGGGGGCTAGTGCTGGCGGTATGCCGCGGTGCGCGCGGGCGCATCGCAACATGGGTAACGCGTGCAGACGGACTTCCTGCAGCAGCGTGGAAGTGGGCATCACTGGGATGGATCCACACGAGAACAGCTATAATCCCTCCATTCAGCGCTGAGTGCACATACTGTACGGCTCCGTACTGTACGGCTCCCGCCCCTCAGATTAAAACAGGCCCCATTTATACTCCTGTGGCGCGTGCTGTGGCGCTCCCTCCGAAATAGCCGATCTGCAAGCTCACATAACTCTCACAAGCGACGCAACGATGCACGCAACCAACTATGAATCAGGGGGTGAAGCCTGATTTATGCTTAGTTGCACACTGGTGTTGCATGCATGTAAATATTAGATCTACAAGCACACAACCTTGTCGGGTAGTAGCGCACGCAACTAACACAGCATACAGTACAGGGGGATTGGGAGGGAGGGAGGGGGGGAGAGAGAGAGAGAGAGAGAGAGAGAGAGAGAGAGAGAGAGAGGCGGCACAGATGTGCTTGTCTGACTGAGTTCAAGGGGATATTTAGGCCATCCAGGGGTGTGTGCATACGGACGCACGAACACGCCCAAATTCGACAACAGCTTGTCCCAGTGGTGTTCGTGACTCGATGCTGGGATTTACTGCGAATTGTTGATTGGGCGTTATCAACGGAACCGGCTGTATTTAATTTATTTGATCCCTAAATACGTCACCAGTCTGGTCACGTGATGTGACGGGATGAGCCAGCCCTGAGTCGATGATGGTTCTCTTTAATCATTTTAACCTGATGAAAAGCCAAATTGTTTAAGCCACAAACACTGTGTTTATGTAATGCTTTTTCTGCTGTGAAACCTTTCGGAGCTGCAAGCTCTTTTGCAGACGTGTTCTTCTTTAAACCTTTACTTAACCTTGTCGCGCACGAGTGACAAATGGACGACGTGTGTAACATTTTTCTCTGAATCCGTCTCGGTGGCGTGTCGTCAAAATGGCCCACATTAAGTGGATATGGGGTTTCTGTGGCGTTGTTCGCCTCTGTCCTTGTCCCGCGCTCCTTCCCTTCCTCCGAGAGGTGAGTCCTGGGTTGTTTTGGGTTTCTTTTTGGGCAGTGGTGGAAAGTATCTAAGTACATTTACCCAAGTACTATACTTAAGTACATTTACCCAAGTACTATACTTAAGTGTAATTTTGTGGTCCTTCCCATTTTTCAGCATTTCATGGTTCTTTACACCATTAGATGTATTACAGCTTTTACTAGTTGCTTCGTAGAAGTTGATTATTCATCATTAATAAAATGATTAATTCACTTCATGTGAGCTTGAAGACAGCCATTTTCAAAGCCCAGAGTGCAGTATAAAATATGGGTGGTTAATCATCATGCTTTTTGGGGGGTGTTAATTAAAGAGGAGGAGTCAAGGTCAACAGGCACTCCCTCACGCTGCCTGTGGTCATGATGTCATTACATTGACCTTGCCTGTGGTTATGATGTCATTACATTGACCTTGCCTGTGGTCATGATGTCATTACATTGACTGACAGCTTCTTTGAGGATGCGAGGTAAGGTGTTCCTCTGGACCCGCCTGCTCAAAATGCCCCCCCCCCCTATCCCGACGATGCCGTGTGCATGCCAATTACTTACAGCAGAAGTTTTTTCTTTTCATCTTTACATCTCCATATTCGTATTTTTCTGGTTAATTTTTTTCATGAATTAATGCCCTACATTCAAAAGCATCAAAAGTAGCAAACAAATGGGCATCTACTGTAGATACCACCACTGATGCGAGCCTGCCCAGGTTGTGCGTCGCCCCCATGCCGTGTGTATGCCAATTACAGCACTGTGTGTGTGTGTGTGTGTGTGTGTGTGTGTGTGTGTGTGTGTGTCACACACACACAGTGGGGTCATTTTAATGGCCACCTGAGGCGATCCTGCTCTCTCTGATCCGGCTCCACTTTAAACTCCCTGTTAATTATCCAGCTCCTCCGTCTGCGGTGCTGGAAAAAATGGACTCGGTATAAGTAAAAAGTATTTGCAATGTAGATATACCTACTTAATACGTTCAGAATTCAAAATTGACTTGAGTAAAAGTACCAAAAGTAGAAAGTACTCATGTTTTGTAGTAATAATCAAAATCTACACAGTAACTAACTAACGTTTTCAAATAATTGTAGTGGACTTAACCCATTCTGACCGGGAACCTATTTTGGTGTTAGCATCATGTTATGCTTTAGCTATTGAAAAACAGCAGATCTACAAGCTCATAGCGCGCCACCGAGTGGCGCGCTACGAGCTTGTAGGTCTGCTATTTTTGAAAAATCGAAAGAACGACTGACATTTTTAGAATCTGATCTCAGGTCAGAATGGGTTAATCAGACCAGTGTGTGTCCAGTGGAAACCTCGTATGAATCTGATCTCAGGTCAGAATGGGTTAAAGTACAATATTTGCCTCTGAGTTGTATTGGAAATTGGAAATACTACAGTAACGTAACAATACCTCAAAATTGTACTTAAGTACAGTATTTGAGTAAATGTACTTGGTTACTTTAGTTTACACTATACTGTCTGTCTGTCCTTGCTGACTACAACACCAGCGTCCACAGTCACTGGACAAACATCACTGTCTGTCTAGGTCTGCAGCACTTAATCAACTAAACGATTATGATAAAAAATTATTAGTTTTCAGAAATAATAAGAAATAGCCGATCTACAAGCTCACAGCGCTCTGAGTTGTGACAGGTTTCAAGCTTGTAGATCGGCACTTTTTTGGCTGAAGAGATTTGGTTTAGAAGGGGGAAAAAAGAACAGAAATACTCTACTGTATATAGACCTGTGGGTTCTATATACAGTACATATAGGGCTAGGGCTGAAGTGGTTTCTATACTTACTGAAGGCAGTCCCTATTTTCACAATAGTTTTTTTTGTGCACGACACTGTTTGTTGTACAACAAAGTATCAAATATAGGGTTTAAGTGGTTAAAAAAAGCTTTTCTTTCTCCATCCTGATCTGATATGTATTTAGTAAAAAAAACTATTCTTCAACATTCGATTAATCTTACACGTTTTTGACTGATATAATTCTTTATTAGTTCTTCATTGGGTAAACAGCACACGGTGCAGTAAGACCTTGAAGCTAAATGGATAACACAAACATTGTTGTCCTGCGTGTTCAATTCATCATGAATTAATTATGGATAGAATAATAGCCAGAGCAGATAATGCATAGTGCAGCCCGTAATCCTGTCCAGCTTGTGTTTTTATCGCTATACGTATATGTTGTGCTTTTTAGAGTTTTTCTTTCAAATCACGTTCACGTGCACACAGTGACTGTCCAGGTCAATGATGGTTAATTGGTTATTAACCCATTTTGACCTGAGATCAGATTCTAAAAATGTCTTCTACATCCTGACAGTTTTCTGAAAACGCCATGTTTCTATGTCAGTCGTTCTTCGATTTTTCAAAAATAGCAGACCTACAAGCTCGTAGCGCGCCACTCGGTGGCGCGCTACGAGCTTGTAGATCTGCTATTTTTCAATAGCTAAAGCATAACGTAATGCTAACACCAAAAGAGGTCCCCGCCCAAAATGGGTTAAATTGTTGTGTGGGGTATTTGGAGTCATGATGATGGACCAATAGTATCTCTCTCTCTTTGTGTCTGTGATCACATGCTCCTCCACAATGATGAATGAAAGCCATTATGTGAGCTGATGGCGGTCTATTTTGATCTGAAAGCCTCTGCGTTACAAACCCCTGTGGTGCCCAGTGTAGTGCAGTGGGCAACTTAAGTACATTTACTCAAGTACTGTACTTACAGGTAGTTGTACAGTACACTTACTGTCAGTAAGTCATGGTTACTGTACTTAAAGGGGCATTCCACTCATTTCAACTATGTCATTAATATACATTAGAGCTGTTGTGTGGAAATAATAAAAAAGTACCCCCATTCTATGTTTCCTAGAACTGGAGGTCTGAAAAAAAGGGTATATTAATGACATAGTGAAATGTTGAAAATGAGTGGAATGCCCCTTTAAAGGTAGTGTACAGTAAGTTTTAAATAAGTAATTATAAGAATAAGCTCTATATTCTGATTGTTCAGTCTCCATGTCTCCCCAGCTCTGGATTAAACGAGAAAAAAAAAAACATTTTACTTTTATAATTGTCATTTTACATACTGTACACATGAGACAAATTGACTCGTCAACTTGAGCAGCAGCGAGAACAGAGTCAGCTAGAGAGACGGTGATTGACTAGTCCTCAGTTCAGTTCGTTGGGTTGGTTTCTTAATGAGACTCAGGAGCTTTATCACAGCGCAAAGAGCGCGGCAGTGCGTCTGCTCTGCGGGGAGCTGTAGCAGGGTGATGCCAGCGTCTCTTTTTGAATGAGGTGAACCACTGCTTCCCAAAGAGAAACTGATCAAACAGGGTCCCCTGATGATCAGCTTAATGTGCAACATTGGTTTCTCACTCAAGAGTAAACAAAACAAGTATAATGCATGCAGAGTATCTGCACATTTCTAAGTGACTACTTAATGACTTTTAAGACCTTTTTAATTCCAAATTGGCAAATTTGTGGTCATGTGATCAGGGACATCACATCAGTGTACTCTGCAGGCAAAAAGTACAGTACACTGTCACTGATCACATGACCCCAAGTTCTACACCTCCAGTCTAGGCTAAACTTATTATATTAATGACATAGTTCAATGCTGAAAATGAGTGGTATTCCCCTTAACCACTTAGGCATACAATACTAGGTAAACTTGACAAGTTCAGACAGCATTTTGGTTGTACTTGGTCTGCTCTTTTTCCCTCTACCAAACCTCTTTGCCGAAAATTGATGATCTATTTCCAGCTAATGTTCCCCTCGGAATAGGAATTCTAGTGTTCTAGAGATTACTTGCAGCTCTGATCAAAGTAGCAGCCATGGCCGACGCCTAAATATTTGATGTCCAGTTTGACCGCCCGCTGCCGGTTGCTTCATTAGCTCAACATCTTTCTTCTGCTCGTGTGGTGATTTGTCCCACAGGTACCGCGGCGCTGCTGTCTTGACATTTCAATGCTTTGTGTCTCTGTCTGGTTCAGTGTTGTTAGTTCTGTCGGCTGACGGGAGGGTTTGGCTGATTGATGCGCGAGTGAGACAGACCCCCCGCACCCGCCACTGTACTCTGAGGAGATAAAACAGTCTGTCTGTCTGTCCTTGTGCGACAGGATCACAGACCCCCTGACTGCCAGCCTCCGAAACAAAAGGATGTGTTACTAACAAAGCTCAGACTAGGAAGAAAATGGAGGCAGATGAGAAAAGGGAAAATGGACGGAGAATCATGAAACGATGAAAGATCCCACTACCAGTATCGGAATAGGGTTGATGTGGTGTCTTGTTGCTATAGGGCAGAGCATACTTACCTCTACACTTCCACAGACACTTGTGTGATTTACATGGCATGTTATTTAGAGTTACTGTAGACTATGAAGTAGGTTCATGTTGTTTAGAGTTAGACTACTGTAGACTATGAAGTAGGTTCATGTTGTTTAGAGTTAGACTACTGTAGACTATGCTGTAGGTTCATGTTGTTTAGAGTTAGACTACTGTAGACTATGAAGTAGGTTCATGTTGTTTAGAGTTAGACTACTGTAGACTATGAAGTAGGTTCATGTTGTTTAGAGTTAGACTACTGTAGACTATGAAGTAGGTTCATGTTGTTTAGAGTTAGATTACTGTAGACTATGAAGTATAGGTTCATGTTGTTTAGAGTTAGACTACTGTAGACTATGCTGTAGGTTCATGTTGTTTAGAGTTAGACTACTGTAGACTATGAAGTAGGTTCATGTTGTTTAGAGTTAGACTACTGTAGACTATGAAGTAGGTTCATGTTGTTTAGAGTTAGACTACTGTAGACTATGAAGTAGGTTCATGTTGTTTAGAGTTAGACTACTATAGACTATGAAGTATAGGTTCATGTTGTTTAGAGTTAGACTACTGTAGACTATGAAGTATAGGTTCATGTTGTTTAGAGTTAGACTACTGTAGACTATGCTGTAGGTTCATGTTGTTTAGAGTTAGACTACTGTAGACTATGCTGTAGGTTCATGTTGTTTAGAGTTAGACTACTGTAGACTATGCTGTAGGTTCATGTTGTTTAGAGTAAGACTACTGTAGACTATGCTGTAGGTTCATGTTGTTTAGAGTTAGACTACTGTAGACTATGCTGTAGGTTCATGTTGTTTAGAGTTAGACTACTGTAGACTATGCTGTAGGTTCATGTTGTTTAGAGTAAGACTACTGTAGACTATGCTGTAGGTTCATGTTGTTTAGAGTAAGACTACTGTAGACTATGCTGTAGGTTCATGTTGTTTAGAGTTAGACTACTGTAGACTATGAAGTAGGTTCATGTTGTTTAGAGTTAGACTACTGTAGACTATGCTGTAGGTTCATGTTGTTTTGTTTAGAGTTAGACTACTGTAGACTATGCTGTAGGTTCATGTTGTTTTGTTTAGAGTTAGACTACTGTAGACTATGCTGTAGGTTCATGTTGTTTAGAATTAGACTACTGTAGACTATGAAGTAGGTTCATGTTGTTTAGAGTTAGACTACTGTAGACTATGCTGTAGGTTCATGTTGTTTTGTTTAGAGTTAGACTACTGTAGACTATGCTGTAGGTTCATGTTGTTTTGTTTAGAGTTAGACTACTGTAGACTATGCTGTAGGTTCATGTTGTTTAGAATTAGACTACTGTAGACTATGCTGTAGGTTCATGTTGTTTAGAGTTAGACTACTGTAGACTATGCTGTAGGTTCATGTTGTTTAGAGTTAGACTACTGTAGACTATGCTGTAGGTTCATGTTGTTTAGAGTTAGACTACTGTAGACTATGAAGTAGGTTCATGTTGTTTAGAGTTAGACTACTGTAGACTATGAAGTATAGGTACTTGTAGAGCCCGTACCGTACATCGGTCTCATCGATGTACCGCTGATTTTTGGGCAGTGGTGGAAAGTATTTAATTTATTTCACCGATGTGGCCGATGTTTTGTTATCATCATTAATGTACCCTACAGCCTACAGTGTAGGGTACATTAATGCACAAGTGAGACTTCAAGGCAGCAACGCAACACTCTTCCATGGGCTATAGACCGTAAGGCTATGTAGCAATATAGCACTAACGGGCAACGGATAAGGGGTCTCTTAAAGGCAATGGCACGTGGACTGGTGATTGGTTTAATTATTGTAACGCCCAAACCACAAATACGCATAATATAACGGGTAAAGGAGGTGTTTTAGGGATTTAGACAGGTAACCAAAATACCAACTTTAGTGGGGGAACACCCCTTCCCCACTGCTAAATCCCAAAACAGTTTTAAAGAATGATCAGACGAAAATGGAGCCCCTAGTCTTCATCAGTCAACATCAACCTCATGCTGCCTAAGCCAATGGGAGTCTGACCCCATATCCTGAAATGCCTCACACGATTTCTTTCCATGAAAATGGTCTTTAGTCTGTAGTTGCTGAGCATTACTACATTAAAAATGTGTCCCCTGGAGCCAACTACCGTGGCTTGAAACAGACAACATCAAAGTGATCGACTTAAAACAACAAAAAAAAAGTCTTTCTATTGTAGCAAAAACATAAGAGTAACGAACATGAATTGGACAGCCAATTAGTGCTGCACCATTCTTGCTCAAAATAATTTAGAAATGAGATGACTGAAATAGATCTCGATCTTTCTTTGATTAATTGTGCAGCACTAGTTTAGATGGTTTTACACTAGGTTCATTTTTTTACCTGGCTGGTATCCTATAGTTTCTTGAGGCACTGCACTATTCTCTCTGCGTACGTGTTTATATTTATTTACCTTGCTTATTGTTAGTCACTCTGGATAAGAGTGTCTTCAAAATGCCTAAATTGTATGATTGGAGTGGAGCGCAGAGGCCAATTGCTGATCCAGTTTTGTGTTGACGTGTGTGTGTGTGCGTGTGTGCATGTGTGTGTGTGTGTGTGTGTGTGTGTGTGTGCGCGCGGCCCCCCCGGGGTGCAGAATCAAGGATGACGGGGAAGGAAAGGTCAGTGCAGACACTGCAGAGGCTACAGCCTCAGCATGCCTTCCAGTGAAAAGAAAGAAAAATCAGACCCCTGTGTCTATTCTCTCTCTCTCTCTCTCTCTCTCTCTCTCTCTCTCTCTCTCTCTCTCTCTCTCTCTCTCTCTCTCTCACACACACATGGAAAGGAAGTTGTCCGTTGCACCACCTTGTCTCGCTGGCCTTTGTGATCTATCAGGACTATCTTACCCCCTGGCACCCCCTCAGGTGTGTGTGTGTGCGTGTGCGCACGGCGCGGCTGAGCGATTTTTGTCGGTTGCCGACACGGGGAAATAGCAGAGAGTTGTGTGTGCAACACTGAATAATGTATGACCCCCCCCCCTGGCTTTTTCACCATTCAACACCCACGGGTCAGCACGTTTTAGAGTGCAGTGTGTGTGTGTGCGTGCATGCGTGTGTGTGTGTGCGTGTAACGTGATGATGCCACTCAGTCAGGGTCAGTGTGTGTACATCCCATTAAGATGCAAATGATCCTCTCCATCGATGATTGTTTGTCTCTTAAACGATTGCTGGGGTACGAGGCGCTGCTATCCGGCACATTCTGTGGCTTTAAAGGGAATCCACCACCACACCATCTTACTGTGGATTTCACACTCTTCCTGCCTCAGGTGTTTCTAGGGGGAAACAGTTGCATTGTGTCTTTGGCTGCCAGCCTGCCAAGGTCATTCACAAGCCAGAGAGAGAGAGAGAGAGAGACGTTTACTTCAGCTGTACCATGTCGTTAATTAACCACTTAAGCCCCATATGGTGGAGTGGAGTCCCTCAGGGCTCTATGCTAGTGTCTGTTTCGTTAGCCGTTGTGAGGTTGTATTCTCTTCTATTTTCAGAGAAAGCTTTCCCCACAATCCGGATGCTCGTGGGGTTTAACCTGAATCTGTGCCAGAATGAGATAATCTCCTGAATAGCATTGAACCCCTCTGTGCCATCCCACGAGATTACGAGATTTGATTAAAAATATAAATATATATATATTTTTAGCATCCGTTGACTTCCGCCGCTAGCATTCATAGGCCTCTCATGGTAGAAACAGCCTACATGATAATCCGCGGTACACATGCACGCACACTGGGTTATTAGTGTTATTTAAGATGGACTCGTCCTGATAAATTGTTTTGCACTCCTTCCACATGTTTTGCACTCTAACGCATGAGTGTTTAATTTATTTATTGATGATAAAAAAAATACATATATATATATATATATCTATACGCTCTTCTCGGTTATTCCATTAATCAAAAAAGAAATCAATCAGAAAATCACTTGTTGAAGCCCTAACTACTAGGAAAACTAAAAATACATCAGTCAGACAAAGAAAGACGGGAAGTTGAGGCAAGTTTTCAAAGTGCTTTACATAAAACATGAAACATTAAGTATGAAGACACAGAGCAAAAGAAACACACCATAAAAAATATCTTTGAATCCAATGAAGATGAAAAGAAGTAGAAATCAAACGCTTAAAAAGTAAATAAAAAGTCTCTCTAAAAGGCAGTACGTGATGGCAAACAGAAAGTTTTGTTTTGCTTTGATTCAAAAGGACACAAGAGTTGCAGTGAACCTGTTTTCTGTGAGTTTGTTCCAGATATGTGGTAGTGGTGCATTAAACAAATAAACTAGAGTGAGAGGAAGTGAAGGCAGGACGACCAAAAGCCTGGGACTGGATGGAGAAGGGGAACAAAAGGACATGCGTTACGCTGTGATTGGTATTGTGTGACAGACAGACGGTCGTGCTTTTGCTTTCGCAGGCTGTTGATGCTATTGCTTCTCCTCTGTCTCTCTGACAGCTGTGCGTAAATGCTACGTAAATGCTACTCCATTACTACACACTACACACACACACATCCAACACCTACACACTACACACACCACACCTACCACCTACACACTACACCTCACACACATCCAACACTATACACACCACACCTCACACACATCCAACACCTACACACCACACCTCACACACATCGTTGCAATGCTTCGGTCCATGGTGGGATTTTCACAGTGTTCAGTTTCTCTTTAACGGTGACATTTCACCGAGGGTTCGGAAATCTAAATGTTAAATATATATCCCATCGCATCCCTATTCTTGGGTGAATGTGTTTTGGTGTAGAGGGAAAACAGGAGCAGACCTAGTGGCAATACCTCGCAAATCGCTGCACTACTCGGTCTTAATATTGTTGAGCTGAGAGAGTTATTGGAACAGAAGCCAATGTGCTGCTGTCCAAAAAACAAAAACAAGACTACTGCTAATTCAAAGCACTGACATTCACATTTAAACCCCCTGCTCATTCCAACAGCTGCATTGGCTGCAGTGAGCGGAAGAAGAAGCTCATTAAATTTCACAACTTTCCGTAGGCTATTCCACACAGAGCAGGCTAGGATGGCTGTGTAATGGCTTTCTCCTCCACGCCAACCTCTGTCCAGGTTGTGGAGGCTGTCAGCAAAAATGTATCGGGCTCACGACCAAAATAATACTCTCCTCCATTTTTGTCATTCACATTATTATTATGTGCATAAATAAAGAGCGCTCCTTCTGTAGATCAGTGGTTCTCAAATTTGGGATCCGGGGGCCCCCTGAGGTCCCCATCTACATGATTGAGGAACCAAATGGACCCTTACGGGTCTGTAACTCTGAATAGTGTACAAATGGAACCGCCTCAGACATGAACACTAATGATTTTACAGTGTGATGTAAATTACGATCCCAGAGATATAAATTCAACCTCAGTTGTGCCTCAGGGGTTTCGGGTCTCTCGTACATACCCCTCACTCGGGTGACCCAGCCGGGGTGATCAAGTCCCGACTTACGTCCCAGTAACTACCCTCGATCAGAACCACTAGGGAAAGACGGGGCCGCACAATCCGTTGGAACCACTCCGGAACTACTGTGCCGGGACTGAGAGGTACAATTCTGGTATTCTTGAATGCAAGTGTGCTCTAACTAGAATTATCTGATAATAATAAATAACATTAAAAAAAATCTGTTATTATTATGTCAATCTGCCACTTGTATCGTGCGTGCATTATGTTCCTCCTTCTGTGAGCCTGTCAGATTCTAAAATAACCCACATCTGCTGCAAAGAAGGGCCTTAATTATGGTGTGCATCGCAGGTGTGTGCAATTTTTATAAACAAAAGAAAAAAGTTTGGACTTTGGACAAGCGTTGCCGGTGTGTGTCTCCTCACAGAATGTCTAATTGACAGTATACTGGGGGATCAGTATCATTTGTAAACAAAGTGACAGAGAGACGTGGAGCAAAGCCAGGGGATTATTTATAATGGTCTAAAAGTGTGAAAAAAAGTATACAGCCCGCACTCCACTGGAAAAGAACCACTTTATTAGCAAAACATGACAACGTTTCGACCCTCTAGTCTAGGCACTTGAGGGTTCCCAAACTTTTCAGATTGCAACCCCCCAAAAATAATCATATTTGAACTGGGCCCCCCTCCCCACGCTGATGAGCACTTGGAATTACATTTATGCTGCGTTCACACTGGCAGAAGAAAAAGATACAAAGCTACACAGCATATTTGTAGGAGCTGAAGTTGAAACCAGATCAACGTTTTTGTAGCTTTTGAAGCAACTTCAAACGTCGGCTGTATCTTTGTATCTTCATGTTTTGCTGGCTTCCATTGCAAATTAATGGTACACTGTGTCTTTGCATGTGCCTGTGTGAACGCAGCATTAACTTGACTCAGTTCCACAGATGAATATTGTGACAATATCTACGAGCTTGCACTGTGAGTCGTCGTGAGCTTGGCTGGTTTACTGTTGTAAACCTGTTGTATGTATGTATGCACAATTAAGCTGATAATCAGGGGATGGCCAAAAAAATAAGTTGGGTTCCCCCCTGGGTGATCTGACCCTCAGTTTGGGAACCACTGCTCTAGGGGTTTTCTTCAGCTCCATGTTTGACCATGTTCCGAAACATTGTCATGCTTAGCAAATCAAGTGGTTCTTTTCCATGTAGCTGGAGTGCCGCCTGTACTGTTTTTTTGGCCCCAGCAGCACCCATTGTTGTCATATCTCAGTTTTATTTGGAGCTGGTACAGCACCATGCAGAGGAACAGTGCCTTTGCTGTTGAACAACCTGGCACATTAGACGTGACTTCCTTTCCCTGTGGTGGTGATAATGATAGTCTAGCAAGGCTATTAATGGCCTGGAGCCGAGGTTTATCATCTCCAGTGCTCTATGCTGTTCTCCAAAAATGGGCTTCTCAAACTTTTTCATGTCAAGGATTTGGCCGCGGACCAAGTATCTTGAGGTCCTGTTCACGTGAGGGGAGGATGGAGGCACTGTTGTGACGAAAAGAGAGTTGAGCCAGAAGTCAAAGCTCTCTGTCTACCGAGCAATCTTCGTTCCTACTCTTACCTATATGGTCATGAAGTGTGTGTGGCTGGCATCTCCTTTAGAGATAAGGTGAGAAGTTCAGTCACATGAGAGAGACTCTGGGGAGAGTCGCTGCTTCTTCGCTTGGTGGTTCGGGCATCTGGTTAGGATGCCTCGGTTGTCTCCTTGAGGCACGTCCCACTGGGAGGAGACCCTGGGGCAGACCAAGGCGCAGTTGGAGGAAACACATCGACTCACTGGCCTTGGAACTTCTTTTGATCCCCCAGGAGCAAGTCACTAATGTTGCTCTGGAGAGGGACGTCTGGAACACTCTGATGGAGCTGTTGCCCCCGCGACCTGACTACGGATAAGCGGTTGAAGATGGATGGATGGATAGATGCTATTTTAACAAATGTAGCTGGAGTCCCTCCTGGGACCCCCAAGCCTCTTCTCAAGCCTTCCTTGACTCATTCCAGCACAGCTTGTTCTTAATACACACAGACACTCTCTCTCACACACACACACACACACACACACACACACACACACACACACACACACACACACACACACACACAGACTGCACCATCCATAGCACTCCGCTAGCTCAGTGTTGCTGCTGCAGCCTGGGCTGATGATGCCACAACCTGCTTCCTCAAACTCCTCTCGGACCGTACCATCTCTGTGAAACAGGATCACCAACAAACGGAAAAAAAAGAGGAGATCCCGTTTGCGCGTCACAACCCTCTGACCCCCCCCCCACACACACACACACACACACTGAACACAATGCCCCGTGCCAGAGACGATTGCGACACAGCCTTCTGATATTCCGTTCCTCTCCCCCCTCAGGTTTCACTCCCCCCTGCTCATACTGTAGTACAATCTCATCCGTGCTGCCAGAGAGAGAGAGAGAGAGAGAGCTAGCGCGGGGTTGATGTTTTGAGCCGGTGTGCAGCGATAGTGTTGTGGCCTGAATGCGTGCTAGTCTTCTCCTCTGAAGCGTCTTCTAGGTGAGCTGTTCTCCTGCAGTAAGGTAAGAGGACTGACTTGAGATTAGCGCTCCTTTGGTCATGTCTCCCTCGTTCACCGTCACTCGCCGGGCTCCGGGTAGATCGGTGCATGAGTGTGTGTGTGTATATATCCCCCTTATCTCTCTAGTGTGTTGCATGCGAGTGTGTGTGTTTGTGTGTGTGTGTGTGTGAGTGATAGAGAGACTGACAGTGCGAGTGGAGTATGCATGCTGTGGACAATGGTGGTGAATGGTACAGTATATACTCACCATAAACCTAGCAGCATCCTGTACACATGCAGTTGTGTCCGTATACAGCATACCCTGCCGTAGTTGCACACTAAAGCACTAAACACATTGGCACACTTGCACGACATGTCGGCTTACGAGTATGAGATTGTATGGGGAATGCGTTGGTTTGTGTGTTTGATGTGTGTGTGTGTGTGTGTCGGGGGGGGGGGGGGTGGGACAGAGTTGGCAAGCACCCATGGGAGATCGAGATAGGCCGGCCCACCTGACTCTATACTTAGTTGTGTGTCGGTGTTGAGCGCCCCAAAATGGCCCCGATCTACAAGCTCAGAATGCGCCGTGCTGCTCTGCGTTCTGAGCTTTTAGATCGGGGCTGTTTTTGGCGCGCGGCTCGATGCGCGTCCCTCCCATGGTTAAAACGGGCTGCGTCTGGTCGGGGGAGGAAGTGACGAGGGGTCCGAGGAGGATGTGGCAAGGGGTACGAGGAGAGCGGAGAGAGAGGGAGGAAGTGGTACTCAGGAGAATAGACATAGAAAGCCAGACGCCTCCTTCGGCTCCGGGGCGTTCTGTTTCTCACAGGAAGGGAAAGCTTGCTCGCGGAAGCCTGCCAAGCTTCCGCATGCGTCACAGAAGGGGATGTTCGGTAGGCCAATCAGAGGCATACGTTTGTTTTCTCATGCCAATAAAGGTCCTTTGGATTGAATCAATGAGTCCTGGAAAGGAGACTCTGTGATTGGCCAGTAGTCGCTTGAGCGATCGATGGCTTCCGCACTTCCGCTTGACTTCTGCCTTCCCGTGCGGTACAGGTCGCTACAATGTTTTTATATCTATGCTCAGGAGGACCAGCCTTAGAAAAGTAAGTCCTTCACGGTCTCATCTGCGCTTTCCAAAGCGAGTCTTGTTTGGCGTTGCGTCTGCGCCTGCGCATACAGCTGAATGACGGCACCATAAAACCTCAGTTCAGTTGTGTGCCGCTGTCTGTCTCGCACCCAAAATAGCCGATCTACAAGCTCACAACAATGTGTGGCTTGTGAGCTTAATATACATGTAGGTCGACTGTTTTGGGTGCAGGGTAGACAATAGTGCACAACTAAGAATGAATTGAAGCGGAATTCCTTTTTTGGTATAAATGTTTAACCCTAAAACACTTTATTATTTATTGAGAGGGCCATGAATTTTGAATGAACTAGAGACTATACTTGTGAGGACATTTGGCCCTCTCAAGCTCAGATGACTATACTCTAAGTGCACACACACACACACACACACACACACACACACACACACACACACGTCACGCACTCTTTCTCAGCCCGTCCCCTTCCTTGCTGACAGATACGGTATAGCATGTCCCTTGTTCAGTGGTGAAAGGGATGCTGGGTGTAAGGGTGTTTAATGGCTGTCGGGTGTAAGGGTGTTTAATGGATGCGTTGGAGGTGTTGTGAAGGCAGTCAGGCTGTGCTGCAGCGTCACAGCAGTGCTGCTGATGGGCTCCAGAGGGGAGGAGGAGGAGAGCCATGCTGTGACCACCGGGCGGTGGAAACAACAAGGCCACTTGGGGGGGTGTGTGTGTGTGTGTGTGAGTGATAGAGTGAGAGTGAGAGAGTGATACGAGAGATGGAAGGGTGTGAGGAAAGAGGAGTGTGGACAAGTGTCTCTCGAGAGGGAGGGAGATGAGTGTTGACAGGAGACAAGGGCCACATATCAAGCAGTGCTCCTTCACTGAGAGACTTCTGTGCTGTATATATATACTGTATGTTGGCTAAACCAGCTGCTTCTAAAACTTTGTTCCCTGTCAAAAATGTACGTGCATTTGGCCATGGTCCCTCCCATCAGAATTATTCAAAAATGTGTCTAATTTTGTCAAGATTCTTTGATCTTGTCAAAATCGTGAAATAGCCTACTATTAGTAGTGTTAGTATTAGTAGTAGTGGCAAACACAGAGTATAGTCAACTATGGAGCCGAGCATTTCCCGTCAGTGTGTCAGGCGCCATATATGGTGCCCAGGTCTCGTGGCATCATGTGATATCACATCATCAGGGATGGGGATGTGCCTGTGGAGACCCTGATGTCATAGTAAATGCAAACTTCTGTCACAGTTAAGACCATATATGGAGATCCCTGATGTCACTATTGGCCAGCAACTCTACATCTGACCTCAATCATTCCCCATTCATCTTTCCTCCTCGATGTCTCCCTTTTGACTTATACCTGTCCATTACATTTTTGTAACTCCAGACGGGCCTGCCCCAAAGTTATTAGTGCAGCCGCACCTGGCAGCCAGCGATAACTAGACTTCTCAACATGCCTTGAAATGAAGGCCCGGCCCTACCTGGGCCCTCATCAAACCATATACTGTATCATAACCCTGTATCAAACCCTGTACACTCAAGACATGCTCCTTATATGGCAAGTATAGAATTAATTCTATGTTGATCTGACTTTCTATGTTGATCTGACATGCCAAAGCGCCAGCGCTCGCCCAACAGTCTGCCCTCAACGAGGCGGATGTGTGCACGCGACCTTAGGCATCTTACTAGTATTAGTAGTAGTAGTGGCAAACAAAGGAAAGTAGTATTAGTAGTAGTAGTGGCAAACAAAGGAAAGTAGTATTAGTAGTAGTAGTGGCAAACACAGGGAAGTAGTAGTGAAGCGTATCTTCATAAGTCAGTATGGTACGTATAAATTGGTTTATACCAGCTGTTTGATTAATTTCTCCTTCCCTCTGCTAACTGTACACAATGTATGGTTAAGGCGTGCATCCATGCAGAGTGCATGCATTAATCTATCAATGTTATGTGTTGTATACAGTAGTACTGTATATAGGCTGTGCACTGAACGCCTTCAGTTTAGAACGCCCGCTTCCAGGAAAAGAGAGGTTAGGACCCAACTATGAGCTCACTTCATATGAGGACTGTTGCGTCTGACCCCTTCTGCAAAGCACTCCGAGTGGGCGAGCCATTTATCATCCGCCATGTTCAGCTTATTATAATGTCCGGAAAGAAGGGAAATAATATAATATCATTCTCAGAATTGTAACCGAGGCCGTTTTCTAATGGCTTTGTGATTGCAATATGAAGAGGCCACAACAATAACCGTGTTTACTTTGACTGGTATTTTACTGCTAATGAGTCCGGGGTTTAAATATCCAATTACGCCTCAACCGAAGCAGTTTATGCCGTAGTGGTGGGCTGCTGCTGCTGCGTTGCATGGAGCCAGCCAGCGTTAATGCACTTAGACGGCTAACACACAGCCAACATGGGGGCTTGATAGAATTAAGGTCAGTGTACAAGATGTAGACTCGCCCTACTCTGCATGACGGCAACAACAAAATGTTCCTCCTTCTCTTCCAAGGGAGAGAATTAACTTGCTTGTGTGACTACAACAGTGTCTCTTCCAAACATAGGAAGTAAGTGACTTCTTATGTTTGGAAGAGACACTGTTGTAGTTACTCAGTCCAGACTCAGGACTGCAATGTACACCTGAGGAATTTTTTTTGATGGAATTATACCTTATTTATTGTTGTTTTATTGTGATTAGTGATTACATTGTTCACCTTTTGCCTTATAGTATTGTGTTCTGACCATCTGAATGACCATAGAGTCAAGGGACCGTGCACAGACTTGGTATCTATATTGTTTTGGGTACAGCTTGATCCTGTCACACAAGTTGTATATATGTATTTGTATATGCTCTCACCCCAGAAAAGTTAACCTACAGTACCACTGTAACTAATTACTGTACCACCACCGTGGATGTTTAATGTACATCTCCCATGAGTGTAACGCCTGGGATTCGCCCTGGATTCATACCCAGTGGAAAGCCAACATCTTAACCACTAGACTAAAGGGATATCATAATTATCACCATATTCCGGGGGATATTTTTAGGAGACTTTTAGGTCATCAAACTGAGGTTGTGAGCCAGTCTGCTACACATGTACAGTACAGCAACTTATTATCTGCCGCATCCCTTGGCTTGTTAATGTTCTATTGTTGGGTTATGCTTCGGCACCTTGTCACAGCGTTCTAACCATGATACGAGCACGCTGACATTGTTAATGTTCTATTGTTGGGTTATGTTTCAGCACCTTGTCACAGCGTTCTAACCATGATACGAGCATGCTGACAGCTGCCAGGTCCACTCAGGCCTGGAGAGAACCCCTCTGTGAGGTGAGCTGAGGTGAGGTGAGGGGAGGAGAGGTGAGGTGAGGGGAGGAGAGGTGGGCTAAGGTATCTTTCCCCAGAGTTGACTGAGTGGGCGCCGTTGAACGGTGGAGCCGTTGTTGAGGAACTCTGCCAATTTAGCCATTAAAGTGTCTTAAGCCTCTCTGTCTTATACACCTTCCCCATCACATCACATCACATGGAAGGGCTGGCTAGGAGGTAGAAGACAGGGCTGACTCACTGGCTGGCAGACAGGGAGGCGAGAACATTCACTCCCCCTGGAAGACCTGGAGCTTTTAAAAGGGGCCCCCCAGGGCTCTCCATCACTCCTAAGGGACCGGGCTGTCTTAATGGTCATATCAGTTAGCGTCGTGACGGCTATTTGGAGTTATAGACTCCATGCCCCACTCAGTTCACACAGGTGTGATTTTAACTCATATCTTTGCTTCTGGGAGGTCCCTGGAACAAAATATTTTCAGATGGGGGTCTACGGCGAAATACAGATAATTCTGGGGGTCCTTGACATGAGAACCACTGACATAGAAACATCTATTATTATTATTCTATTAGAAGCCATTTAAAAATGGCCTAAATGGGTTAAAATGAACTCTGAGGATTTTACTGTGTAGATTTGGGTCCAAATGAATGGCGTCAAATGTGGCCCCTTGAAGCCAACATGGTTGAGAATCACTGGTCTAATGGTCATAAACGTTGTCCAATCACTTTGCGTCGTGCATGGCTATTATAGAGTTATCGCTATGGAGCAATTTAGCCAAGACCTTGAAAAGGCCGCCAGTACATTCTGTGCAGACGTACAATTTTCCTATTCATTATAGAGAAGCTTCTCTATTCAGTGCCTCAGACATCTTGACAGACGCTAAGCACAATTACTGCACTTTACTAAAGCAAGTCACTGTAATGCACTGTTTGAGGCTGCTTTTCAATAGGCTGTTCTCTGCAGGTGATTACTGTGCTATCAATGTTGGGCAATTTACTCTGGGACAATAATGTCACTAGTGACTTGTTACTCCTGTAAATAGTAATGTTACATTACTTATTACTTCTCACTATCAACATGCTGATAGCCTGTAGATTTATTATTTTTCACCTCCTATGACCTTTATTGGAGTATAAATGATAGGCTCTTACATCATATTTGTAATGGAAACCTTGCAAAGCCTTTGATTTTTTGTGTTTCATCCATTTGCCTTATTTTTAACATATCGTGATGCAATTTTGTCAATATAAAATATTTATTCAATCAATGCTCGAAACTAAGTTGCATTCATAGCAGTAATATTATAGTTTGGGTAATTTTTATTTACACTACTATAGTTACTGAGATAGTAATATTACAGGTTCTTCACGGCCGGTGGCTTATCTGCATGCTGCTCTAATAATAAACGACTCCTATCTGGGCCATCAGTTGGCTGTTGGAATATTTGATTCCAGCGCCGGTGTTAATTAGTCTCCGTGAAGAGAAATTCTAACCCACAATATCTCCCGGCTGGCTGGCTGGCGCTCCCAACTTGTTTCAAAGCGAACAGCCAGAGAGAGCATAGTGCCAAATGTTGCAGATACGCTCGAGCAAAGACCGATTAAGACACAGCCGGGTCCAGGCGGCGACCACCATGGGGATCCGAATGGACCCTTATGGGTCTGTAACTCAGAGAGCGTACACATGGACCCTTATGGGTCTGTAACTCAGAGAGCGTACACATGGACCCTTATGGGTCTGTAACTCAGAGAGCGTACACATGGACCCTTATGGGTCTGTAACTCAGAGAGTGTACACATGGACCCTTATGGGTCTGTAACTCAGAGAGCGTACACATGGACCCTTATGGGTCTGTAACTCAGAGAGTGTACACATGGACCCTTATGGGTCTGTAACTCAGAGAGCGTACAAATGGAACCAGAACCTCCTTGCAAAGCCACGCTTTGAAGAAGCAGAAAGAAAATGCAATGTGACGTCAATATAATGCTGTAATGCATGATGTCCTTCTACGGAGGCTAACCATCCCTTGGCTTGAAAGAAGGAATCGCCCCTTATTTGGAAACTAAAAGAGGTGCCCCTTATTTAACTGATAAGGGACACACTTTGTTCCTTATTTTTGGGCGAATCAATCGGTGACACACACACATCTTACAAGAACAGCTCAACAGGTTCTTAACCACTTAGACTTAGTCAAATGCACCTGCGTTGTCTTTGTACTTGATTTCCCCCACCCTTTCCACACCAAATCTCTTATTGTTAGCTTGTAGATCTGCTATTGTTGGTCAATGTTCCCCCCAGGATATGGATGGATGCTGGGGTTCAATTGGTTAATATAGAAGGCAAAATGGTACACGTACAGTGAGATTTAACATCTTTCAGCTGTATTTGAATTGCAGGTAGTTCCAAGCGTCCTTCCGTGGCAGCGGGGGTCTGTTTTGAATCCTGACAGCAAACGGTTTAGGACCATATGAGGTTTCCACCTCGACAAAGACAAGACTTGTAAATGTGTTTTGGAAACACTTCAGACATAAGGTGACATTCTATTATGCTAACCACCAGAATAATTCCCATTCCATTTCCCATAATTATGTTTCTTTCTGACTTGTGAAAGGCACACAAAGCATATTTTCATTGCTACCGCGGGCCAAGAAACCAATTGGTTATTTTTAACACAGCGGCAGTTCTAAAGTTTCTAATGGAAGGTAGAGAATGTCTCCAGTGTCTCCATTCTTTTTTCTAATATATTTTTGTCTACATCCGGAAGAAGTTGAATTATAGCATGCATACTTTATCATCAGCGCTGGCCCACATTCATACATGGCTGGGAACAAGCACACACTGTCTTCCAGTGTTGGGCCACTGAACGCCAATTGATTCAGTAGATTCAGTGTAGTGACGTGGTTTATTAACTGGTGGGATGCTATTTTAATAACGTCATGCAAGCATTTTAGGTTAATAATGTGTGATTCAATTTCACTTAGGTTTACGAGCGCATAAATTGTCGTTTTTAGCTTGCAGGCTCTGCAGTCTAGTTCATGCATCCATCAGCCACTGTTATCCGTGACGTCATTGAAATAGTGTTCCACCATTAAAGAAATCACCATTACACTCAGCAGCCTTTGTAAGCTTTGGTGAGACGTGACAATGGTTGTTTTTGATCGAGCAAAGTAGACATTCTTACGGGTACGCATGTACACGGTCTGTCCCATTGCAAGTGCATACACACTAAGCTCCTGCTCAAAAGACTGGCGGGACACTCTAGTACCGTGTGCGATGAGCACCACCGGAACCATTGTGGGGTATGGAAGACAATATATTTGAGACCTTCACCCTTCGCGGATAGAATCCAGCCTTCCGACTAGGCTGTCTTGAGCCCGATTATTTCACAGACTGTGTTCCTTAGTGACTGAGTCCTGTGCTTTGTGTCCAAGTGTCCTTGAGCAAGACACTGAACCACTTAGCTACTCCATGAGACAGGTTTGTACCTTGCATTGCACGTGCATGCGCACATGTGTGCATGCGTGTGTGCGTGCATGCGCAAATGTAAGAAACATTTTGAAGTGCTTAGGATAAAAGGGGCTTTAGAAATTCAGACGTCCATAGAGCTGTTTGCTGTCCACTGGAGCTGACAGAAGGCCAGAGCAGACAGGGAAGGTATAATGTATATAATAATAATAATGTAATCTGTGCCCAGTATTACTACGCCTCCACCCGAAAAACAGCACACTGCTGGCCAAAGCCAAACTGTTTGATAGTAGGACAAACTATATGTAAAGTGGGGTGAGACTACTTGTTGCGATGTGGCACTATGATGAATTGAATGTACCGAAAGTACCAACACAGACTCTGTGACTCTACTGGCCTGTCCCTCTGTCACTCTATTGGCTCCTCCTTCTTTGGCATTTTAGATTTTTCCGTTGCCTGTTCATAAATAGCAGATATACAAGCTCACAGCGCTTCTTTAGGCTTTTTCTGCCTTTATTTGATAGCATACAGTAGGCTGACAAATGGAGAGAGAGAGAGAGATGGGTAGTGACACGCAGCAAAGGTCATCGGGATTGGTTTTCGAATCTGCAACACGCTGTCCGGCCGCATTAGCAGCCTAGGTGCCCAGAGTGCTACGCTAGCCGCCCAGGCCCACTGCGAGCTTGTACATCGGCATTTTTTGAACATTTTTTTTTTTTTTATTATTTTAAGTGTGAGAACTAACTGATTTAGAAGGCATTTGTATTAATGGATACTACATTAGTTCCATCGATCCAAGTCAGAACGTAGTCGATTGACTGATCCTTAAAACACAGCAGCCGTGGTAGTGATACGTTGTCAAATGGGTGGGCCACAAACACTCAAGTGGGCCCTGATCCAGTAAAAAGTTGGGTACCACCGGTGTTTCGTCTCCGGAATGAGGCTGAGCGGGACGCACAAAGGATGTGGCCTATAGTAGTAAGCACACACACACTGTTTATCGGCTATTCAGGAACCTTTCAGACAGACACACAAAAGGCGCGTGCGCTGCACGGACCAGATAGCGTGGAGGAGAAGAGAAGGAGGATGAGGTGTTCTTTCCACATGGCGTGCCGTACAGTACAGTACAGTACGTACAGTATCACCTCTTTGCTCGCTGGCCGCTGCACCTGATTGACGAGCGGCCGCAAGACGAGGCTATTGTCTCTGGCTGCGTAAAAACAAGGAAATGTGTTTAGGAATAGTAGCTCGCTGCGCACACAGGCAGCAGTGGAGGAGGAAAGGACTCCGATTTTGGACTTTTTCACAAGTCCTGCAAGTCAAAGTATTGGCAGCAAAATATACTTGGAGTAGCACAAGTAGAAGTACTCTCATCATGCAGAGTTTATACTTCACTATTGAAAAATAGGTGGTCTACAACATGTCGTGTTGTGAGCTTGTAGATCGGCTACAAAAATGTAAGACTTTTATGATTAATAATTGTATTAATTATCAAGTAATAATCTAAATATGTAAAGTACTGTAACAGGTACCTAAAGATGTCAAGTAATTGTAGTCGACTCAAGTGGAGTAAAAAGTACAATATTTGAGATGTATTGGAGTTAAACATATACTGCAAGTACTCAAGTAAAGTAAAAATACTATAATTACAAGTATAGTAGTTGAGAAAATGTACATGTTGCTGAATGCAGCCCAAGTTACCCAGTGTAATCTAGTTATTATAGCATAATGTCCCTGTCGGGCAGAAACCTCTTATCTCCATTTTAACAGTGTGTTTTTCCGTAAATCAACGCCCTACTTGACCATACTTCAGTGCCACACGAAGGCATCAAAAGTAGCAGATCTACAAGCTCTAAATGTGGCGCGAGGCGACATGTTTTGAGCTTGTGGATCTGCTACTTTACTGTACTGTAGGTTTGGCTTACAGTTTTGGACATATGAGGTTTCCACCCGACCGAGACGGTGATATGGTTATCTTTTCTTTTGGGCGTTTTGGACATCACTCAACCTGATGACAGGTGTTAACTGCTCTGCTGAAGACCTGACCGCTGCATTATCATGATCCTTAGTAATAACTCTACCTGTCATTGTGTGTGTGTGTGTGTGTGTGTGTGTGTGTGTGTGTGTGTGTGTGTGTGTGTGTGTGTGTGTGTGTGTGTGTGTGTGTGTGTGTGTGTGTGAAACCATACTACACAGATGGAGCAAAGATTAGATTATTGTGTGGGTGTTCAAATGTTTGATCATAATCATGGCATACAAGAGACAGCCACTGAAATGTTCTCTGAAATGGTCGTGTATGTATAATTGTCGTCATTTAGCCTTCAGAATGTCTGTAGAGCTGCAGGAATAAACAGTTATAACTGTATGGTAAATTAATATTATAAAGTGATGGGACACTTTGGTAGAGGTATGGGTTGTGTACTTAACATTGTCCTTGATCGCGTAACTAAACAAAGTCACTCTTTTAGCACATACATTAATGAACACAAACAAAGCTGTTTCTGACAATAGCGTGTGTGTGTGTGGCACGTGCAGTCTGTGCACGAGCATGTGTGTGCAATGCATGCATGCAACATGAGAGTGTCGTACCATCAGAGTTACTGTCACTCCTGTCCACTCTCACATGATGGACCTGTTAGTGAGACGTGTTGTTGTTGTGTGTTCATTAGCCCTGTAATGAACCTAACCACAGTATGGTCAGCTCTCTGGACGTGGTGGGAGGGTGGGAGGGAGGTGCCTCACTGTACAGTACGTTCATCCAGTGGTGCAAAGTAGGCTAAGTACTTTACTCAAGTGCTGTACTTAAGTAAAGTTTTAAGGTATTCTTACTTTGGATTATGTCCACTTTCCATCACACCGCGATGCATTGTGAGCTTGTAGATCGTCTATTTTCAAAAGATTTTTCATACATTTTGAGCTCGAGAAATGGGGCACAATGAGTATTGAGTACTTTTACTTTTGGTACAAGTATATCTTGATGTCAATACTTTTGCACTTTTACTTATGTTTGAATATGGGACATATTGCATTGCAGTATTGGTAATTTTACTTAAGTACTTTTTTCCCACCACTGCTTTTCAGTACAAAATCCATCATGTGTCCATGTGTCCATGCCTCCATGTGTCCATGCCTCCATGCCAGAGGGACAGAGAGAGAGCAGGTGTCCCAACTACCAAATGTCTCCAGCACCACCAGACTTATTGGTCTGGTGACAGTCACTATGGTGTGACCCCAGTGAAATCATAGGCGTGTACAACTTGTACCATAATAAGTAAGGTAAAGCAATAAGTAATACAATATTTAATCTTTTTAATAGGATCGATAAGTAATATAATATTTCCTAAGTAATATTACCCAATACTGGGTACAATCATAGGCATAGGCTTGTAAATGGATGGAGATGTTAGGAGCTCAAAACTGCAGCTGTAAGAGCCGTGCATTATTCACCATTCTTGTAGTTCCACTGTGCAAAGTCAGAGCTGCATAATTAACCCATTCTGACCGGGCACCCGTTTTGGTGTCGGCATCATGTTATGCTTTAGCTATTGAAAAATAGCAGATCTACAAGCTCATATCGCGCCACCGAGTGGCGCGATACGAGCTTGTAGGTCTGCTATTTTTGAAAAATCGAAGAACGACTGACATTTTTAGAATCTGATCTCAGGTCAGAATGGGTTGATCAGACCAGTGTGTGTCCAGTGGAAACCTGGTATGAATCTGATCTCAGGTCAGAATGGGTTAATTCTGATTAAAGTTTGTCATTTGGTTCATTTTCAGCCGCTTCTTATACAGTACTAGGCTATGGTACTGTTGTACCTCGCTGCTACCACAACAAACCCAGCAGGATTTATATTCTCATTTCCTATACAGTATATATAGTGTCTCTGTCGGGTGGAAACCTCATTTTGTCCAAAACAGGAGTTTGTTTTATTACATGATTCAAATAAAAAAACCCAAAAAATTTGAAGACAGACGAGCTCAAAATGAGTCGCTTCGTGCCTACTTGTGATGCTTCAGTAGTGTGACGCAGTAGTATGATCAAATGGGGTCATTAATATACGAATAAACACAAAAAGTCTGAATATGCAGAATGAGATAGGAGTCCTATCTGGCTCCGGTTCCTATCATCCCGTCTCCTGGCTGTGTTGTCCGTCTGTCTGAGGGAAGGTTTTGGTTTCCTCTAAGCAGCACACTGTAGATGGTGACACGTTGTGTTGTTGTCAGCCGAGGTTCCCAGTTGGGTTTTAATCCTATTATAAGCCCCGCTGAACCTCCTTCCTCCCCGCGTGACGTGGATCAGGTATTGATGCCTGGCGGCGGTGGTGCCACTGCTACTTAAACGGAGACATTTCGTCGCTGTCGGGTCAGAACCCTTTGTGTTTTTTAAATAAATTAACGCCCTGCTTGATCATACTACAGAAAATAATAATTCAGATCAAAAGTAGCAGATCCACAAGGTCGAAACGTGGCGCGAAGCGACGCGTTTGACCTTGTAGATCTGCTACTTTTGATATTTTAGAATTTGCGTTTTTGGTTTCAGCTTTTCTGTCTTTCTTTCTTTTCGGAAAGCATGCAGCGTTGGCAGCTCGTTCCAGGGGAGTTTCGGAGACAAGTCGCTGTCATCAGAAACACTCTGAAGAAGACGTACTTGATATTCACGGCAGACGTGTTTTGCCCCGCTCCCTCGCCACGTTATTAGCATGCACACTTTCAAAGTGGCTTTTCAATACCGCCGTCGTCCTTTTCGCTTTGTTATTACAGTACGTCTCATTCTGGGGCCGTTTCACCGGCTGCCTCTCCTGGTATAGTTTTGTACTCTCTTTTCTCTGGGCTTCATCATCTTCTACTTTAACACTCACATTTGGTCCCATAGGGAGTCTTATTGCAGTTATTCTGCAGTTTATTCTGTTGTTAATTAATCAATTTATTCATACCGGTTCCATTTGGACGCCTAGTGTGGTTGGTCCCCGCACCTGGCCTTATGAGAACCAGTACTCTTCTTCTTGGTACTACTGAACCAGGGGGTCCGTGGTATACACACGACTTTACGTCACGTCTGGGTTTGTTGTTGTTGTGTTGGCTTTGTTTGTTTAGACGAGGTAACCATAGTAGCGCTACAGAAAAGGGAAACTGGGGAAAGGGTACAGTGGGAAGTGTTCCACTCCTGGGAAACCCAGCCTGTGTAAGGTGCACCTGCCCGCGGAGCTGCAAGGTGACTCCAGCAGGTCACCTCTCTCTGTATCATAGTAACTAGAGAGCCCTGCAGTCGCAGCAGGTGTCGTGGACAAAATGCCATTCACTTATGGAGAACGCGAGTCCCACGCTGGGGTGAAAACGGGACACAAAGGTCTCTTTACGATTCCCCTTTGCGGTTTCAACGGGTACATTGTAAGACAGCGGTGCGGGAGGCATTTGCAATGAATAAACTGTACGAGAGCTGGCCCTCATTGGTTCCTCACTATCTTCCTCCCCCCCTGAGAGAGCTGTGTGACATCTTTGGAGTGCTGTCACAAAGCAGCAGGCCTATAAGGCCGCTACACGACGAGATGGGAGTAGATCAGTGGAATGCGGATGCCTGGACATGGGCTTGTGTCAACCTACTGTAGGTCACACAGCAGCAGGGGTTATGTTAGTTAGTGTGAGGATCTGCTGTTTCTGTAGCAGAGGGGTATAGTAACAGACCATCCTGAATTATCAATAATAATTAATGGCAGTATTTCCAAATATTTCCCTTACAGTACATTGGAGACTTGAGTTTGAATCCAGGGGGATTAAAATTGGCACCATGGCCTGTACCATGTGGTCAGGATTGCTCCTCATATCGATTATTCAAATCGATATTCAAAACACTGGCTATGACCTAGAGTACAGGGTGACTGAGGGCAATAGCACCGCCTCTTATCTGCAGGATACGATCCATACTTTAATCAACAAACACAGGATATCTGTAAATGGTGCATTTATATATTGCATGGATTGTGCATTACGTTCAGCCATTCATACACCAGAATACAGCAGAAACCATGCAAGGCACCAACCTGCTCAAGTCTTGCTCAAGGACACTTTGACACTAACTCTGGCAGTGCCCGCGATCGAACTGGGAACCTTGAGGTTTCCATCCGTCAGTTCTACCGGCCACTCTACTCCTGAAGCTACTATCGCCCCTACACTATCTCGTCCTTCCCTTTGCTACGGCGTGCCACCCTGGTCAATGCTCTCTCCTGACCCCCAAGCACGTGGAATTGCCTCCCCCTCCCGCCTCTCGTCTTAGGCAGTACTGCAGCCCCATTTTATTCCACTGCAGTCAGAAAACTCACCTCTTCAGATTCCATCTCAGCCCCTAGAAACTCATTATTTCTTTGTATCAGTACTTGTTGCCGCCTATTTAGGTAGATTGAGGTTGATGTTTGCTTTTATGGACATATGCTGTTGTTTTGCTTGTTCATGGATGCTGGTTATGTTATTCTAGACAGATGTTAGGTTTGATATCCAGCTGCTCTCCTATTCCCTACTCTCTCTCCAACTGTCACCTACCTTTTTTTTACTGTAGTTTCTTCAGATTTTTGTTGTTTTGGAAGTATAAAAGTAATACCCCCTGGTACCCAGACTTATAATTAGCTTAATGTGCAACTTTGTTTTCTCACTCAACAGTAAACAAACCACCTACAATATAAGTGTATACAGGGTGCACAATTCTAAAAATTAATATTTTAATGACTATTTAAGGTCTTTTTAATACAACATTTGCCAAATTGTCAAAGATTCCACAAGAAAGAGGAAAACATTGTGAAAGCTCACAATGGAATCAGAGTCAAACTAAATGTAATGCCTACACTTCCAAGTGCTTGCCAGGGGTGGGGGGCCACTCAGTTCAAATATGATTATTTCGGGGTAGTTCCTAGTTCAAATATGATTATTTTGGGGGGTCGTGGCCTGGAACGTGCCTTGCCCTAGTTGGAGGGAACGGCACTGCAATGCAACGGCTGACACACCACGCACCATGACACCCTAGACTGGTTCTCCTGGCCCTCGATTCAATTGACCGTTTACCTTGTTGTTGGTTGACTAGAGTTCCACTCATCAATTACTCCCATCGTGCACTTAAGGCTTACATGATCGTGCACTTAATTTCACTGCGAAATGCAGGAATTGTAAATTCGTGACTGCAGCCACGTAAGCCTGTCCGTAAGCACCGGATGACTACTATAGTACGATTTATAATTTAGGCATTTTGTAGACACTCTTGTCCAGTGCGACTTACAAGCGTAAGATCGGAATGAGCGGAGTAAGCATAAAATCTGGGCAATAAAAGAGGTAAATTATCATATAAACCCAGTGCCGAGAGAACAGTGCAGCGCCTTGAAGAAGCTATAGGATACCAGGTAAACAATGAACCTATAGCGTCTGATTAAACAGCATGCTGCAGTATGTGCCAGAGAAGATCCCACTGTGTGCTGAGTGATATACTGTACAGTAGGTGTCTGGTTTCCCAGGCAGGAGACCCAGGTTTGAATCTAGGGGTTACATACTGTCTATATTAACCACAGAAACCGTATCGTCTAGGACAGTGTGGAAACCGTTACTTTTCAGGATTCAAATTCATAAGTGGCAGATCTACAAGCTCAAAACGCTGGTTCTGCTACTTTAGATTATTATTTTTTGTGACACGACACTGTAGTATGAATCAAGTAGGGCGTTCATTTGCAAAAGAAAACGCAGTCCTGGCCACCGTCAGCTCAGCATAGGTGTAGCACAGCTAAGTTAGTGTACGTACGTGTTCCATCCAAAAATCCATCGCCCTGCAGGGGTCTAGTCTAGTGCAGAGGTTCCCAACCACCGGTACGGGGGATGTACTACCGGTACGCGAGCCGGTATCGTGAATACATCCTTCCAGAGGAGAGAAGTTGGCTCGGTTGCATGATGAACACCAAGGATTCGATACAGGTCACTGTGGTTTACAAGCAGGAAGCTAGCCCCCAATTGTTTATAAACCGCTTCAAGTCCGTGCTACTTCCGTGTTGCAGTAGCATAATGGTGACATCAATGCCAAATCCTTGGCATCTTTAAGTAGATCAGAAGATGTAGGCTAACCCAGGTAAAGTAAAGCGTACTTCGCAAGTTTAACTATTACTTTTAATTTCCCACCTGTCCAAAGTCATTTCTGATACAGACATAACCTTTTTTAATCACTCTATCCCTGTTCAACGCCATTTAGGTCAATGATGCATAGCATTATGTTTAACAGAAATGTTGGGAATCCCCGGTCTAGTGCAGAGAAAAGGGGATAGACAACCTCGTTCTCGGCCCGATGCCACTCCGACCTAGCCTGCCACGTCATCAGTCTGGCAATGCCATGAAGGCTAATTCTGACCCACTATCTTGTGTATTTTCTATGTGTGCAATGCAACGCGGCTCACTACCTATTAGACATGTCCCCGATGACCTTTTACGTCATGTCTGCGTGTTGTTGTTGATCTCAGCGACTTTGTTGTTTATTTAGACGAGGTAACCATAGTGGCGCCACAGAAAAGGGAAACTGGGGAAAGGGTACAGTGGGAAGTGTTCCAGGTGTCCTGGGAAACCCGGCCCCGTGTAAGGTGCACCTGCCAGCGGAGCTGCAAGGTGACTCCAGCGGCCCGCCGGCCTGACGTATTAGAGTAATTAGAAGTTGCTGCAGTTGGAGGAGTCCATGTCTAAATGTTTAATCAGCTCAGGGGGGGGAGGGACGTGGCAAAACACGACACGCATGCGTAACTCTTTACTGGCCAATGAAAACACACACACACACACACACACGCAAGTGCATGGTCCACCCGGAAAAGGTTTGGATTGATGCGGCGGAGCGACTTTTTCAGAGACGTGGAGGAGAGTGCATGTCTGTGACTGTTGGTGTGAGTGTGTGTGCGTGGCTTGTCGTGGTGTGAGAGATAAGCCTCCGTTGCGTGTGAACGTGTGTATTGGAACATCGACGACAGTGTGTGTGTGTGTGTGTGTGTGTGTCTCAAGCTGCACAACCGGAGAAAGAGGCTGAAGCTCGTGTGCGTGGGGTATATTTTTTCCATTTTTTGAGCAAGATGGAGATAAAACGGCTCTCATCCTAGCAGAGAGAGGTAGCAGCGGGTCTCTCTACGGGGCGGGGATGACACACACGCACACACACGCACACGCACACACTAGAGAGATCAAAAGCGTTGCAGATCTGGAGGGGAGGGGTTGCTGCATGTCAGAGGCTTGAAGTCCTATTTTTTTGGCTGAGCAGTGGTTACCGCAGATGGACATCTTTGTTGTTGTTATTGTGGTGGTTCTTGTTGTTAGTTTTCATCTGTCTGTCTGTCTCTCTCTATGTCTGGCTGTCTGTCTGCCCCCTGTCTCTGTCTCTCTCTCTCTCTGTCTGCCCCCTGTCTCTCTCTCTCTCTCTGTGTCCCCTGTCTCTCTCTGTCTGAACAGAATAGATGCTATGTTCATATATTACCTGGTATCCTATAGTTCATTGAGGCACTACACTATTTGCTCTGAATTTCTGTTCATGTGATTCATTACTTTGTTTTTTTGTAAGTCGCTCTGTCTAAAAATGAAATGCCTAAATTGTAATTGTAACGACTCTCTCTCTCTCCCCCTCCCCCTCCCCCATCCCGTCTGTGACAGATATGTGTCACAAAGATGTCCACACGCAGCTGCCAGGGAACGGACTCGGTCATCAAGTCGCCCCTGGACACAATCCCTGAGGACAAGAAGGTGAGGGTCCAGCGCACGCAGAGCGGCTTCGACCCCTTCGAGAAGCCCACCAGCCAGGTGAAGAGGGTCCACTCGGAGAACAATGCCTGCATCTCCTCCTCCAAGACGGCCTCCACCGGCAAGGAGTCCCCCAAGCTGCGCAGACACTCCAGTCCCAGCTCTGTGAGTGGAAGGAACCCCACGCACACGCACGCACGCACACACACACACACACACACACACACACACACACACACACACACACTACACACACCCAACACATACATTTGTAACATACTAACAGTCCGACAGGCATTAGTCCGACAACACCGTGACCGCTCGCGACATCCACGGACGGTTACAACTGACCCGTGGCGGGTTAAAACTCGCCCGTAGGCTCCCGGCATGTGCGGCAGGTTAAAACTAGCACGTGGGCTCCCGATATGCGTGGCAGATTTCAACTAACCTGTGGCAGTTTAAAAGTAACCTTTTCCTGTGAGGTTAGGTTTAGGGTTGGGTTTTGGGTAGGGTGTCGGACTCATGACTGTAGGACTGTTAATACGTCGCACCACCATCTCATTACAAATGTACAATGGATGCTAATGGTCAATAAGTAGCATAACAGTAACTTATATCATAACGTTGCTACCTGGTGTGTGAGTTAACTTAGGCTCGGAAAACCGCAGGCGTTTTGTTTCCAAAGAAAAAAAGAAAGGAAAAAAAGCCTGGGTGAGCCGAGCAGGAAAAGTGGCATAGGAGTGGGAGTGAACCTAGTATTTTGCTAAACCAATAACAGAGGGCCATCGCTCCAAATGTGGTGATGTCAGTGTTCTCCGCTGTGTTCTATTGATGTGGAGGGGGGGGGGGGGGGGGAGACATGCAGGCTCATTGGTTGGTGAACCAGGCTCATTGGTCGGTGAACCAATAGGAAGTCTGCGCCAGTTTCCAGCGCTAGTTTGTTCCGCCCTATATGCGCAGAAAAGCATAGGGCTCTTTCCAAGCGCCCTTAAGGGCTGGTCAACGTCAAAGCTGCCGCTGCCCTACTGGCCAAAGCTGGAACTGCAGTACGTTCTGGGACGTTCATGGATGTGGTACTTCCGGCAGTCTTCCGGGTTCTCATTTGTTATTAATTTTATAACTACTACTGTATCCTAAAATAAAAAACAAGGATATAACCGCTGACCAGTAACTATGTTACTTATGGTGAGGCACAACGTATGTACTTTAAGCCATTATTATCAATGTATGTTTCCTAATTAGAACATGCACGCGCACACACACACACACACACACACACACACACACACACCTGTATCTGTGCGCTGGGCTATGTGGACACAATCAAATATCATTATTGTTTAATTACCTCAATATCCATATCACGAATTCAATATCATTATTGTGACAATAATATAAATTCCTAATTCATATATGTAAAATAAATTAGAAGAAATAGCCGATATACCAGCTCACATCATATTGCGATGTGACATGTTGTGAGCTTGCAGATCAGTGGTTTCCAAAATGTTTGAAAGTGTAAACGAGGGCTTAAAGAGCACTTTCAACCCATTTCCAACCTTATCTTTGGATAATTGGTCGTCACTAATGCTCATTTTAACCCATTCTGACCTGAGATCAGATTCATACCAGGTTTCCACTAGACACACACTGGTCTGATTAACCCATTCTGACCTGAGATCAGATTCTAAAAATGTCAGTCGTTCTTCGATTTTTCAAAAATAGCAGACCTACAAGCTCGTATCGCGCCACTCGGTGGCGCGATATGAGCTTGTAGATCTGCTATTTTTCAATAGCTAAAGCATAACATGATGCTAACACCAAAATGGGTGCCCGGTCAGAATGGGTTAAGGTGCCACCATTTCTATCTTGTACTCACTGCGTCGCAGAGGACAGCTATGGACTGTTCAGAAAGCTGCCTACCAGCGACATCATCGGTGGTGATTCCAAGCTTATAGAAACTGCAGGTTTTAATTTACCAGAAAGTTAGCATGCTATAACGGAAGCTGTTGTGTTTTGGCATGAATACAAAAAAATATAAGTTTGAGATGAACAAACATGCCTACCGATAATGTCACTGGTGGGCAGGTTTCTGAAGTACTCACAGCCCTTCTGTGAAACACAGGCTGAATAGGCAGAAATGGAGCCATCTTAATTCTTAAATTAATCAATTGAGTTCGGCAGGTGGTTCATTTCAGCGACCAAAGAACCCATTTCCCTCTGCCATAATTGGAAACAAATTAATTAATTAATCAAAGCTTGTAGCGCGCCACCGAGTGGCGCGCTACGAGCTTGTAGGTCTGCTATTTTTGAAAAATCGAAGAACGACTGACATTTTTAGAATCTGATCTCAGGTCAGAATGGGTTAATCAGACCAGTTTGTGTCCAGTGGAAACCTCGTATGAATCTGATCTCAGGTCAGAATGGGTTAATTGTCGCACGCACAAAAATAAAAATGTAATAACAGAGATAACATGCTGGACGGAGCCTTGGATTCAGTGCCTGGCTTGCAGCGCCGCAGCCAAGATGGCAAGCAAACCTGTTTGAGTTGCTGCGATAATCATTAACCCATTCTGACCTGAGATCAGATTCATACGAGGTTTCCACTGGACACACACTGGTCTGATTAACCCATTCTGACCTGAGATCAGATTAAAAAAAAATGTCAGTCGTTCTTCGATGTTTCAAAAATAGCAGACCTACAAGCTCGTAGCGCGCCACTCGGTGGCGCGCTATGAGCTTGTAGATCTGCTATTTTTCAATAGCTAAAGCATAGCATGATGCTAACACCGAAATGGGTTCCCGTTCAGAATGGGTTAAATTGGCTGTTACACGCACACGCATGCACACGCACACTTGCGCGCGCCTGTCGCCTAGGCAACATGGCCCTCCACACCTCCCCAATTCTCTCATAAACATTTCATAGAGAAGCACTTAGGTTGAAGAGATGGTCCAGTGCTTTGGGATGGATGCTACTTAGTGCCTCCAATCCTCAAGGGTCTTTTACCCCAGCAGCTCTCCATACCCGCTACTTAACCAGTCTGTTAATGCAAGCTTTTCAAACATGTTTTCAAATTGTTATTTATATTAATTAATTAATTTATATTTATATTAATTTTATAATATATTGATAAAGCGGTTAAAATGATTGTGATGTTATATTAACTACTTTTGCTGGGGACCCCCGGCGGTCCCCGGACCCCACTTTGAGAAGCACTCGCAGTTAATTCAGTATGTTTGGGTTTTTACAGAGAAAAGGCCAAAATGAGAAGCTCTGATTGGCTGCGCTGTAATGAAAGACCGTGGTTGGTCATTAGGACAGAGGTCTGTCGTAGGTGGGGAGCAGGTTATGCATGTCTGTGTCTGTCCGTGGCTAATCTCGCAAAGCACTACACCGATCAACTTCAAATTCCTTGCGCATGCTGCTCCAAATTTGAGTGCCGGCCTGCTGGGAAACCGAGGCAGCGTTGCCCAGGTGACTGTTACTGACAATAGGGTCATACTGACATGTCGCGATGCACTAAGAACTGGTAGTGACGACCCAAAAGCTTACTACACGTCACAAAGTGACACCAAATTGCATTGTTTCATCTGCCCGTGTGAATTCACCATCAGCATATGACTCTAGCGTTACGTTACATTGCCGGTGTGGTGAATGCGAAACCGCTCAACTAATCGCCTTGCTGGCACACATGGAAGTGCAGTATACTGTAGTAGACCTACCTGTGAAGTCGAGACAAATCAAATAGTTTTCTCCAGGACCGGCATGCAGCACACGTTTCCAAACGGCAGTCCTGCCCCGAATGGGTAACTGTACTAATCTAATACCACTGCCAAACTGCGAGAGATTTGTTCGCACATGCGCCCCCCTGGAGCAAATGAAGCTTTAATCAGGACCCATCATTAACCCATTCTGACCTGAGATCAGATTCATACCAGGTTTCCACTAGACACACACTGGTCTGATTAACCCATTCTGACCTGAGATCAGATTCTAAAAATGTCAGTCGTTCTTCGATTTTTCAAAAATAGCAGACCTACAAGCTCGTATCGCGCCACTCGGTGGCGCGATATGAGCTTGTAGATCTGCTATTTTTCAATAGCTAAAGCATAACATGATGCTAACACCAAAATGGGTGCCAGGTCAGAATGGGTTAAAAGGCAGGGATGAAAACGGTGAATCCTCCCCAAAATTCCCCATCGTCCGGGGTCATGTACTCTTGTTCAAAGTTTTACCTTGAAGCCCAACGTGAACTGAAAACTAATGGCACTTTCGTGCTCGTGAAGATCCCAGTTGAGCCCAATTAAAGCTGCTTCTTCCATGTTTGGAGTGCGTGGCAAAGATTCATCTGTCGGATCACTCAGAGCTTGACACAATCCAGAGCTTTTCGTGTGTGTTGCTCTCGACACGACAACACATTTTCCAGCCCAAGGACCCCCTGGTTGAGACAGAGATGAAGCAGGGACCCCCAACTATGTTTTGTATTAAATTTGTGTATCTAACTATAAATGCACTAAGTGTGTGTACGTCTGTAATCCAAGTAGCTCGAGAACTGTTCGCCCCACCTACTTAAAATTCAAAAGGCCTCTGCCCGGGCCAGACATAGCGCGCCACTCAGCTTGTAGGTCTGCTATTTTTGAAAAAGTGTGAAAATGCGGCACAAATCTTTGAATATATATACTTTCAGAAGATTTATTTATTTATTTCGATGTCAGTTCTAAATGAGTTAACAAGTAATATATTGGTTCCAGATCAGTGATTTAACTACAATATCCTGTGTCTAAATCTTATTTCCTGTGTCTAAATCTTATTTCCTGTACCTAAATCTTAGGTCAAAATGCTTGGCAGCAATGGCAGCTCAGTTTGGGAACTGACCTCCAGAGGTGGTAATTTACCACTGGTAAGTACTTAAGTAAAACTACTTTGCTCCTTTACTTAAGTACTTTTTCCCGAGGATCTGTTCTTTAGTTGAGTATGTTTATTTGTCACTGCTTTCATCTTCACTACACTGGAAACGATGTCTCATGCACACCTGGTCGGCTCGGTGCGTAGGCAGGGATCAACGTAGAGAATCAAACAAAATGACCTGCACTTGCTGTACTTGCACGTTTAGGAACACAGTTATAGAAGCAACGTTTTGGTCACATATACTGTCGACCTTCTTCAGGCGTTTCCTGCAAATATTTAACAGAATCAAACTGAATACGTTAACTTGTGAAACAAAACAAAAGTAGACATGATAATTCAGGTAATCCGTCAGAGACTATACAAGTGAGCACAGTTGCTTTCAAACATAGACACAGATAGGGAGTAGTGCACCTTAACAGCAACAGTACCCCCATACATAGATGGGTGAAACGCCTTGTCTCCTGGCCTGTACTACCAGCCGATCCCTGCAGTTTATTTTTAAACAGACAATCCCCCACAGCACACAGGGAGATGCAGGGGGTGGCGGTGAAAAAAGGCCATGTGCAGCATTCTACAATCCACTTGATTGCTGATTCATGGGAATGAAAAATGCATGAGAAGAAGTGCACTGTGTGCAGCAGGCTCTTAAAGCCCGCGAGGCGGGCCGATGCAATGCATCGAAGCCCCTTCAATCTCTGCTCACACTAGGGGGGGTGGGGGGGTTGGCGAGGCTAATTTCAGCAAGAGGAGACTCTCAGAGAAGTCCCCTACTGTTAGGAGGGAAAATACTTAAATACTTGCTTTCGGAAAGTGTTGGCTTGGTGTCATGAAGACATACAGTACGACAGTGCCTCATGTGGTCTGGATGGTCTGTGATTTTAAAGTGAGTGAATCGTAATAAAAAAAAAATTAGATTTGGAAAAAATCTTTTGAATCAATATTTTTTTGTTTTTGTTGTAATAATAATTCTGCATAGTGGTCGTTGCTTTTGTTGTTGTTGTTGTTGTTTACATATCATCTCTGTCGGGTGGAAACCTCATATGTCCAACACTGTTACTTTTCAGAAATTCAAAAATAGCAAAAGTAGCTTTGCATCGTGTTTTGAGCTTGTCAATCTGCTAATTGTTATGCCTTTTGTGTGGCGTTTTAGAGTATGATCAAGTAGTAGGGCATTCATTTACCAAAATACACAACAAGTTTGAATATGGAGATAGGTGTTTTTTTTTGCCCGACAGCGTCCATGTAAGATTTAACGATCCTTGTGAACGGCACAAGGCCATTCAATCCCTGTTTAATTGGCAGTTTGGGGCTGGTTGAGAGTGAATATATTGGGCTACCTGAGGGGCAATAGGAGCCGGCGGTGCCCCCGTAACGGCCCTGTAAGCTCTGCTTCAGCAGTGATGTGTGAGCCGCAGCCTGGGTCCAGCTGAGCCTGGCTTCCTGCTCGCTACTCCCTAAACGTTTGTTTAGAGAGAAGAAGGAGAAAGACCCTCACAAACGCTGGGCTTATCAGCGCTGCAGATGATGGAGTGATATCGCCATAGAGGGAGGATGGCAAGGACATGTGGCACGCAAACCGGGCAGAGAAACGTGCCTTAGATTAGCATGGAGATCGTAGCCAGGGCCAGTCTGTTCTCATTGATTTAGGCGTTTGTGTGTGTGTGTGTGTGTGTGTGTGCGTGTGCGCGCGCGCAATGTTTTTACACCGGCGCGTGCAGATGTGTGTTCCCCAGTGCGTGTACTGTGTGTGTGTGTGTGTGTGTGTGTGTGTGTGTCTCGTCCTCCTCATTATGTGCACGCGCTCATGCACAACCAACCAGCAGCAGACAGCGTTGACAGCTGAGCTAAATAATTCCCAGGGGATTGTCTGGAATCTGCCACCGCCTCCCCTAAGCTTTGACAGACCCAAGACAATTTACTGTTCTGTATATATTATTACAGGAAAGAATCGTTAGACAAAACACTCCTTAAATCGAGAAGACTTCTAGAAACTAAAAAAATATATATTTTTTAGCGCTGTGCAATAGACTGTGTATCCACAATGATAGATGTACCATAGCTCTATATTCAATAGACTGTGTATCCACAATGATATCATGTACCATAGCTCTATATTCTAATAGTAATCATTGCTATAGTCTTTGTTCAGTTAAAAGGGCTTCTCTCCGTCTCACCAGCTCTTTACTAAATGGATCGGGTTATATATTTTATCCCAAAAAAGTAGCAATAGTCTCTATTAGAATATAGAGCTTGAACTTTTTAACGGAATAACTTTTGTGTTAGCCCAAATATATCACTTTAACCGCCTTTTAACTATTTGCCATCTCCGTATATATCCGTACCCCGTGATCCACAAATCCCATATATGACATAACAATTTGCCAGCAGATGTCACTGTTGAGGCCTGTTTTCATTGCAGCTCAAAAGGCTTCAGAACAGAAAATCCACTGAATGATCAAAGTTCAGGTTGTGTGGGTGTATTTGAGGTTATAAAACCTAATATAGCTAGGCAACGCCTCCGTCACCCCCAGCACCAGGATCTTTGCACACGGGCCCCATAGACCTCCGTTCAAAGCAGGATTTTCAAAGCCTTATACCGGTAACTAAAAATACGAGCGATGTCCTTGGTGATCGGCATCCATCCAAGGTTCGGATGTCATTTGTGATTTTGTTCCGCATCGCTCCCGACATGTTAACGTTTCTAACAACGGTGGTCTCCAGGCTGGGAGAATCCCCCTGACAGGGCTTACCTACACTCTGCTGCCACCTAGCGTAAAGAGTTCATATACCTGTAGGCTGTGACATGGAGGCACAGTTTGTCAACAAATCTCTAGCTTAGTCTCCAATCTTTCTTGTCCAGTATTTATTGTGTAGTATCTCGTGCTCTTGCAGACGTGTTTAGCCGTTGACATTCAGTCATCGATTAGTAAGGTGTACAGTAGCATGCTTTCCAGGGCGTGAAACGTTACGCAACAAGATACAGTAGAAGTTGCTTTCTGTGGCTCTCCTCTTACCATGCGTTGTCACGTGCGATCCATCATACCTTTGTCCCTCCTGTCAGAACCTTATGAGCCGTGAGAAACGTGACACTGGCCGGCTCCGCGCTAGGCCAGGGCCTCTTTCTTTCCGAGAGCTCTATGGCTCACGAAACACTCATTAAATCCCTCTTTTCTCTGTGAACAGCGAACACATGAACACATTGTTCCGTTAGCGCTCAAGGATTACATGCTAGTCAAGTCGAGTCATTTTAACGTTGTAGCCACCAAATCACATCAAGTTGTTTCGTGACACTTCATACGTGTAAGAGTTATTGCTGCTTGATCCTCACTGATACTTTTCCCTTTTTAAGTTGTCTTAATGTTGTATTTATGTTGTCTTGTCTTATTACTTACTTATTATTACTTATTTTCATAAGTTTTGTTTTAGGCTTTTCTTGATAGTATCAAGTTAAGATAGAAGGGGAGAGACACGCAGCAAAGGTCGTCATGAACGGGACTCGAACACGCGCTGTCAGGCCAAAGCCTATATGTGGCATGTGCCTGGACCACTAGGCCAGCGGGCGCCCCACTGTTGCTCTTTTTATGGATGGTTTACATATACAGTACACTCCCTCTGGCCTGGTAACGCCAACCTCCTGAATGTCCCCAAGACCCAGTACTGTTCCGGGGGCGATGGGGCCTTCTCTGTTTCTGCCACCTCCCTGTGGAATGCACTCCCCATTGAATACTATCAAAGAAGACCCCACCCTCCAATCCTTCAAAACCCACCTCTTCGGCTTCCCCCAGCTAACTGCACCCCCCCCCCCCCCCCTTTCAGTGCTTTTCCTAATACATACAGTAGTTGTTTGAAATAAGCAATTAGGTTCACCTTGCGTGTACCACACAATTCAGGTATTTATCAGATGCTCTTTATTCAGAGCGAGAGGTACTGTAACACATCAAATGCATAGAAATAATAATCTAGGATCATAGATAAACCAAGAACATATCACCAGTCTATAAAGCATAATATCAAACGGTAAATAATCTGTACATTGAAACTAGACAATATAAGATGGCAGGTCAACAAATTAACCTGTCCTCTGTCTACAAAACATGCGATCGAAATTACATTTGAACCTTTGCATAGTGCATACGCCTGCAAGGTCATCAAGTGAGTCTTCAGATTACGGCGGAGGATTTCTAACTGCAAAGGGGAGTTGGTTCCACAGTTTGGTAGCCAGAAGAGAAAATAGTGTGGGATGTGTGGAGAATTGTTCCGGATGTTTTAGGGAAGATTCTGACAGCTTTGGCTGATCTGAGTGAGCGGGAGTTGTAGGGTTGGGATCAGGCATTGAAGATATTGGGGGGTTGCTTTGCAGGCCAAGATGAGTGTTTTGTACTCTGTGTGGGAAATAACTGAGAGCCAATGTAGGGAGCGGAGAATGGGGGAGACATGTGAGCTTTTTGGCTGGTTGCGTGCTGCAGGATTTTGGATCATTTGGAAGGGCTTAAGTGCACATACCGGGAGGCCAGTAAGGAGAGAGATACAGTAGTCAGGTTGTGATACAGTATGACTCATGTCAGGAGCTGGGCTGACTGCTGGGTGAGAAAGGGCCAAAGTGTAAAACTACACTAGGATCGAGTGACCACTGCAGTGTAGCTGTGGGTTATTGTGATTATACAACTTGAGATAAGATTTAGGTAAGAGAAAGCTTTATTGATGCGAGTTCTCTTAACTTTAACAGCGTCACACAAAAGTACCAAAAGTAGCAGATCTTCAAGCTCGAAACAGTGTGATTTCCAACTTCAATGCCTTCTAATGGAGAGTTCCATTTTTATGGCGTCATAAATTGTGTTCTTTCTTTGTAACAACAAATTAAACCAAGGGTTCTTAGCATGATGATCCTTGAGGGGGTCTCAGCACAATGAAGAACTATTTAAACGTGATATTTCCGTGATTTATTTATTTATTTAAAAATGGGCATCTATATATACTGTATACATTTGGAGAACCTTATCATCATGTTTGAGAGCCCTGGTCCCCCATGGTTCTTAATAGCAGATCTACAAGCTGACCGCTGAACGGGCCCTGCACGGTGTTGTGAGCTTTTATTAGGTCTCTATTTACTATGAATGTTCGCCCCCAGATTATATAAGGATTTTAACGTTCTGTTTGTTTCTCATTCCCATCAGCCCACAAGCCCCAAGTTTGGAAAGGCTGATTCCTACGAAAAGCTGGAGAAACTGGGAGAAGGCTCCTACGCCACTGTTTACAAAGGCAAAAGCAAGTGAGTAACGTGTGTGTGTGTGTGTGTGTGTGTGTGTGTGTGTGGTGTGTGTCTGTGTGTGTGTATCTGTCTGTCTGACGCATAACACATGCATGCACATGTGTGTTATTGTACAGTGCAAACCGGTATTTCAGCTTGGGGAATTTGTTAAAAAAAAGTTCCAACCGCACGTACGTACAGTAGATTCCACAGGCAGCAACATTTCACCTAGTATCCTGTTCTTGTTATGTTTAGGGCTTAGAGTTGGAGTTTTGCCTGATTTATATTTAGTTTGCGTGCCGATGTAAAGTAAGCCTTGCCCAGCCATGTGGCCCATAGGGCAGGAGCCTATATCTCCTGTTTCTGTAGCCATGTGGCCCATAGGCCAGGAGCCTATATCTCCTGTTTCTGTAGCGTGAGGCTTGATGTACAAGTACACCCCCTGGTCGCAGGGACTTACCCCAATCAACCCTTAAGGCTGAGTGCCATGCAGGGAGGCACTGGGTCCCATTTTCTCTTTGGTATGACCTGGCCCGGGGATCAAACCCCTGACCTCCCCTGTCACTGAGCTGGTTGCGTGTCGGTGTAACGCACCTAAAATATCCAATCTACAAGCTCAAAACTTGTCAGCATTTTGTCTACATTATGGTTCAAAATGACGTTCGCAAAGTAGGTCTCCTAAATGATGATGCTCTCAGTATAGTAATACAAATGTGTGTGGGTGTGTGTGTGCAGCTATGTGCAGGTGCGGAAATCAATGCCGACATGGTTGCCATTAAATCAGTGTCAAAGCGTTGTTTACGCTTGCATAGTTGATGCGACACACAGCCATGACTCAATGATATCATCGTGAGAAATTAACGCCCTAATTGATCATGCTACAGCATCACACTGAATCATCAAAAGTCGCGCAGCAGATCTGCTACTTTTGCTACTTTTGAATTTGAACCGTGAAAAATAACAGTTTTGGACATGTGAGGTTTCCACCCGACATAGACGATATACTGTAGTTAATGTAATAACAGTTCCACCTGACAGACGATATACTGTAGTTAATGTAATAACAGTTCCACTGCACACCCTAATTTCAATTACATTTCTCATTCATACCACTGCAATAAGGGAGCCACACAGCCCAAGCATGAAATACAATCACTTTCATTAGATTACCAGGGAATGGAATTGTTTAACGATTCGCAAGACATCGTACATTCAACAATTTGTATTTTGTACACGACAACCACTTTGTCACATTTTTTGCTAATTAAAATATAGAAAATGCGAAATAGATCAAGCTAGTGCCGACACCATATTTCCTAATAATGGAGTTATTTGCGTTTTCTCGGCACTGCGATGAGTCTGATGGGTGAGGCTTGTAAACTCCTTGAATGGGCTTGTACCGGAGTCTCACTCCGCTGCCCCTGAATTGCATTCCATCGACATAATGATTGCTGCGCCGCCGGGTCTTATTGGCTCTGTTTTTCATGTCATGAAACCCCGCATGCAGACAATAACATTTTGTTTTGTCTTGTGTTGTTAGGGTGAATGGCAAGCTGGTAGCGCTGAAGGTTATCCGCCTGCAGGAGGAAGAGGGGACTCCCTTCACGGCGATACGAGAAGGTAAGGCTTGCTGTCTCGTTGCGATGACACAAGTCTACACAAGGACGTCTACACAATGGGTTGTCTCAAGGCATATTTACATGTAGAGCGCAGACCCCGACATTGTGCCACCCTAAGCAAGCTGGGTTTTGTTTTGCGACGGTGGCAACAAACAACAACGCCTCCCATTTGACGGGAAGAAACGTCAGGCAGACACAGACTGTAGGGTGGGCGGCTATCTGCCTTGACAGGGAGGGAGGGGGTAATTTTCGAGAGAGACAGAGAGGAGGGACACAGAGATAAATACTGAGAGAGACAGAGAGAGATATATAAGCTCAACAATGGCAGCATCAATAGTAAAACTATGATGACAGCAATAACAATACTACAAGCAATAGAGTTGATGCTATCTAAATTCAATGAATTGCCTAAATGGTAAATGGCGCATTCATATAGTGATTATATCCAAAGCGTTTTAAATAGAGCATTCATACACCAATGGGCGGAGGAAACCATGCAAGGGACCTCGCGGTGGTACCCATCCGGCCACTCTACCCCTGAGCCTATACAACTGGATGGAAACAATTCCAAGAGATAACAGCATCGCAGAACCAATGCACTTGTCCTTGAAATTGTGACATTATTACTTTTTTCAAAGCAGTGGGACGTTAGGTTTGTCATACAGTACCGCTGTGTTTCTCCGCCGTTCAAGAACATCCAATGAATTTAGATGAACCCAGATCAGTGGGCAGAGATCTCTATACGCAAGACTATGTAGCTATAGATGCACAAAAGAAAAAAAGAGATTGGGGTGCCACTGCGGTGCGTTATTGCTCTGCAAAGAGGGTACACGTGGAGTACGAAGCTTTGATGGTCTAATCGACATTCCACCCCACACCCCGGCCATCTTATTCCTATGCATGGCATCTCCATGCTGGGCAGGGGGTGCCGGCTTCACTCAGGACCTTGGGTTGGTTGGTTGGTCTCTCCTCCTGGCATAATCTTTGAATGATCTGTGAAAGTCTTTGGTCTGTTTCTGGGCTAAACTGGAGCCCGGCCGTGAGGATGTGATGAGGAGCAGGCTTTACCGCAACGCTCACACCTCTCTGGGTGTAACTCAGTGTGTGTGTGCGTGTGCGTGTGCGTGTGTGTGTGTGTGTGTGTGTGTGTGTGTGTGTCTTTACTCAAGTGCTGTACTTTAAAGTACCATTTTGACTTGATTATGTCAATTTTTCGATACTTCATAACATCGGTAAGTCCTGCATGCAAGGCCGTCATAGGCAGACCTGTATCCCGAGAGAAGACAGACTATGCACCCACTGCACACTAAACGAAGTGGAAACCGAGCTACACTTCCTAACCATCTGTCCATTGTACCAAGACATCAGAGACACATACTTCCCACAGATTACAACCACACACGGAGATTTTGAAAACATGACCAATGACAAAAAACTCCCATATCTGCTGGGCGAAGTACAACAATGTGCAAACACAGCAGCAAGATTTGTGAGTTGCTGTGATAGGAGAAGGATATCAAATGGAACACAACCACCCTAAAGACTAATCATTGTGTATATTCCTGCACTATACCTGCATCGAGTTATCTTGGTACACAGAAGTTGATCTATTGAAGATTCTGACCTTCAAAGTACATCATTTTTGTTTTGATTGTATTGCGGTACTGTTGTTTTGTTCTTTCTGCTTTGGCAATGTAAACGTATGTTTTCTCATGCCAATAAAGCCCATTGAATTGAATTGAATTGCATGCAGATTAAAAAAAAAAAAATAGCAACAGGCCAACAGCACCACACCAAGGCCCGCCCCTGCTCGATCATGATTTGTGGGAGGCCCCTCTCTATCCTGATTGGATGACGGCTGGGCCACCTAGCCAAAAACGGAACCTACGGTTTTTTTTACCCCCAGGGGTTAACTGGGGACAGGGAGGAACTCATTATAATGGTCAGCACACTATATAGTAGGGAGGATTATCACAACAAAACAAAAAAATAAGTGATATTTGAATATACCTTTTAAAGTCGCACTATTTCGTTTCGGGTATCAGTCCTTCATTACCCAAGATTCTCTGCGTTCCTAGACATGACAATTACATTATACTTTTGTGGTACAAATATGCTATATATATTAAAAATAAATAAAATGTACATCTTACGGCTGGGCTACAATGGTGACTGAATGTTAACTGTACCATGGGCGTAGGCCGTAGGCGAACAGAAGCAGCTAGGTGGTTGCACCGACAATTCGTCCGTCCCGCGGGGAGTTCCTTATTTTCTGCTCATGCACAACGTGCGCTCGGTGTAGCCGGGTTCCATTGATAATAGTGGCAGCGAACCAGTGCGGTCTCCCGTGGACTCCGCTCCGTTAGCAATACCGCGCCAATTCCGTCCGCAGTGTAGCCCGGCCCTTAGAGTACATCTTTCTTCCACCACTGGCACTCTCTCACCTCTCCGGGCACGACTCAAGCCTTTTGTAATTCAAATGAGAAAACCAGCCTCTTGTTTGATGTGTGTGATGGCCTGAGAGCCACCCAGCAACCCCCCCCCCCCCCCCACACACACACACACACCCCACTATTCTACCCCCCCGACACCCCCCCACCTCCCTTCGCGGTGAGCGGATCAGAAGGGCACTTTGAAATTGAACTAATTCAGTAATTATTGGTGCAGGAAGCTCCAAGCCACGCTACGTGGACGGCATTCACATGATGGATACTGCAGGAGGTCATAGAGAGTGTGTGCGTGCGTGCGTGACGTGCGTGCGCGACGTGCACACTTACTATACCAGCCACTCTGTCCCTGTCAGACGAGAGGATGCCACACAGATCTTTAAATTGGTGACATTTCTTTCTTCTTTTCCTTCACTCATTCCAGCGTTGCTTTTGATCTGCTGAGGTCTCTGTTTTTGCTGAGGTCTTTGTCTTTGCTGAGGTCTTGTTGTTTGAAGTCCTTCAGGTGTTGATGCAGCAGGCTGGTTTATTCATCCTTCAGGTGTTGATGCAGCAGGTTGGTTTATTCATCAGGCCTCCTCCATCACTCGCCGGCGGCTCTGGGCACATTTATGGCCTGTCGGAGGTCTGTCTGTCGTCCTTGGAGGGAACTTGGGTTGTGTGGTAATTGAATCACATTGGCACCGGTCTGGAAATCCCATTTAGGCCCTCTGTGATAAGAAAAAGGGCTTACGATGCCGACCACGCATTCCACTTCCAAATTAAATAGGTCCCCCTGTGTCAATTCAATGTTGTTTCCTCCTCAGCTGTTTGTGTTGTGCCACAGCTGTGTGCGCCATGCAGAGAGGAGGCCTTTCTCTGGAATTAACCACAATTTTAAAATAACTAAGCCAACGTGCTCCTGGCAGTCAGATCATCTCTTAGCTTAAAAAATAAAATCATGCAAGCGTGTCTATATCGTCTCTGTCGGGTGGAAATCTCATAGGTTTTTCTGTCAGACTTTTCATACTGCCTGGTATAGAGGGATGGTATTATATTCATTTTGATATTTAGATTAACAGGAACATATCAGATTCTCACTCAAGTTGGTTGTTGATTGGTCTCCGGTTGGAAAATGGACAGGACAAAAATAAACAGATAGTAGAACCACTCGTTATATTCGATTTATATTGATTTAATGCTTTGTATTTCGTTCTGACTGAATACAACTAATCAGAGATTATCTTGTCTGTCGGATGGAAACCTCATGTGTCCAAAAAACTGTTACTTTTCAGGTTTCAAAATTAACTATAGCAAAAGTAGTAGATCTACAAGCTCAAAACGGGTTGCTTTGCGTTTTGTGCTTGTGGTAGGGTGTAACTTATGGAAAAGTAGGGTGTTAACTAAACTTATGCAAAAACACAAAAGGTTAGAACTTAGGATACGAGGTTTCTGCCCGACAGGGACGAGATGCGTGTTTCAGTGGAAGAACCATTTGACGCTGTGCAACACCAACTATTACCGCTAATTACAGTCCGTCCCCCCCCCCCCCCCCCAATAGCTCACTTGCCATGTGAAGAGGTAGGGTGCTCTGCTGTGCCCCAGGCAGCCTCTATAGCTAACCATCTCCTCTCCTCCCCTCTCCTCTCCTCTCCTCTCCTCTCCTCTCCTCTCCTCTCCTCTCCTCTCCTCTCCTCTCCTCTCCTCTCCTCTGCACACATACTGCTTCCATTTAATCACAGAGTAGCTGACAAATTAGTGTGAGAATTTATAGCCGCAAATCCAACCTCCTCGGTTTGCCCACTCGCATTAATCTGTTCCCAAATCCCCCCCGCTCTCTCTCTCTCTCTCTCTCACACACACACACACACACACACACACACACACACACACACACACACACACACACACACACACGTGCGTGCATCCAGCATGTCTTGCTGTTTGATGCCACACAGACAATATAGCGATCCCGCGTTGCATTGTAATGATGCTGCTAATGATATCGTAGATTACAGCGCTTCATGCCTTTCGTGCCTCATCCCGATAATGTGCTGCGTTTCCACATTCTCTCTCCCTCCATGCTTTTGTTTCCCTCTGTTCCTTTCTTGTCTTAATGTCTATCTGTTATACCATTTATCTATCTCTCTCTCTCTCTCTATCTCTCTCTCTCTCTCTCTCTCTGTATCTATTTCTGTCTGTCGCTCCCGAGTCCCGGTACACCTCTCTCTATATCCGAGTACAAAACACTGATTTTGGCCTACGAGGCCAACCAAAGGCAAACCCCCATAGCTTCAAGATCTAACCCGTACTGTACTGTGTGAGCCTTCTTTAAAATACCCTGGACCAAGCTCCTACACTCTTCCTTCTTTAAAATACCCTGGACCAAGCTCCTACACTCTTCCTTCTCTACAACACCCTGGACAAAGCTCCTACACTCTTCCTTCTCTACAACACCCTGGACAAAGCTCCTACACTCTTCCTTCTCTACAACACCCTAAGCAAAGCTCCTACACTCTTCCTTCTTTAAAACACCCTGGGCAAAGCTCCTACACTCTTCTCTAAAACACCCTGAACAAAGCTCCTACACTCTTCTCTAAAACACCCTGGACAAAGCTCCTACACTCTTCTCTAAAACACCCTGGACAAAGCTCCTACACGCTTCTCTAAAACACCCTGGACAAAGCTCCTACACTCTTCTCTAAAACACCCTGGACAAAGCTCCTACACTCTTCTCTAAAACACCCTGGACAAAGCTCCTACACTCTTCTCCCTGCCTGGCTCCCTCAATCTGTGGAACGAACTCCCCATTGCAACTGCAGATCCAATTTCCCTCTGTAATTTGAAGACTCACCTCTTCAGACTCCACCTCCCCCCTTAGCACTTCACTCTCTGTCTCTCTGTACCCCTTCTTGCCTCCTTTGATGCTATACCAATTGGAGTGGTGTAAAGTAACTAAGTGCATGTCCTCAAGTAGGCCTACTGTACATATCTCTCTATATCCAAAGTACAAAACACTGATGTTGGCCTACTTGGTGACCGAAGGCATGGCGAACCCTATGCACCCCACCCTTTGCTTTCCTGGTTTTAATTTGAATCAGTCTGGATAAGAGCATCTGCTAATTACCTAAATTGTAATGGTAATAGTTATTGTTTCCCTCTATTCTCTTCTTTCTCTGTTTATCTGTTTGTGTGTGTGTCTCTCTCTCTCTCTCTCTCTCTCTCTCTCTCTCTCTCTCTCTCTCTCTCTCTCTCTCTCTCTCTCTCTGCAGCATCTCTTCTGCAACTCTAGAGCATTGGTTCTCAAAGTTGGGTCCACATCATTTGATCCTCTTTAGCCATAATTTATATACTTTGGCTATTCAACAATAGCAGATATACAAGCTCATAGATCTGCTATTTTTGACAAATCGAGAAAATGAGTGCAAATCTTGTATGTATTGTTTAACTCAAATTCTGGGGGAGGTTCCCTGGCACAAAATATGTTTTGAGACGGAGGGGTCTGCGGCCAAATGCATATCAATTTGGGAGTCCTTGGAATGAAAAACAAAGTTTGAGAACCACCACAGAGTGTACACATCTAAGAACTCATCGTAATAATGAATGCAACACTATACTGTATATATATCTGTAACAGGACGTTGTGGTCCTCTCTTGCAGCGTCTCTTCTGAAAGGCCTGAAGCACTCCAACATCGTGCTGCTCCACGACATCATCCACACCAAGGAGACCCTGACGCTGGTCTTTGAGTATGTGGTGAGTGTCCCCGTCCGTCCGTGTGTGTGTGTGTGTGTGTGTGTGCGTGTGCGAGTGTGTGTCATTGCTGTCGGGTAGAAACCTCTTAACTCCATATTCTAACTTTTTGAGTTATTTTCCCCCCTGTAAATGCATGTGCGTGCTTGCTCTAATCGATGGTTCACATGAATTCATATGAACTTTTTGATGGTTCACATGAATTGATATGACATTTTTGACAGTTTTATATCAAGAAAATGATTGAGCGATCCATCACCGACCTTGGCCTTCACCAGCTTACATGTGCGTTCCAGTGTTTTCTTTAATAGCCTCTCTCTCTCTCTCTCTCTCTCTCTCTCTCTCTCTCTTTCTCTCTCTACCAAAGCAACACGAGTTGCTCCGGCTATTTCTGTCGACGTGCTCTTTGTTTATGGGACGCTTCAGGAATGTTTAGCCTCCACATCTTAAAAGCGGGAGCTAGGTTTTTCCAGCCTGGGTTTGGTTGGTACCGTCGTGCCGTGGCAGGGCAGGCATATAAACACGAGCGGCGTGCTTGTTTATGCTGCGTGGGGGGAAAAGCCATGGCAACTTGGCGGCCATTTTTACTGGACCGACACACTGTTTTTAGCGGCGTTCCAAGACGTGCAGTGCATTATCCCTTTAATTAAGACCCGAGGCCGTTTCTACGACATGCCTTCTAAATCGGTAGTTCTCACACTTTCAAGGTTATTAAAAAATGCTCAAAAGTATGTAGCAGATGTACAAGCTCGCAGACGCTTTGTTGGTTTGTACATCTGCAATTTTTGAATATCCGCAAAAATCTGAAAAGATAAACACAGATGCTTTATATAAGTATAAATAATAGGTTATATCAGTACTGTATACTTAAGTACAATTTCATTGACTGTTTTTTTTTTTTTTTGTGTGCACAATTCCGACATACAGTCCCCGAGCATCACCAAGGATAAAAGAGTATTTCAATTGTTTTATGCTTTATACTTAAATCTTGTCCATGGCCAAATCTTTGTCCATGGCCAAACACAACTCAATTTGGCAGAACCACTGCAATAGGGAGGCATAACTAACCGCCGAGCGTCGTCTTCCTTCAAAGCTCTGAGCTCTGCTAAAGCCTTTTAAATTAGATCCATCTTTGATGTTAGTGGTGCAGTGATGCAGTGGACAGGACACACAAGCACACACACACACACACACACACACACACACACACACACACACACACACACACACACACACACACACACACGCACAGGTATGCAACACGTTTTGAGCTTGTAGATTTAGACTAGATTAGATTAAATTAGATAGATTAGATTTTTGCTGCTTTTGAATTTGAATCCTGAAAAGTAACAGTTTTGGAACTAATGGTTTTACAGCCGGCAGAGACAAAGTCAAAGTCATCATGCATTCAAATTAATGTAATTATGTCAAATGGAGGAGAGGAGAGGAGAGGAGAGGAGAGGTCGGCTAGGCATGGAGGAGGTAGTTCTCCTTGTCTTTATCTCAGTGTTGGGGAAACGGTGAGATAAAGTGTGCATGTGACCTGATGTAGAATCAGAGCTGCTTCCACTCGTCAAACCACTGTGAACCCACCCAGCTGTGCTGGCTTTGCATCGTTAAGAAGACATGACCTGACCTTGGCATGTCGGAGCCAAATAATATATCCAGTAAACCTTGTACACTGTTAAAACCCAGAGTGTTCATTCTGCACAGACAGTGTACATACAGTAATGACCCTTGGTTAAAACCCATTTTGACCTGAGATCAGATTCTAAAAATGTCCTCTACATCCTGACAGTTTTCTGAAAAAGCTATGTTTCTATGTCAGTCGTTCTCAAAAATAGCAGACCTACAAGCTCGTAGCGTGCCACTCGGTGGCGCTCTATGAGCTTGTAGATCTGCTATTTTTCAATAGCTAAAGCATAACATAATGCTAACACCAAAAAGGGTTCCCGCCCAAAATGGGTTAAGTTATCAGTGTGAGCTATAGACTTGAGTCTGACAAACTGATGGATATGCATTTAAACATGTAAAAAGAAAAAGAAAAAAATGTCATAAATGGCGTATCACATCAAATGGAGATTCGCCTGAACATGCTAGCCACATGAATATGGGGATTTGCTTCATTTCCCACTCATGAATATGGAACATGGCAGCAGAGAGACTATTTGACTGAAATAGGGGGGAGAATAATGCAACAAAAATGTGTTGTGTGTCACTGTGGACCTTGTTTGCAGCGACAGTTTCACGCCTGTTCAGTCCTCTCCATGTGCTTCAGCCCCCAGTCCGTGGTTTGAGTCACAGACTGCTGCTTTACATACAGACTGGCTTCTCACCCAGCCAGACAAATCAATTCATTTTATCTTCTCCTCCAGAGACTAATGATGATTGACAAGGAGAGGGAGAGAGAGGGAGAGAGAGGGAGAGAGAGAAAGAGAGAGAGAGAGAGAGGGAGAGAGAGAGAGGGAGAGAGAGAGAGGGAGAGACGGACGTGCTGGTGTCTTCCAGTCAGATGGACAGGATAGTTTGAGTCGCAGCGTGAATTATTCATGAGCGGGTAGACATTTATATTTATCTGGGGGTCTGCGGGACCCAGCGGTGGCAGCAGTTAGTAAATACCAGCGGCATAGCAGACACACACACACACACACACACACACACGTTGCGGCAGACATAGCTGTCGATAGCGAGCAGCTATCATTCAGCCTGAAAACACGGCGGACATAAATGCTTTCAGAAGAGACACGGCGGCGCACGCTGTGATTGGGTTCACGTGTGCGATGTCATCCCGTCCAGCGGGAAAGACACTTTGTTGGAGGACGCCGACTGTACAGCGTACAAGGTGTACAACTACTGTAAACGACCTCAGTCTGTCACTCGGGGGAGTGGCGGTAAACAAAGATGAACAAGGCTTTAGTGCTTCTGTTACCTGTAAGGCGGCGTGTCCACTGAGAACGCCTTTTGAGCTGATCGATTTGAAAGACGCAGCACAGTCTTGTAGAGTCGGGTGGGAAAAACGGGGCCTCCGCGATAATCGGTTCCATAGTTTAATGTGGCTCTTTTTCGCCGAAAAACACCAGAAAGCACAGAAAATAAGCGTTATGCTAAACCAGCTGTAAAATGTTGTGATCGCGTGATTTCTGGGTGTACTTTTCTCTGTTGATCCTGGGATCATTCACAGGCTGCGTGCGGTAGAGCGCCCTCTATTGTAAAACACCGAAAACAAATCATGACGAGAATCTCGTCATTGGCAGGCAATTAATTAATTTAACCAGGCAGGACAAATTGATAAATTATTCTTATTTACAAAAGTGTGTACTGGCATAAGGCAAGGCCTTATGAGGGAAATGGGGGGCTAAAATAGACCAATCGGGGGGAAAAGCAAATAAGCCACAGCACAGTAAAAGAAAGAGCACAATCAATAAACACAATCAATAAACACAATAAAACATACTGTAAATGTAACCACGCATTACTTGCAGACACCCAATAATAACAAGCAAATAAACGTGTCCATAATTGATAATAAAAGCCGATCTAGTGTCCAGTAGAGTTTCAACCTTCTGTGCACTGTACTGTATACTGCACTGCACTGTATTCTGTATACTGTACTGTTCTGTAGGACATTCCAGTCTCCGACTGCAGCAGAGTGAAAAGCTGCAGCAGATTACTGTTGACCAGAGTGTCTGACTGAATTAACATTGTTCTCTGTGTGTGTGTGTGTGTGTGTGTGTGTGTGTGTGTGTGTGTGTGTTCCACAGCACACAGACCTGTGTCAGTACATGGACAAGCACCCCGGAGGTCTGCATCCAGACAACGTTAAGGTATGTACCTGTACAGTAAATATTGTCGATACTCGGATGGACAAGCTTGTACATCTGACATTTATCCATTTATACCCCCCACCCCTCCCCCCCCAGTGGCTCTGTTGTTCACTGTAGTATCTTGTCGGTCACGAAGGAACGGCTCAAATGAACCAGTTCTTTTATGGTGAACGAAATGAACTGTAGGTCACTTCCATGACAGATCTAGTATGTGATGCAGTGAGAGAGACCGCTCGGTCGCACACCGCTCCTCTTTCCTCATTGCGGGAGGCGAGCTGTAGGGCGAGGCCAGGAGCTCTCTGGAAGAAACAGAAGCAGGAGGAGGAGAAGGGATGACTGACTGATTTCGTTCACACTCTGAATGAAGTGAATGAGTTTTTAGGTTTCATGACATTGATTTTCATTTATTTTTCGTTTTTCTTTTAGGTTTTATGACCTCAATTACACCCCAAAAACCTGAACTTCAGTGTATTTTCTGTGGTCTGGAGTTTTCTCTGGGGTTTGGAAGCCTTTTGAGCTGCAATTAATACTGGCAAAACAGTGAAAACAGTGACATCGGCTGCAAATCCCATTGACATATATGGGATTTGCAGGCTGAGACATCACAAACAGCAGGAACATCAGAGCACTTGTTTGAGCCAGAAAACTCAAGACCACAGAAAATCTACTGAATGATAAACGTTCTGGTTTTTTTGGGTGCAATTGAGCTCAGAAAACTTTCTTTTTATGTCACAAACTTTAACACTTACATTATGGTTTTTACCAGCTTGCAGAGCTGATCAATGATCAGGCAGCTCAGACTTCAACACTTCTGTACTTCAACACTTTTTGCCCATTGGCTATTTACCGTGTATTTGGCTATCCTTAAAGCCAATGGGGAGACTGACGCTGTAGTATGAGTCAGCCGCCAAGTCATTAGACCTCCTCCTTCACTGAGTAGGTGTAGTTAATTAAAATATGGACATAAGAGGTTTCTGCCCGACAGCAAATATATTATTTGTATATCTTGATGTTGTAGGCAACAATTAGTAAATGACACAAGACAACTGTTAAAACAGTGCTGTGAAAGTGCAGTTGAGTTGAAATGACACACGCTCACCGATAATTATATCACAGTGGTTGTAGCAGTGTTTGTGTCTAAATGCTAATTTGATCCATCAAGCAGCAGACACGCTAATAAGCTCTTATGGCCCCTGATTAGTAAATAAGATGATGAGTGATGAGTGACAATGCTGGCCCTCCCTCACAAAACCCAATGAAGGAAATTAAACTGCTGCCGCCCGTCCGTCTGTCTGTCTGTCTGTCTGTCTGTCTGTCTGTCTGTCTGTCTGTCTGTCTGTCTGTTACATCAGACTTATTAAACTGTGTGAAGGTTCTTCTGTTTCCCACTAACATGGAGTGGGACTTCAAAGAGGGACGTGGGAGTGGTGGGAATGAAGACGTTTTGATTCTGTTGTCTGGCATGAGAGCATCCTCCTCCTTCTGCACACATGCTATGCGCACGCATGCACGCACACACGCACGGCGCACGCACTCACACACACACACACACACACACACACACACACACACACACACACACACACACACACACATATTCATATACTTGTGAACACATCAACATTTTAGAACGGTGTGCCATTTTTAACCCTAAGCAAAAATAGCCAATCTACAAGGTCACAAGTGTCACAGCCTGTGACAAGTGACACACACACACACACACACACACACACACACACACACACACACACACACACACACACACACACGTACGTGCAAGCACTCACTCAGACTCCTTGTAGAAGGTTTGTTGCCAGATCATTAGACCTCCTCCCTGTTCCTCCCACCTGCCTCTCTGTCTCTGGACCTGCTTGTTGTTGTGTATTAGCATTGGTGTTGTGTTGTTGTTGTTGGGCGGGTGTCAGTGTTCATTTTGACAAATTTTGATTTAGTTTTAGTCACATTTTAGTCATCTAAAAAGTTTAGTTTTTGTCTAGTTTCTGGTGACTAAATAGATTTTAGTCAACTCAATCTACAGTAGGATAGATGGTTTCCTTTGGCGGGCTGTGACGGCGTCGTAATGACTGATTCCTGCTCAGCTGCAGGCCGAAAACCAGGGCCAGGGTTCATGGCCATTTAGAGTAGAAGTAGAAGTGTTATCACAATGCTTGACCATACATGGGGACATTCTCGTATATGGGGAATGGTGAGTGACGGGCATTGCAAGTTACGGGGACTGGCCTGGGGTGTGTGATGGGAATTGTGACTTCATGACAGAATTGTGGGTTATGTGACAAAAAACGCAAGATTTCATAGTCCTCTGCGACCTTCGGTCGCAATGAATGTAGTCAAATTCTGGTTGTACTTTGGCATGACGTCACTGCCAAGCGCCAAAAAGCGGATCTACAAATGAACAAAACATCACGATGCGACGGAGTTGCACAGCATATATGCACATAATTATTATGTGCATATTTAAATAAATAATCATACCGTGAGCTCGGAAATCTCACGGTATCAATACTGTGACTGTTTATGCTGCTGTAATATGGTGTACCTTTCCATGCCTAGGTGTCACGATGCGACACGATATACAGCTTGTACTGTATATCTGCTATTGTTTTCGATGCGTGACACAATGTGTCACTAAGTATCAATAAGGCCATCTTGCATCCTGTGTCAACGGAACTGCAAATTCCAAAGACCCCCAGTTTGATATGCATTCATACCTTCTACCTCATTGGATCTCTGGGACCCCAATCTATTCTACACCGTAACATCGTCAGTAAATGTAAATGTTACGCTGACGAGTGTACAATTTGATCCGAATGGAGCTTTAGGGGTCCATTTTACCGTGCACGCTTAATCCCAGTTTCCGAATGGGTGATTATGTCACTTATACAGGGTAAACAATGGAAAGTGTATAAGGCTGACTGACGTCTCAGGTTGGAACGTGAACCTTCGTCATAACCCAGAGGCTCCCGTCGCGTGCCGTTGTGGGATTGCGTTGAGTTGAAATGAAGGTTTAGAGATGCTGGAAGATTTGTTTAGTCTTAGTTTCCTCCCCTCAGCCCTGCTTTAAAGGATAACTGTGACTGCTTGTGGTTTGATGTGACAGTGTGGTGGCCCTCGCTGGGGGACGCCACGCACGCCCAGCTTTCCGGCGCGTGACGTTGAAGAAGACCCTAAGGGACGGTCGTCAAGTCACTCAAAGCTGTCAGATAGTCAACAACACAGGTGTCGGTGCGAGACTGACGGCAACAAACCAAACCCCCCCCCAACTATACAGTATATGCAGCTCTCTCTCTCACACACATACACACACACATATACCCACACACACACGCACACGCACTCACACTCACTCTCTCAGGATAATCCTAATTTATTCACAGTAATCTTGACACCGCTGCTGTCAACAGCAGAGAGAAGAAAAAGTAGTACTTAGCATAAATCCGTGCTGCTGACAAAAGGTGTGAACTGTTGGTTACATAACTTGCGTGGCACGTGCTCCCTCCCTCCCTCCCTCCCGGCCTCGTTAAGTCCAATCGTTGCTGGAAACTAGGTTTTGCGTGTCCAAAACTGTAACTTTTCAGTAAATGTTGGGGAGAACATTGTGTTCCAGTGGATCTGATGTAGTTTTTTTGTCACAAGCTGAGTTAATACTTTTAATTCGTTTTTTTAATGAAAGTGAAAAGTGTGTCTGTATTACTAGTGTATGTATACACCAATGAGGGAAAAAGAGACACAGGGCAACACACAGAATAATTCACATTATCACCCTGGGGTCATAACAGTGGAGTTAAGAGGTTTCTGCCCAACAGCAACAATGTACAGTAACATCCTTCCATTAGCCATGCCACGAGGGGGGCAACACTGCTACATGCTGAGTGTTTATCCATAGTATTTAACACTCTTAAAGGCCCAAAATCAAGACATTTGTGGCTTTAGAAATTGTTGAAGCACATGAACCGTAGCGTCCCCTACTGTGTGTGTCATGATAGGTAAACATTAAATGTTTAGATGAACATTCTGCAAAAAATGCAGAAAAAGCTCACTGCGAGCTGACGGACGGACAGGCGGGCTAGCGGACGGACGGATGGGCAGATGAATGGCCAGACGGCTGCGGTTTAATTAGTGTTTTGTGAGGGAACCCTCATCACTCTGCCACCATCTTATTAACTAATCAGCGACATAAAAGCTATTAGCGTTAGTCTGCTGCTGATGGATCGAATTAGCATTTAGACACTCTCCTACTATACTGTAGTGTGCGTGTGCGTGCGTGTTCACCACATGTTTTTCAGATGTGTGTTAGCATGTTGTTTAGACAGATGCTAGGTTCATTGGCTACCTGGTATGCTCTAATATACAGGATGCTCTTTTTGAGGCACCACCACAATGTTCTCTCTGTCTCTTATTTAACTAAATCACTTCCTGTTTACCAAACAGTGGGCCACGTCTGGGTTGCCGTCTTGCCGACCAATTTTTGTGTCGCAAGTAAAAAAAATCACTTCTTTTTTGTTTCCTACATTTAAAAGAAGAAATATATCATTTAATTTCAAGGATTAAACAAAATAATCACAACTTTCCAAAATAAAAATATCCATAAATACATTTTAAAACGCATTTAAGTGAGTAGTGAAAATAGCAGATCTACAAGCTCAGCTTGTAGATTTATTTGCTTGTAGAACTATATTTTCACTAGTTTGCGTCTGAAAACGACCTTCTTGTTTCCTGACTAGATTGCATGTTTACTGTGCTTATACCGATCTCACACTTGTAAGTCGTGGTGGATAACTGCTAGACACTTAAATTATAATCATAAAGTGTGCGTGCGTGCCTGCGCGTGCCTCGGGTCTGTGTGCGACATATGTAATCATAAAGCATGATTACTCTTCCGCACTAATTGGTGTTTGAGAGGGGGAGGAATAAGCTCTGCGGTGGCATTGGACCAGTCATTTGCATAATCTATCCCCTCGGGCACCGACCCTACCCCATCAACAACAACCTGTCGCTATCTGCACACCACCGCCTTGCTAACCATGACGTAGTAATCACCATCATATACCCATCATGAGCATTGTCTTCTCTCCGTGGAGCAGAGCATTATGATAAGGATGGGAGCTGGATAGGCTGTGCATTATCTATCAGTGGAGTGGTGGAAGAAGTACTCAGATTTTCTTACTCACTGTACAAGTGGTAATATTCTCTGTTACCAGTAAAAAGCCCTGTGCTCAAAAGTCTACTTGAGTAAAAGTATTGGCATCAAAATATAAAAAAATTACCAAGGTAAAAGCACTAAAAACCATGTATACAATAGGGCTTAACTAATGTTCTTGAGGACCCACTCAAACCCCCTCGTGTACCCATAGCAGTCCGCGGAACCCACTTTCAGAAGAGGAAGTAAACTATTCCATATGGCCATCACTATTGGACTCATTTAGAGCGTTTCTCTCCATGGAGACGAGCATTATGAAAAAGATGTGAGTATAGGATAGGCCGTGCGTTTTCTATCGGTGAGATGAAGTCCAGTCTGGCTCTCCTGCCCGACATTCCCTCTCATTCTGCGGGCAAAGCAGGAGGCCATACATCACACTGACAGCAGCACACTGGGGCTCTGAGCATCCACTTTCACTGGGACACGGGCAGAGTAATGCAATGAGCCGCTCAGATGCACTGTTCAAACCCAAGCCTAATTCTCAGCGGTGGAAAGTAACCTTTACATAAGGATAATAAGGTTGAGGTACTTTTACTTTAATTACATTTCTCAACGCATTAAGACCTGAGGCCGGTTCTACAAAGGCCTTCTAAATCAGTGGTTCTCTTCTTTCTTTCTTTCTTTTTTTCGTGCCAAGAAACCACCCATTTATGTCCTGTAAAGCGACTTTGGGTACTATAGTGCTATATAAATCATATAAATCATATTATTATGCATTACATAACATAAATACTGTATGGCCGGTTTTAATGGGTTAATACGTCTTTATATTCTACTCCACTACATCTCAAGACAGATATTGTACTTTTTACTCCTTTTGACAGCTTTAGTTTAGTAGTTACTTTGCAGATTTATATCAATAATTTACCAAATTATTCATAAAAAAAGCTTCTAGTGGATCGGCTATTTTTGGCGTATAAAATAGGGGTTTAAAAATGGTTAATAATTCATAATTATATACAGTATGCTGAGTTAGTCCTACTTTTACTTTTGGTGCTTGAAGCATATTTTGATGCCAATACTTTTGTACTTTTACTCAAGTACATTTTTGAATACAGGACTTCATGTTTATTGTTTAACAGCATTTGTGGTATTGTCGCTTTTACTCTAATAAAAAGAGTAAGAAGAGTACTTCTTCCACCACTGGTGGTGTTCAGATGTCAGACCGTATATATTGTAATTGCTGAGATCTCATTCACTGGGCTGCTCTGCAGGCCTGCATGCAAACTGACTGATCTGGGCCAAGAAGCATGGAAATGAGGAGAGAGAGAAGGAGGAGACAGATGTGTGTGCTTTATGTGTGCATGACTGATTCATATGCATTAATAACACGCAATGCACGCACGCACGGACGCGCGCGCGCTCACACACACACACACACACACACACACACACACACACACACACACACACACACACACCACTGCCAACAACATGAACATCTCACTACCAAAAGACAGTCCTCACTGTCAGGTGGAAACCTTGGCTTGTTTTGTTTTGTTTTCTAAATCAATGCTAGTCACACTTTGCATCTCTCTGTGGGTATTAAATATGAACAGCCCATCTTAGACTTTTAAAAAGCACACCCATGTGAACTGAGCAGTGTCTATACCAGCGGTGCCCACACCTTTTTGACTTGAGAGCTACTTTCAAAATGAGCAGCTCAACAAGATCTATACCCACCAAAAATACTTATCCCATTGCTGAGAGGGGCTTTGGAATAGCGGCGCTGTCATTGACAGACTTTGTTTTAATAAAGCTAACTAAATATTGATTGAATTTGAATTGAATACTGAACTAAATATTCATTGTATTGTGGGTTTGAGCTGACAGGCCCTTTTTGATGTCAATCAATCAAGTCACCCCGTCAATCAAGTGGCAGATGCCAAACATATTTACATTATATTATGTGTCTCTAGGGGCGTGTCATGTGGTCTACCTGCACACCCTTTGTGATCTACTGGTAGATTGCAATCAACTTTTTGGAAACCCCTGGTCTATACTGTAGCAATATAGGTGCTTTTTTCAGAAGACTCTTTGATGGATTTAGAACCGTGGTTCTCAACAATAGCAGATGTCCAAGTTCACAGAACAGCACGGCACAAAGTCTTAATGGATTGAAAGTGACACTTTGCTGATTGGGATATTGGGGCGTGTGTGTGTGTGTGTGGGGGGGGGGGGGGGCAGTGAAGACGCCAGTAGAGAGGGAAGAGGCTAAAGAAAGCGGTGTTAAATGGAGTGAGAAGAGGCTCCCATCTGTCAGCCAGTGTGTCCATGGTCGCTTATCTGTCCCATAGAGCGCCTGCATGATGGTGGCCTTAATGTTGCGTATCCACACAGCACATCAGTCCGCACCGCTGTTCGGTGGCCACTCAGCACTACTTCCACATAGGGGTGTAATTGTGGACGTCCCTTGATGAGTCCTCAGGGAGGACTGCTGCTGCTGCTGGGTTTAGTTTACCACTAAACCCTCTAGACCTGAGTTGGCTCTTTACTTGGACTGCTTTGTTCTGGCAGGCCAAATCTCTTTGTTCGAATACAGCCGATAGATCAGCGGTTTTTTGACTAATGTTCACCCCTAGAATATGGATGCCGGGGTTCAAGTGGGTAACCCCACTAATGCATATAAACTTGTGTTGCAGAGTCAACCTTTTCATAGATTCCATAATTATATAGTTATGTTACTAGTTACTGGAAAAATAATAGATAATGAGATTGATGATAATATTACTGAAAGTGATATTATTACTTTAGTTACTTGACAACACTGGTGCTGACTCAGCAGAGCTCTTCTCTTCCAGAATCATCTTCTGGATGTGTGGTCATGTATTGCTTTAATACACTCTCTCTCTCTCTCTCTCTCTCTCTCTCTCTCTCTCTCCTCTTATGAAACAGTTTTGAATAGCCAATGCTAAAATGAAACAAGATGCTTTCCCGGTTAATATAATTTAGTATAATTTACAGTCTTGTGTAATAATTTCTCCCCAGGCGCCAACGAGAACAAGTGATTTAATGGCCGCGGCTGCATTGTAAGCGGAGGGATCAGGCCGCTAGACATTAACGGTCAATACATTAGTTTTACACTAGCGCTGTGATTGATGCGGTAACAGTAGCTTCCCCCGTAATTTAATTGTGTAAAAGTTAATGCTACCTGCCAGGCTGCCTCTTGGCTCGCGGGCATGGCGCGGAGGCCATGGCTGTGTCGGGTTCCCATCGATCTCATTGGTTAGGTTAGGAGGACATTTTACTCAAGTACGGTACTTACAGTATGTACAATGTTGAGGTAGTTTGACTTTACTTGAATATGTCCTTTCATACTTCTACTCTACTACATCTCTAGTTGCAAGTTACCTCTGCAGATTTCACCCATAAATACAGGGAAAGCATCGGTGTCATTTAGATTTAAGCTAAAATGCAATATTTTATACTTTGGCTATTTAAAAGATAGAATAGATAGATAGATAGATATACAATCTCATACAGTAGCATGCCGCAATATGAGCTCGTAGCTTCTTTTTTTTTATCGTGATCATTTGTGCAAATCTTTGAACATGTTTAACTCAAATATTTGTTTCTGGGGTCCCTGGAACTAAATGTTTTGAGATGAGATGAAAAATGTGTAAAAATATTTAAAGTATATTTTGATGGCAGTACTTTTTTACCCAAGTAAACATTTGGAATACAGGCCTTTTAACCCATTTTAGGCGGGAACCCCTTTTGGTGTAGCTATTTAAAAATAGCAGATCTACAAGCTCATAGCGCGCCACCGAGTGTCGCCCTACGAGCTTGTAGATCTGCTATTTTTGAAAAATCGAAGAACGACTGTCATTTTCAAACAGACATTTTTAGAATCTGATCTCGGGTCAGAATGGATTAATATACACTAACAGAATACATACTTATACATGGAGGCCAATCTCCTGGACAAAGAAACAATGTGGTGCAGCCCTCCCTTGTCCCTAAGGAACTCACATCAAAGCGGCCCTTCCTCGCCCACACCAAAACCCACACTCAAAACCCATCTTTTCAGACTTGCATTCCCTACCTAATTCTACCTAATTATGATCCCCTTTTCCACCTTTCATTCTCTTTTGTGTTCCTTTAACTACCTTAAACTTTTCCAAATAAAGTTGTTTTTATTTAGTTTCTGTAAAGCGACTTTGAGTATCTAGAAAAGCGTTATATAAATGGCATTATTATTATCATTGTGGTATTGCTACTTTACTACAACGGTACTGACTACCTCTTCCACCACTGCATATCGGGTTGCCATTGATCTGTGTAGATCTCATTGGGAGATGGCCATTCCGCCCCACTGTGCATATACAATCTAATAAGCAGAGCACTTCCATGGCAGCCTGCGGATGATGTCACAGCCACTTGTGCTCAATTTCAGCCGCAGTACCGACAAACTGTAATCAATCAAAGACGAGAGACGTAAAACATTATTAGTGTGCTTGAATTGTACAGCCAAGTTGTCATTGTGATGCTGAGGGAGTGTACGTGCTCTCACAGCTGCACCTGTGGTTCAGTTTTGCTTATTATCAGCGACTTTGGGCTTGTTGTTTCTCTTAGTAAGACAAGTACGTAGGAGAGGCTTATTGTCGGTATCGGCCAGAGCATGGGAGTCTGTACCCGTTACAATGCACTAGACCCCTGGGAGATGGATTGCTGAGGTAGAGCGCAACACATAGTCCACTGCTTAACTACCCTACCTACCCTATACAATTCTTTGAGCGAAGTCTCCTGGTGCCCTCGGCCCCATCCTTTTGTCCCTCTGCACCAAATCTCTTTGGCAAAAACAGCCAATCTTCACGTGTTTACAACGTGATGTGTTGTGAGCTTGTAGATCTGCTACTCCTGCCACCGGTTCACCTACTATTATTGCATGAATAGTGAAGCTGCGCAAACGGTTCAGGTGGTCGAAGCCTTATATACTTTGTTGTTCAACAAACAGCAACACTAGTTGATCTACAACAGAGGTGCTCACACTTGACTTGAGATACTTTCAAAATGTCCAGCTTAACAAAATCTACCCACCAAAAAAAGTATGTATTATCCCATGATTGTTGAAAAGAGTTTAAAAGTTTACATGAGAAGGCTATACAATTTTAAATGTTGGCATTTAGCAGACGTTCTTAATCCAGAGCGATTTACAGTAAGCAAGAACAAAATATGGTAATACATCAAATACATACAAAATAGTCATCAAGAATCGTGCATAAGCTAAGAACCTAACAGTGGAATATCTATATAATGAAACTATGCGTATACACTATAGAGTGCTATGTCTACATAAAATGCTATCTAAGTTACATAAATTGAGCCTTTGCATACGCAGTCTGAAGAGGTGGGTTTTCAGACTACGGTGGAAGATTATGAGTGAGTCTGCACTAGTTCTGATTGCAATGGGAAGTGCAATAGTCCATAGTTTTGAAGCCACAAGGGAGAAGAGTTTGAGACGTGTGGCGGCTTTGGAATAGCGGTGCTTACATATTAAACCGCATGCACTTGGAAGGGGGGAAATGGAATAGTTTTTTCTCTTTGTGTATAACTTTGTACATAGTTAACATGGATAAAAGGACATTCTGTGGTTATGTTAGCAATTCTTCCCCCCCCCCCCCATCCCTCAATCTCATCAGCAGCAGCTGATCCCAGGGCTGGAATTCCCCCAGCCAGGCCTACATACTGGACAGAACACATTCCAGGATTAAACTATCTACTTTCCTCTCCTCTCCCCTTAAAACTCATTCAATGCCAGAATAAATAATCATTTAATTCAACCAGCTTCACAATCAAGAATATCACGGTCCGGAAACCGGAAGTAAAAGTGGCTGTGCCACATGTCTCCCGCGATCTTGAATTCACCCGAAACATGATATTTTGTAGCGGAATAAAGCTTGTTTTGATGAAGAACACGAGGCAGACGGCAAGCTGACGTTTCACTGTGGAGTAACAAGAGATGCAGTTGGTTAGAATCTGAGGTATAAATGATCAACAATTGGAAATATCCAAGTAAACCCTGAGATCCTACTTACTACTTAAGTACAGTACTTGAGTAATGAGCACATCATCTGTGTCGGGTGGAACCCCCCCGCCCCCGGTGCCAGTGTGGTCGTCTGTAATGCCTCTAGTCTGTTCACCCTTTGGTTTATCTCTTGCTCTCTTTCTTTTTTTTCCCCTTGCTCTTTTTCTCTGGTTATCTCGTCCAGCCTCGTTACAGTGGGTTAATTAGTGTAGTTTACGCCTTTGTCTGCCGGCGTCCTTTCATATTACCTCCCAGCCAGATGGACGGACGGATCCCGGTCACTTATTCTAGTGGGCTGAGCCTTTTTCTGTCTCCTAGCAGATGTCTGCTCTGTCAGACTGCCAAGTGCATGACCGCCATGAGCTCCCACTGTACTGTAGCCTACAGTAACCAAGTACATTTAGTCAAACAAAATGAGACTTATGCTCTATATTTTTGGCTATTTTTAAATCGTTTGTAAACTTGGAGTGCCTTTTGCTTTGCTATGGTAATGCAGTGCAGCCATTGCATTTTGAATTCACATTCACTCAAGTAACATTTGGAATACAGGCCTTGTAATTTGTGACAGGGTATTTCTACTTTGTGACAGGGTATTTTTTTTTGTTGTAAAAGAGTACTTCTTCTTCCATCTGTACCGCCGGAAACACAAGATGACAGTACAGTCGCACAAAACCACCCGACAACACGTTCATCTTCCTTTTCCATTCTTCCCCCTCCATTTTTAGCATGCAGGACCCAGCCTTGAATTTAAATGTATCCACTCCATCTGACAGCTCCTGTGTGTAGCTGTAATTTCCCTTCAAATCGGGGCCATCTTGAAAACAAGAAGGGGTGCATGCTAGAATCGCCCAAACAGACGATGCCCTTTGATCTGCACTATCTATCAAATAGTATTATGCTAATTGGGCGGCATAGCTCTGTTTCTCTCCATAGCAGAAACGGTATAAGCATCTCCGTTAAACCAATAAGATCTGTGGGCCGATTCTACAAATGTCTTCTGAACTGTTTCATGAAAAACCTACACTGTGTTGCTTTATATCACTTGTGATCAAACTTGTTCATGTCAAGGACCAGCCGCGTCCCCCCATCTCAATTGATTCTGTTTCAGGGACCCCCGGACGCTAGGTTTTGAATCAAAAATGGCTGTTGCAAATATATTCAAAGACTTGCACACATTTTCACGATTTTTACAAAACATTGCAGATCTACCAGCTCATATTGTGGTACTAAATGAGCTTGTATATCTGCTATTTTTGTATACAATATATGGCTACAATCTAAAATGACACAGATGGTCTTCCGGCTTTAATGTGTTAAGCAGCCTTTGATGTTTGTATCGGGGTGCCAATAGCGGTTCTGTTTGTTTTTTTCTTGTTTATGCAACACAGTCACATAAAGTGCAGTACTTGACAATGCCGGGCCCTTCAAACGAGCCGGTTTTGATAAACATGAGTAAACACACACATTTCCCTTTCTAATCTCCCCGATCGTTTCGTCGTCTCATCACCGTGTAGAGTTGAGGAACCTCTCAAACTGTTGACCCGTTGACTCCAGATGCCAGGCGAGTGTGAACCTCCCTGATTGGACTCTGTGGCGCTCCGAGCGGCCTAATTGGCTGAGACGTGGAGTTTCGCTGAGAGCAGAGAAAATGAGCGAAGAGGCACAACTTGAAGTTCAGGGAATGTGCTCGAGTCGTTACGTGCTGAATGGGCTGATTGATGTGTCGGACAACACACACTCGCACAACACATTAATGAGAACTGTCCAGTTTTTATCCACACAGAATGCTAATATTAAAGCGACATATTTACTTTTCGAAATAAGGTTTTTATTGCAAATAAAAAGCATCAATTTCCACGAATGTGGCATCACCAAATGAATAGCTTGACGTGAAATATATGCGCCGCATTTTCTGATCGTTTATTGGTTACGCTCCAAATGAAGGACCTTAAGCATATATCACACCTTCATGTTTCATTGCATGGACGGTTTATTGGGCACCACATCATAGTCACACAAAACAACCTCCCTCCCGTAGGCCACTTCACAACACCACACAGTGAATAATGAAGCTGTTGTTCACTATTTAACGAGATATTTGAAGATTCTGAAAATAGCAAGCTTGCATAGCAAGCTCACTGCGCGTCGTGCTGTGAGCTTGTAGATCTGAGATTTGTTCAAATAGTCGTATGCTGTAAGGATTAAAGTGGGTAAAACTGTTCACTGAGTGAATGTAATGCACCATCTACTGTATGTAAAAAGCTTTGGAGAAAAGGGCTATATAAATGCACCATTTACCATTTGATGGGTCATTATTGACACGTGTGTGTGTGTGTGTGTGCGTGTGCGCGCGTGTTCACACGCAGATGTGAAAGAATGAAACGGAGCCTAATTGTAAATGAGTTTTGGGAGTTCAACAGCGCTTCTCATTTTCAAACGAGACAATGAACCCACTCACCGTGCCTGACTTCTGATGGACAGCATTCCCCCACTACTCAAATCATTCAATAAACAGTAACAACTTAGCCTGCAGGGATGGACGCACGCATGAAAGCACGCATGCGCGCACGCATTAATTATACTGCTTACTGTAAACAATTAGCTTCTGTGCTTATATTCCTTTATACCGGTATTATCATCACTTTACCCAAATACAGCCCAAGTGGAGTTAGGTTTATTTTTTTACCATTAATGTGGAGGTGGTTTGACTGTCAGTTTGAGGATCCAATGGAGTTAGGAGGTTTAGTTGGAAGCGCTTTTTAATACTTTTCATTGGTTCATTGTCTGTAAAATGCCCACACAGACGTAAAGGGTGGTCAACAGTGCAGCACAATATAAATTTGAACTCATAAGCTGCATAGAATGAAAATGTGATTTATCAAGCCAGCAGCTTAATCACAGAATCTGAAAATGAGTCTGGTTTCTATCTGCATTTTGCGTTTGAAGCAGCTGTTTCGCAACATGGAGCCCTCAACCTAATGATAAAACCGTGATAATTTCAGTGTTTCTGAAATTGAAACGACGAATCATTTTAGCACGATGCATCACAACTCCGACAGAGAATAATCCATTTTAGGCAACACATTTATTCTCATAAAATAAATGCATTAGGAATTACAAAACGAACTCCTGAAAGCAGATGGCCGGACAATGAGTGTGTGCCTTGCATTACAGATGACTCGAACATTCATTGCATGTTTTCTACTTTGTTATTGAAAGTCCTGTTTGGTGCCCTGCATGTAATTTATTTTGGGGGGAAATGAGGTTACCGGTATTTAGTTGGCAGCAGCGTATTCAACAGGGACTGCAGTGCACGACAACAGAATATATTCTTGTACTGGCAGTCAGACACACAGTAAAATCCACAGTGTTGGTTTAGCTCTGAGAGTGGACACATGGAACCTTATTGGTCTCGCTCTGTAACTCGGGTCCATATGGTTCTGTACACCATCAGAGTTGGTTGGGAAGTAGGATTCCCCAGTGTTGTGTATATATCGTCTCTTGTCGGGAAACCCTATATGTCCAAAACTATTGCTTTTCAGGATTAAACATTGAAAACAGCAAAAGTTTGCAGATCGACAAACTCAAAACACGTCGCTTTGCCCAGCATTTCAAGCTTGTGGATCTGCTACACTTTTGATGCAGGTTAGAGATGCAAGGAGCCTGACTACACTGTTTAATGCAGGTTATAGAGATGCAAGGAGCCTGACTACACTGTTTAATGCAGGTTAGAGATGCAAGGAGCCTGACTACACTGTTTAATGCAGGTTATAGAGATGCAAGGAGCCTGACTACACTGTTTAATGCAGGTTATAGATGCAAGGAGCCTGACTACACTGTTTAATGCAGGTTATAGAGATGCAAGGAGCCTGACTACGCTGTTTAATGCAGGTTATAGAGATGCAAGGAGCCTGACTACACTGTTTAATGCAGGTTATAGATGCAAGGAGCCTGACTACACTGTTTAATGCAGGTTATAGAGATGCAAGGAGCCTGACTACGCTGTTTAATGCAGGTTATAGAGATGCAAGGAGCCTGACTACACTGTTTAATGCAGGTTAGAGATGCAAGGAGCCTGACTACACTGTTTAATTAATGCAGGTTAGAGATGCAAGGAGCCTGACTACACTGTTTAATGCAGGTTATAGAGATGCAAGGAGCCTGACTACACTGTTTAATGCAGGTTATAGAGATGCAAGGAGCCTGACTACACTGTTTAATGCAGGTTATAGAGATGCAAGGAGCCTGACTACACTGTTTAATGCAGGTTATAGAGATGCAAGGAGCCTGACTACACTGTTTAATGCAGGTTATAGAGATGCAAGGAGCCTGACTACACTGTTTAATGCAGGTTATAGAGATGCAAGGAGCCTGACTACACTGTTTAATGCAGGTTAGAGATGCAAGGAGCCTGACTACACTGTTTAATGCAGGTTATAGAGATGCAAGGAGCCTGACTACACTGTTTAATGCAGGTTAGAGATGCAAGGAGCCTGACTACACTGTTTAATGCAGGTTAGAGATGCAAGGAGCCTGACTACACTGTTTAATGCAGGTTATAGATGCAAGGAGCCTGACTACACTGTTTAATGCAGGTTATAGATGCAAGGAGCCTGACTACACTGTTTAATGCAGGTTAGAGATGCAAGGAGCCTGACTACACTGTTTAATGCAGGTTATAGAGATGCAAGGAGCCTGACTACACTGTTTAATGCAGGTTAGAGATGCAAGGAGCCTGACTACACTGTTTAATGCAGGTTAGAGATGCAAGGAGCCTGACTACACTGTTTAATGCAGGTTAGAGATGCAAGGAGCCTGACTACACTGTTTAATGCAGGTTAGAGATGCAACGAGCCTGACTACACTGTTTAATGCAGGTTAGAGATGCAAGGAGCCTGACTACACTGTGTAATGCAGGTTATAGAGATGCAAGGAGCCTGACTACACTGTTTAATGCAGGTTAGAGATGCAAGGAGCCTGACTACACTGTTTAATGCAGGTTATAGAGATGCAAGGAGCCTGACTACACTGTTTAATGCAGGCTAGAGATGCAAGGAGCCTGACTACACTGCGTGGGAGGGACACGGGGAGCCGGAGGTTTCAAGGTCATCTTTGATTGCTAACAGTAATTACTGTGTGACTGCACAAACTATACGCTACGTGTTGATTAGATCCTGATTCTCTCCGGGCGACTTTGAGACTTATCGGCAATCTGTGTCTCCTTGCGGCAATCGCAGCAAGGAGACAATCTTCGATAATGGAATATACATGTATCCTGAGCCGTGCTAGCGTGAGCTGTAGATTGCATCAGTGGTTCCCAAACTGGGCTTCGGCACCCCTTAGGGGGGTCCCCACATTATTTTGGGGCGGAGGGTCCCCGGATGATTTTCTTATCGTTCAACATTGCTTTCTCTGTCAACAGTAAACTAAACAACATACATTATATGTGTATATAGGGTATACACACACATTTTTTTGACAATTTAATGACTTTAACTCAGTGACTACCATAGTTAAACCATTGTCTATAGCTATTAGCTGCCCTTGCCAGCCATTCCTGCTGTTTTCACTAAGCTTTGAAAAACGATCCACCCGGCGATCGCTTAGTGTAAAAAAACAAAGTCTTGCGCTCTGAGGCGTTGTGAAGCTTGCACAGATTCACAGATACGGGGGGGGGGGGGGGGGGGGGACAACGACAGTCAAAACATGTCTGGAGTTGAAAAGGCTTGAGAATCCCCTTGACATAGAGGGGACAAATACACCAGACGTGTTCTAGACAGCAGGGCCCCTTTGGATGCCACGCCATGAGCATAAACCCATGAATGATTCCTTGATTGAAAGTGTGACGTTTGTGTCCCTGTGTGTTCCCGTGCAGCTGTTCCTGTTCCAGCTGCTGAGGGGTCTGTCCTACATCCACCAGAGCTACATCCTGCACCGCGACCTCAAGCCTCAGAACCTGCTCATCAGTGACACCGGAGAGCTCAAACTGGCCGACTTTGGTAAGCAACAATGGAGCTGTTGAGTCTGAGACAGACGGAGACAGAGAGAGAGAGCGTGTTTGTGTGTTTTTCCCCAAACAAATCTAATCCAAATCCAATAAATCTGGCTCCTGCAATGCAGGTCTGTTTGTGTGCTTGTGTGTGGGTGGGTGCGGGTGCGTGCGCGTGCATGTGCATCAGACAAACCTTTAGTATAGAGCCCTGAGGGACACCGCTCAACCATATGGGGTTTTCGTGGTCAAATGTCTGCTTGTGTTTGGATCCCTTTGTCAGTCTAGCTGTGATGTCTGTCTGTCTGTCTTTGTGTGCGTCTAGTGTTGTCAGTGCGTATAAAGGTATCCTGTGGAGTTGTCATATGGTGCACCTTGGCATAAACACTGCCCACATGGGCAGACTGAAAACCCCTTAAAACCCCTCTGTCTTTCATTCTGTTCCTCATCATCCAAGCAGCCCTTAAAACCCCTCTGTCTTTCATTCTGTTCCTCATCATCCTAGCACCTCTCAAACCCCTCTGTCTTTCATTGGTTCACCATGCATCCAGTTCGGCAATTGACAATTTAGGCATTTAACAGACACGAGTGCTTGATTGGAGTATAAGTGGTTATGAACCCTAGTCAACGAACGACAGGGTGAAAACTGAACAGTGAACGTTTACAATTGCCATGTGCAATTTAGGCATTTAGCAGACGCTCTCACACGGAGTGACTGCGAGATCGGAATGAGCAGAGTAAGCATCGACATCTAGTCCAGTAAACAACGACAAGGTAAATAAACAGTGTAGAGAACAGTGTAGTGTACCAGGTAAACAATGAGTCTAAATCACATTCTGTACATTTGTGGCTCGAGGAAAACAAATCTTGAGAACAGAAGGTGGCGATAACAAGGTCTACAGGGAGAGTGAAGTGCAATATGTAGGTGAGTTGGAGTCTGAAGATAATGGGGGAGTCTTCAGATTATGGTGATAGTGTCCAAACCCTTTCTGCTTCAGGGCCCCACTCAAAACCCTCGGAAAGCGTTTTCGACCACCCCATCAATATCAATAGTAATGTTATATATTTTTAAGTAGCAGATCCATCAGCTTTTGTGCAACGCCGGCCGTAGTATGATCAAGTTGAGTGTTAATTTCTGGAAAAAAACGCAGAAAGTTAGAATATAGAGATAGGAGGTTTCTGCCCCGCAATAACGATATGTCTGTCTAATTGGTCCGTGCACAATGGACATTGGTGTGTGTGTGTGTGTGTGTGTGTGTGTGTGTGTATGTTGGGGGGGGGGGGGGGGGTGACAGCTTCATCAATAATGCACGGTCTGAATTAGTGCAGGAACATTACTGCCAGGCAAATGAGCCTCTGCATGGGGAGTAATGGACAACACACTAAATGAGAAAGAATGGAAGTCCCTTGGTTATTATCCTGGCTTTGCTTTGGCCACACCACACCCATCAGCACGCACGCGCATTGTCCTTACAATGTCAATTTCTCAAATTCGACTATGCTTGTGGGGGTACACACACACACAGACGCACACACACACACACACACACACACACACACACACACACACACACACAATGCACGCACAGACGCACATGCTCATGCGTACACGCACAAAAAAGCCATAATCAGCTATTACCTTCAGGGAACTAGTTTGGGGGAACTAGCCAGGTGTGAGGCAGTGTGCATGTGTGTGCACGTTCACCCAGATGCTCACATACGCGTGCGTGCATCTGTGCGTGTGTGTGTATGTGTGTGCGGTATGGGTCCGTCTGGCCTCCCAGTTGGCCTCATCTTGGCCTTGAAAAAGGCCTGACAGCTGAGAACCAACCAGGGAGTCTGGTGGTGGTGGTGGTTGTTGTGGGGGGTAAATAATGGAGGCTAGTTAGTAAACTAATTTATTCTCCGGTGGAAAATGAAGATAGCCGACCTACAAGCCTCGCAGGTCGGCTATTTTCGGTGCGTGACACCGCTGCACGGTGGAGGTATGACTGCAGGCATTCACTGTATAGCTATAGCATGAGACGGAGAGTGGAGGTGGAGGTATGACTGCAGGCATTCACTGTATAGCTATAGCATGAGACGGAGAGTGGAGGTGGAGGTATGACTGCAGGCATTCACTGTATAGCTATAGCATGAGACTGAGCGTGGAGGTGGAGGTATGGCTGCAGGCATTCACTGTATAGCTAGCATGAGACGGAGAGTGGAGGTGGAGGTATGGCTGCAGGCATTCACTGTATAGCTAGCATGAGACGGAGAGTGGAGGTGGAGGTATGGCTGCAGGCATTCACTGTATAGCTAGCATGAGACTGAGAGTGGAGGTGGAGGTATGGCTGCAGGCATTCACTGTATAGCTAGCATGAGACGGAGAGTGGAGGTGGAGGTATGGCTGCAGACATTCACTGTGTAGCTAGCATGAGACGGAGAGTGGAGGTGGAAGTATGTCTGCAGGCATTCACTGTGTAGCTAGCATGAGACGGAGAGTGGAGGTGGAGGTATGGCTGCAGGCATTCACTGTGTAGCTAGCATGAGACGGAGAGTGGAGGTGGAGGTATGGCTGCAGGCATTCACTGTGTAGCTAGCCTGAGACGGAGAGTGGAGGTGCAGGTGCGTCGATGTGTGCCGAGTGCAGAGAGAACACAGCACCATGGGCTGTCTTTGGGGATGAGAGTAAAACTGCGTATAATTGAAACAGATGTGGCCTGGGAGGATGAAGCCATGCTTGCTTGTTCCAGCCCCGCTTAAAGTGCTGCAATTCCCTAACTTTATTTCCGTTGCTGTCGGAACATAAAAACCTCGTATCTCCCATGTGTTGTTTTTTTTCCTCGTGATTTGTTCCCTATATACCGTAGACTACGTCGTCTGTGATACCGTAGCGAGAAAGTTTCTGATCTACAAGCTCACAACAAGGTGCTGCATCGCGAGATATTATATAGATCGAGCTTGTAGATCGGCTATTTTTATAGTTTTGAAAGTGAACGTGTATTTTTATGAATATTTAACCAATGAAATGTATGAAGAGATTGTCACTAAATAGTAACAACATTGAACACGGGTGTGTTTTTTTTGTTTTTTTGTTTTTCATGTACTTTTGGACATACAAGGTTTCCACCCGACAGAGACGTTTTATTAGAAAGTGCCTGATTGATAGCGATCACCGATCAGAGAAAAGAGATTCTTCCAAGACAGAAAGCCATTAGCATGAAATATAGAGTACAGCATTAGTTCTGACAGGACTTCACCGCATTGGCATGCAGCTTTTCAACTAAGGGGATCTAAGGTGGCCATTTGAAAAGTAAACCATCATAAGACATACTTTATTTTGCTGGCTAGCACAGCTGGGAAAAAAATATATTCTTAAAAACTGGAAATCTGAAAGCTCCCTCTCATAAATATTGCCTGCCCACCACAAAGCCGACCTTCGACATCCTCTGAGGAAGTCGAAGGGTGTTGCACACACCCAGATCTGTCTTTTTTATTTATTTAACAATATTTATATAATATTTATTAACAATATTCTAGCATTCTATTATGTTTGGCGGTAGGGCTGTACCCCCAGGGTATACAACAGAAGGACAACAATCAGATCAGATGAGCATAAAGAGTGTGGAGGCTGGGTACAGGCATGGGGGTGGTGGGGGCACTGGGTACAGGCATGGGGGTGGTGGGGGCACTGGGTACAGGCATGGGGGTGGTGGGGGCACTGGGTACAGGCATGGGGGTGGTGGGGGCACTGGGTACAGGCATGGGGGTGGTGGGGGCACTGGGTACAGGCATGGGGGTGGTGGGGGCACTGGGTACAGGCATGGGGGTGGTGGGGACACTGGGTACAGGCATGGGGGTGGTGGGGGCACTGGGTACAGGCATGGGGGTGGTGGGGGCACTGGGTACAGGCATGGGGGTGGTGGCGGCACTGGGTACAGGCATGGGGGTGGTGGCGGCACTGGGTACAGGCATGGGGGTGGTGGGGGCACTGGGTACAGGCATGGGGGTGGTGGCGGCACTGGGTACAGGCATGGGGGTGGTGGGGGCACTGGGTACAGGCATGGGGGTGGCTGGAACGGGCAATATTAAGCTGTTATAAAGACCACTCTATAACATGAATAGTCAAAGGCATGGTGTGGTCTTTGCAGGAATTGGCTGATTCCCAGACTTTTCCATGCCAAGGACCCCCAAGCAGCCATTGTGTGATATCTTTTCAGGAGTATAATAGGAAGTCAATACGGGTCTTATTTGGTTTATATATATATATCAACGAGCTCGAAACGCATGGTTTGTGGATCTGTTACTTGTGATGTTTTCGTGTGGCGCTGTAGTGAAAACACAAACAAAACATGGAGATGGACAGAGGGACCAGGAGGTGGGCTCTAGGGTTGCATTCACACATTCAAGACACAAGTCTTGTGTCTGTCTGGTGTCTTGTCCGTGTTTGATGGCCGCTCCAATTTGACCAACCATCTTTGTTTGATGGCTGTGTTCTGCCCCCCCCCCCCCCCCCATCAAACAAAGATGTTTCGTTAAACTGTGACTTCCATTGGAAATGAATTGGAGCAGCCATCAAAAATGGACAGGACACCAGACAGACACAAGACAGGTGTCTATGTGTGAGTGTAGCCTGGGGCCTCGTATGGGGGGAAATCAAACACAACTGTTTGGTCAAACCACGTGACTTTATTTCATTGGAAAAAGCATTGAGGTGGCCATGAAACACGGACGGAACAGAGCATGTCCATCCGTACATGTGTGTACGAGGCCTGGGAGAGCAGGAGGTCTGGATGTGGGCTCACTGTGTCCCTGCTGGTGGATGTGCACGTGGCCCTGGAGCTGATCCAGAGTCAGCCCTCTGGCCCCTTTGTGCACGTTTTAATGAGCTGCACAAACGACGGCAAAACAAATGAGGCCTTTGAGTAGCAAGGACAGGGCTAATTGAAGCCAAAATAAGCACCGCGTGTGTGTGTGTGTGTGTGTGTGTGTGCACGACTGCACGTGTTTGCGTTAGAGTTGCTGTCTGTAATCACCTCATCAAACACACACGCACGGTCGCACGTGCACACACACACCACACACCACACACACACAGAAAGCAATGCCAGGAGGACTGCTATTTTCTGCGAGAATCACAGAGAGGGGGTTGTGGTCAGTGACAGCTGCATGTCGGCCACAGAGACAGAGCGGCCAGCATATGGCCCCCCGAGCCTCACGTTTCCACGGGGCAAACACACGCCTGCAGGGTCATTAGGACGCATGCATGCATGTACAGTATGCATGCACGTACAGTGTGTTTGGGCCACAGCGGGTGGTCGCCCGCTTCGCACGCTGCCAGAATTAGGGGCCTGTCATCGAGTTTCAGGAACGAAATCATCTGGTGCGTCGCGGACAGTTGTGGCTGCGTGTGTCTGGAGTGGCATCAGCTGTGGAGGTCTCACTCGGGGCACTAAGAGAGTTGTGTCTGATCCAGTGGCGGTCAATGGGCCGTGGCACGACGCTAGAGCTCTGCTAATTGTCTTCATGGCTGCAGCCTCACCCACTCTGTCCGAGGCTCTGTTGCCCCTCCCTCCCTCACTATAAGCCCCTCGCCTCCTTAATCAAACCTCCCTTTCAGAAGGACTTGGCAAGAGCTCTTGGTTTGGACAGAGATCCCAGATCTGGCCAACGAGCTGCTGTAGGGTGGTTGTTTTGTCGCGCCATTAAACAAACTGCCCTGCCGATAGGATATGGTTCTGTACACAGAATGGGGACCTCATGTTTTTATGTTGTCTTGTTGGTGTTATGCTCTGTGTTGTCTTTGTTGTGGGTATGTTTGAACAGACTGTGAAGATGAATATCCTTCGGGACAATAAAGATTACTATTATTATATTTATTACAGTCTTTAACCTTGTTCTGCTGGTCAGAATAATTTGCAAAAGGACAGGAATATGTCCCCCTGTGGAGATAGCGGCTCCATGGCATGGTAAAACACACCGCTGTGTTAACGGTCTGTTAATGGGCCGTAGCTGAACCCCTAACTCTGTAGGTTTCCCCCTCCTATTTGGTAACATTTCTTTGCTGTCGGGCAGAAAACTCTTATCTCCACATTTAGAATGTTTGTGCTTTTTCTTTTTCTTGAATGAATGAATGCCCCCACTTCATCATACACAGTGCCGCGTTTCAAGCTTGTAGATCTGATATTTTTGAATTCTGGAAAGTAACAGACATTTGAGACATAATGAGGGTTCGACCCGACGGAGACGATTCCTACTTTCTCTGGTTTTGAATTAACTCTTCACTTGTTGACGTCTGAGACACGTTTACGATGCAGTTTAACAGCAGTGCATGCCAGACATAGTTCCGGTCTATCCTATAGAAGTTATGCAGACATTATTATTTTATTCTTGCAGACATGCGCAGGCAGCGCTGCACGCTATAACAGCTGGCGGGGGATAATTGTGTCTGTGTGGGTGTGTGCGTGTGCGTGGAGTAAAGCATGCTGACAATGGAGCTGCAGGAATCTACTCTGAACATCGCAGGCATGCAATGCTCTGAGCAGCACTCTGTCTGTCTGTCTGTCTGTCTGTCTGTCTGTCTGTCTGTCTGTCTGTCTGTCTGCTCCCACGGGTGCTGTTACACCCAACGGCACAGACTCGCCTGTAGGCCCAATATTTGCTTGTGATGTGTGTTGACAACACTCTTGTCTTATGTGCCTGTGTGCACTGTGCATATTTACAGGTTGCAGATGGCCTTTTTGAAGCCTCCAATAAGAGGGAGGAGTGTGTGTGTGTGTGTGTGTGTGTGTGTGTGTGTGTGTGTGTGTGTGTGTGTGTGTGTGTGTGTGTGTGTGTGTGTGTGTGTGTGTGTGTGTGTGTGTGTGTGTGTGTGTGTGTGTGTGTGTGTGTGTGTGTGTGTGTGTGTGTGTGTGTGAATTGGACAAATCCAAAATAGACTGTAGGTTGAACACAAAAGTGTGTGTGTTGCTGTGCACAGAGCAGGTAATGACTCTGACTGGGATTGTGTTCTAAAATGCAGATCTCATTACATTTGTATTGTGAAACCGACTGGGACGGTAGCAGGTGGTGGCCACGCACGGATTCTTACCCCTAACTGAACAAGCTCACAAAACTCCTTTCTTACCATAAAACAAGCATTTGTTTCTGTCCTCACAGCTCTAGCTGTTCCTGTTTCTGATTGTATTTATTCACTTATCTACCGGTATTTCGTTTTTTTTATGATCACATACAGTAGGTTAACACGGACATTGCTGTTCCTTGGAGTGGTTGCACCACTCAAAAATATGTGTTATTTAAAGAATCTCTAAACATACAAGTATAGTGATGTAGTGTGGTTTGAGATGGTGGAAGAGCCTTTATGTATGTCCTTCATTTGTTTTGTTCTGTGTTGTTAGATTGTTTTCTTGCTGTATGTCTAGTGAAATAAATACAAATATTTCTCAAAAAAATAGCTATTGCACAGGCACGGAGGCGTGAATAAATGTCTAGTATATGAAAGGCGCGGTGAGGAAAATCAGAGGAAATTGATGTTCAGACGCACACGTATGGATGCATGGCTACAGACAGCTTTTTCACGCGTTTGCAGACTCTCTCCGCGCACTGGAATGTAATTTGCATTGCCTCTGATATGGCATATTATGCACGCGCATTTGCATTCACATCTGAATCTGAATCTGAATGTCTTCGCTGTCGTGCAGAAACATTGTATCTCCATAAAACGAATGCGCTGACATCATCGTACACGAGTGTTGTCCAAAAGGTGCGAAAGTAGATGGTCTACAAGCTCCCAACTTGCTATGTTTTGAAATAATTTGAAATGAAATTGACAGGGGTCATCAACCCCGTGCTTGCTTGTTGTGGTGGACATTTTTCTCAAATTTGCATTTTTGTCACGGACATACAAAACGAGTGGACAATAATATTTCCATAAATGCATGTAGAGCTTGCCCTGAATGACTTTAACAGGTCTGTAACTCTGAGAGTGGTCCATTTGGTTCCAATTGTATACACTCTTGAGTTAAGGGCTTCCTTGCAAATGAAACATTTGAGAACCACTATTACTTGGACTCCTGTTATTAATGTGCCATAGTGTCGTAGTAAATCAGTGGCATATACTATTCTGAGGAAAAGCCAGAGACTTGACATTCAGTAATTGGGTCTCATAATGTTGTGTATAAAAGAAAATCAATCATTTGTTACGGATAAGACCAAGGGTTTGCCACGGACACATTTGTCCATACTGATGAGCCCTTGGAAATTAACAGTGGTTAGGCGTGTCTGTGGGTCTTCATAAATATTGAACCAGTGGAAAGTATTAACAAGAGCTCCCGCCTAAATAATAATTGGATCCATTCTTGTTTCCAACATTGTTATTATTCTTTTTTTTTTTTCGTAGGACATACAGGGTTTCCAGCGCGACAGCCACTATATAGCGCACCCTCATTAGCATAATTGTTGATTCACAAGCCGTATGGTAACCTCTGTGGCGTCTGGGCTGATGTTCAGACTTTCAAATCACATTCATCCAGCCATGAACGCAGACTGTGTTACAGTATGGGTATGTGTGTGATTAGCATTAGCATGCCCTTGAACGTATTGGAGGTTTTTGAGACGGAAAGATACGTGTTGCCATGCCCGCTATATATATATATATAGTCGACTTTGGGCTTCTTTTTCTGTAAAGTTGTTTGGCAAATATCAGTAGTTGCGGGTTGCATTTTTCGGGGGCTTGTTTCTAAAGTGTATAGTTGCTTATTCTGGCTTCCTTCCAAATGTTTTACTTCTTATTTATGACAGTGGTTCACACATATTTTCGTGTTATAGACCCCCAAATTGTCCCTAACCCCCATCGGAAAATCTTTTGTGCCAGAGAGCAGCATTCCATAGCTATTTGTGTTCTTAGAATGTATAAAAAATCTTCCAAATAGTCCATATTTTATTATTATTTTCAAATAGCAGATTGTTGATCGATTCTTTTCAAATATCTGCTGTATATGTAGGCGCTATCTGGCCTATATACTGTAGTATGGGCTTGTTGGGGCTTGTTTTTCTAGACCTGGTTGCTTATTTCTCTCACAAAATCTGGCACCACTGCTCCTCTCCTCTCGTCCTGAAGTGTTAGTGAATCGGCTAGCATGTCTGTGTCTAATAAGGTTGTCCAGTAGTACGTGGCTCTGGCTTGTTATTGTGTCCGCAATCGTATGCACGCAGTCAAATGCTCTGTGTCAACCGTTTAATTAAACGGGTCCACTTGGTGACCAGTTTGTACTCTCTCTCTGTTACAAAATGGATGAATTAGCACTGAGGATTTCCACTGTGTAAGCCATCTGTTTCACGGACGTGGAGGGCAGGACACACAATGCGGGCACCAAGACGCCCTTTCCTTGTTCCTCGCTAATAAGCTACACGTGCATGCGCACGTCCTCATGCACAAACCCGCACACACAACCTTGCACCGCTCGAACGCAAACTTAGAATACTGTACAGTAGAAACACACAATCACGCACGCACGCACGCACACACCAGCGTGCCCGAATACGTACACACATGCGACACATTGTGAGCTTGTAGTTCGGCTATTTTCACACTGACACTGATGCACAACGAACTAAGTCTAACTCAGCCGTAAGCGTAGGGAATGACTTCCAGTACCTCCTTTTTTATTTATTTTATAAAGACAATAAAGAGTATTTCTGTATTGTGGTATTGCTACATCTACTTGTGAGTACGTCTTCCACCTCTGAGAATAACCCAGGCTTCATTACCATGCCGGTCGATGTGCATAACAAAGTGAATATAGCGAGCATCTCCTGTCTTTTGTTGCAGGGAACACGGAGGCTGTTCTTAATGCCACTGGCCTGTATCTGTAAACATCTCCTCCATTCCTTTCTACCTCCTCCTCCTCTGTGCACCGGGGGAATCTGCTGACAGCCTCAATATATAATCCTGCAGGCATAATAATATAATAACTTAAATCTCTGTACCGCAAACCACCTGTGCAAATGCTAAGAAACAGTGGTGGAAGTCACTAGAAGAACTAGCGGTACTCTGAATCAGTAGCGACAACGTCTATGGGCGGCAGTGGCTCAGGGGTATAGAGTGGCCGGGAGAACAGCCGGATGGAAACCGCAAGGTTCCCGGTTCGATCCCCGGCTCCCCCAGAGTTAGTGTCGAAGTGTCCTTGACCTTGAGCAAGACTCTCTGAACCCCTAATTGCTCTCGATGTGCAGGTTGGTGCCTTGCATGGTTTCCCTCTCCGCCCATCGGTTTAGTTTAGTTCATTAAGGATCCCCATTAGTCTACATCGTAGTGGAGACTATTCTTCCTGAGGTCCAGGCAAAAACATCACAGTACAAATAAAATGCAGTACAGCATGCATGATCCATGTTTGTGAACAAACGCACAAACCTATAGAACAAGATTTATAACAGTAAAATTAAAATAAAAAATAAAAGGAAATACAGATTTGTCAGTCGGAAAATACAACCGAATCTAATATAATTTCCTTTCTGACTATTGCTGCCTTAAGTTTCCTTTTGAAACAAAATGTAGGCATATTTCTTGTTAGAGTCAAATGTGGGGGGAGCACACACCAGCATGCAATATAGCTCTCTACATGATTTTACATTTTACATTACATTACATTTTCTTAAGTGCATTGGTTTTGGGCATAGGAAAAGTAAAGTGACCATTTAGTGCATGTCTGGTATTATAATCATGTCTTTCATTTGCAGGTAGTAATAGCTGGTAGAAAAAGGTTTCTGTGAGGAATGTGCATTCTTTAAAAGCAGAATAAGGCTGTATGCCAGTCTTTCATTCACCCTCATCCATGACAGCCTGGCATGCATAGCATCCACACTAGTCCTGACAGAACAATGAAGTGTTGCCGCTTTGTTCTGAGCAAGCTGAAGTTTACAGAGTTCTTGTTTTGATGCACTAGACATTGGTGTGTGAATGGGTGAATGTAAAGGACTTTTGATAAAAGCGCTATATTATAAATGCATAACTTATGTGCGTCTGTGGTTCACGTATCTGGAGAACCGACCGACTCTAACTCGGTGGGCGCATCGGTGAGGACTGGAGGGAGTGCCCAGGCTGTGTCGTGTCGGTCTGATATACATTTATATAAGCATATGGGGAAACGGA
>NC_137868.1:11656439-11756439 GCF_963924005.1 Protomyctophum bolini
AGTGTCTGCTTGTTTTGCCGTGTCATACGAAAGCGTCAAAGCTAGCAGATTTTGCCGTTTTTTAATCTGAATCCTGAAATGTAACAGATTTGGACCTGGACAGAGACATATTACTCTGTAATGTGTATATGGGTGTTTTCTCATCTCTCCTCCTCTCTCTCCTCCAGGGCTGGCCAGGGCCAAGTCCGTCCCCAGCCACACGTACTCCAACGAGGTGGTGACCCTGTGGTACCGCCCCCCGGACGTCCTGCTGGGATCCACCGACTACTCCACCTGTCTGGACATGTGGTGGGTACAACCCCATCACCCCACCTTTTAACCTCTACGTACATACATACTCCACATCTCACCCACCCTCATCCATCCACCTCCACCTCCTGAATACTGTATTCATAGAGTTGTGTAAATTGTTACATAGCTGCACTATGTAACGTCCCTCTACTACCACAGATTTGAACTTGGTTTCCTGCTTAAAAGTGTTTTTTTAAATCATTGATCTAATAGAGCCTGCCTGCTTGCTCAGGGGATCAATTTAGGGGCAATTCACACTATGGTCCCGGGTGCGCACTCGGGACCATTTGGAAGATGTTGTGGTTAGTGTGAATGATGTGTACCGTTCCCGGGAGCGGGTCCCTGGACCGTTGAAGTGTATTCAGATACGGATTGTTCCAATGTGAATGCATGCGTACCTAAAGAAGGAAGTGGACTGTTTTTTTTAATGAACGTGACATAATCTCTAGTCGACGAGCCAAGCGTCAAAAAAAAAACACACAGACGCTGCATGACGCGTAACACCAGCTCATTTCTCAACGCTGCACGTCTCCTGTTGAATCTGCATATACGCGCAGCACCGCAGTGCACGCTGATCTTATATTCTGCGGACTACATGTGGCTCTTGGGCTTTGCTTGGCATAGTTTCCAAAGTAAAACAAAATAACAATAATGCTAAAGTAGAATCCATAGCAAACTAATATCAAACACGACACTGGAGAACAGAACTGACTGACACAGTGAATAGCAGGCAGGCTGACAGTGAAGTAGTATAACGGCAAAGAGCTAAAAGAGGCAATGCAATGCAGTGTGTCTGGATTTATTTGAGACAATGTCGCAGAGTTGATGGTCAGTGTGCGGGCGTGCCAGCCATCAAGCACACCGCCATCTGGAGGATTAAAGTGTGTTATGCAAGTGTACCCGGTGAGCTGTTGAATCTCGGGCAATGTGAATCATGGCCATCGGGGACCAGGCAACCGTATTCAGAAACGGTTCCAATGAAACGGATTCAGTCCATCTCAGTGTGAATTGCCTATAAATCTTCACCATCACGTCAAAATCTTATGCTCTGTCTATAGGTGAGACATGACCTTTCATACAAGCTAAATGTCTCAATAGAATAGCAGCAATTCATTTGAGCAAAGCGATTTTAATTTGACATTTCAACGAAGGAATTCTTATGTTAACGCACTACTATAAAATCTCTCTCTCTCTCTCTCTCTCTCTCTCTCTCTCTCTCTTCCCTATTCTGTTGTTGGCTTGATTGGTCAAAGGGCCTGGAGATTTTTTTTATATAGCTCTATAATGACTACATTGTGAAATGCGCACAATGCGCAAATCCCACCAAAGATAAAGGGACAGAATCAGAATGACTGGCACCCAACTGTAAGTTATGCCTTATTAACATGCTCTACCATACAGATAAGACAAAATTACATTCATTAAAACGAATTACACAGTGAGGCTTTAATACTCTAGCTGAATGTGTTTTTAGGTGAAGTCTGGGTTCTGACTGGATGTTACCATCAGTAATACCGACGGGCTTAAAACCCACGTACAACCTTATACCATGTACAGAGCCACGAATGAACTGATTATATTGGTGGTACATAGATAGTCAAGGTCACTGTGCGTGTGCTTGTGCTTGTGCGTGCATGCCCAAAACACACATAGTCTATAACACCTTTTATATTCACTACATGCATTACAATATACGGGGTTTGGGAAGACAGCGATAGAAACCTGCAGCTGCTTGCACTGGAGGCATAACATTTCTAGCTTTTTGTTTAGTTTTTCTTTTGGTCTCTCTGTCTTGTATTCTTTCATGTCCTTCAGTCCCAGCTGCTTGGCTCTCCCACTGAGAGAGCCTCATAGTGAGACTGATTCAGTGTGAAGTCTGATCATACCAGCGTTAATGGAAGCACAGCTGAATACTCCACTGCCTATACTACTATGCCAGAGTACAGCAACCACATTGTGACTTATTTATTCTGCTCAAAGGTCAAATATCAGCCGTCACGACTGTTGGGGATGAATGACAGATGACAGATATAAAATCAGAGCAATATCACTTTCATACCCATAAACCATTGGCTGGCCAATCGAAACACTTTAAAGCCTTTTTTTTATCGATTCTTTGTACATTACAGCACTTTGGCTTCGCAAGACGGTACGGGCGCAGCAGAGCAGCCTTCATCAGCATTAGATTAATCTTTTTTATTGACCTATATTTATCCAGGGAAGGCCATTAAAAGGACGCCCTGTGCAGTTATAAACGCCAATACATATAACAATAATAAAGAAACACATTAAAACCAAATCACAGATGCAGATAAATAAAGGAGTAGGAGAGCAGTGGGCAGATGTGGTTGAACTCTCTTTACTGAATAAACCGCACTGTTGAAACACTGAGTGCTAATTTAACTCTCAGTTACGCTCCAATTATTTTTATTTAATTTTACTCTCACAGTTAAAATGAACACTTACTCGTGATTGTGCCGGTGGAGGATATCGTAAGAGACACATTATCCATGAGCTGCCTGCGATATTAAATTGAGCAAACAATTAGATTAATGTGGATGCTTCCTCGAGTGTACTGGCTGCATCTGCAGTGGAGTTTATTTAACCCATTGAGACCAGATTCTACAAAAAATACGTATCAGTTGTGCTCAAATTTTTTCATGTCAAGGACCCCAGAATTATCTGTTTTTGGTCCGAACGACCCCCGTCTCAAAATATTTTGTTCCAGGGACCTCTCAGAAGGAAAGATTTGAGTTAACAACGTTTGTTGTGAAAGAATATAATATTCGAACTAAAGATTTGCACACATTTTCACGAAATTAAAAAATGGCAGATCTACAAGGTCGAGCTTGCAGGACCAGACCATGGCATGCAGGCAGAGTGGTCTGACAGATCTGTTGGGGGAGCTGTGACCACATCTTACCTCTGGACAGGCAGTCTGCTGGGACGGCTCCCCCGTTCCAAGGACCACAGCTGCATCCCACTGTGGCCAATTAAAGATTGCTGCTGCCAGGAGACAAGGGGGGGTTTGAAGTGGGGACCCACTGTATAGTCATGGCTTATAGTCTTGCAATTATTCATTTAGGCATTTAGCAAGACGCCCTCATCCAGAGTGACTTCCATTTACTTAAGGTAAATGATAACACTAATGGAGTGCATGGAGAGCATTGTAGCATTCTCTACAATGGCTCAGGGGTAGAGTAGCCGGTATAGAACGGCCGGATGGGAAAACTGTGAGGTTCCCAGTCCGATCCCGCTGAACGCTGAGCTCCTAATTGCTCTCGATGTGCAGGTTGGTGCCTTGCATGGTTTCTCCCGCCATCTGTATATGAACGTGCGTGTGAACTGTGAACGGGTGAATGAAATGCACACAATCGTAATGTAAAGATTGGATAAAAGCTCTATACCTGTATAAATGCACCATTTACCAAATGCACCATTCTCAAACAAACTAGGATACCATGGTAAAACAATGCCTAAATAACATGCTAGTACATTTCAAAATATAGGATATATTGCACCTTAGCCAAACTAAATCACACACATTAACATTCATTGTCAAGAAAAACGAACCTAAAATAACCAATTTAAACAAACAAACGTGAGAACAAGTGACCAATGTCTTTTGTTCTTAATGTCTACAGACAGGCAGACAGCTCTAGTCAATAAACAAGGTAAATAATCACATAGATATAGTTCAGAGAGAAGAGTGTACGGACTCAAATAAATAGCAGGTAAACAATGAACCTATAGCATCATCTAAAGATCATGCTAAATCACACTTGTGTGGCAGAGAAAAAAACTAATCTAATCACAAAGAAATGAGAAGAAGTGACCAAGACATGGCTGCAGATAGACAGACAGACTGTAGTCCCCCCCCCCCTCCCCCCAGTCCCCTTGAGAAGCATTCTTCCATGAAGGAGCATGGCCACTAGGCCATGAAGAAAGGTCGGGATAACAGGCTGTCTGTGTCCTCCAGTGGAAGCATCCATCACAGACGCCTCAGGTTATGGGTTCACATCCATCTGGAGAGAGATGGAGGGAGCAGGATCTCCTCTGTTTCTATCTCCCGTTGGTATCCTCACCTCCCTTGACATGTGTCAATCACAGCAGAGGCTGCACAGAGGAGACAGAGTAGCGCTTTCAGTCCTATGTCGGTTTCACACCTACAAACAGCGGCGGAAGAAGTCTTTGTACTTAACACTCGGGTGTCTAAGCAGTCAATTGTAGCATTCCAGTAATAATCTTATGTTACAGTTGTAAAACGGCCTGTATTCAACATTTTGAGTCAAAGTATACAGAAGCATTGGCCATCAAAATATACTTCTAGTTATTATGTAAAAGTAGACAAAAGTAGACAAAAGTATAAAATAGGTGCATGGTTAATGCATGGTTTGTGTTAATACTCAATGTACCGGTACTAATATTAGTAATGCTAAATTATGTAAAAGTATCTAGTATTTGCAGTAGAGTAAAACGTACAATATTTGCCTTTGTGATGTGGTGGAGTATAGGTGTGTAAAATAACACCATTTTTCAATAATAACAATAAACACGATGCTCCACTATTAAGAATTGAGAATGGTTAAGAATAGCAGAAGATGTAGTTAGTAGAACAACCTTGCATTAAGCCGTTTAGTACAGGCAGTGAGTGTACTTTATTATGCGAAGCGCAGCTCCGTCGTCGCTATAGCTAAAAACTAACTAAGCGAGGATGCTGGACCAACCTCATTAATGACTCCCATAAATCACAGTTAGCCGTGGTTTTATTGAGAGTCCGGGGTTTACACACACACACCCACACACACACACATACACACACACACACGAGCCACACACACGGACTCCTGGGGTGTTCGCCGTAGTTTGCAATCTACCCTGCCTTCCATCCCATAATATTTGTGCTCTAATATGTACCGTCATAAAAGCTCCATAAAGTCCACGGTCGTATATCCAGCGGTGGAAAGTAACATTTACTCAAGTAATGTACTTCAGTATAATTTTGAAGTACGTTTACTGTACTTCAGTGTTTCCTTTTTTTAATGCTTTAAGGTTCTACTACATCTCATTGTAGCTTTTACTACAATGCTTTGAATTAGTTACTACTGCTAGTTAGTGTTACTCTAATTACTGGACCCTCGTCTGGTTCTGACAGACGGGTAGTGTGCCCCGGCTGGGTGGTGTGTGATGATCCGGTTGAAGTTTTCCTTTGGTACGGTGACTGCGGCGGCGGGCCCGGGAGAACAATAACGCGACACGAGACAGTATCACGCTAAAGGTTCACAAAGTTTATTACACAAACAGGAACATATAATAGTGCTGGATCATAATTATGTGACAACAAGATATGAGACAAAATAACGTGCCTACTGGCTGCAGCAAGGCTGACCTTGCTGGCGCTGAGATGTCTCTCGTAGCCTATCTATAAAGTAGGCTACAGTACAGGCAGTACACAATACATATCAAGTACACTGTATGTCAAGTACATAGACTTAGATGTACATGGGCAACTCATTATTATAACAGTTAGTTTGACTGATTTTAAAGTTGAAACTTCGGCTGTACCAAAATCTTCAAAAGACTTTTACTTGTAACAGAGTATTTCTTCACAGTGATATTGTACTTTTACTCAGACCGATTATGATTATTATTATTTTCAAACTTCGTAAAATGGTGCAAATTGCCAATCTACAAGCTTACACAGGCTTGTACATCTTGCTACTTTCGCACGACACACTTTAATTACACGTTAATTTACAGGGGGAGAAAACACACAAGGTTGAAACGTGGACATACCGTAGGTTTGTGCCCCAACAGCGACCTGTTCAATGGTTGAAACGTGGAGTTACCGTAGGTTTGTGCCCCAACAGCGACCTGTTCAAAGGTTGAAACGTGGAGTTACCGTAGGTTTGTGCCCCAACAGCGACCTGTTCAAAGTGAACAGTCCTTATTGTTGCATGGATGGGGAATGGGCTGCTGTTGGTGGGAACGTATCCATGTGGTTGTTTCCTGTACCTATAGCTGGAGCTGGAACAGAGTTAGTGGAGCAGTCTAAATCATTGTGACGTCTACTTAAGAGGGCTGGCACAATGAGAGAGGTACCTTATAGCCGGGGCCAAAGGCATTGTTTGTGTGTGTGTGTGTGTGTGTGTGTGCGTGTGCATGCACGCGTACTATTTACTATGCTATAAGAAATGGACATTGTAAGGACCATTTTCATGGGCAGGGTTATATGAGTTTTCACTAAATGTGCGGTGTTGTCTCTCACACACACACGCATCAAAATAGCTAAAAAAAAAAAGTGTGGCACGTCGTCGTGAGCTTATAAGCATTGCTAATATTTGGCTATTTTCAATGATGTCCTAAAACGTTGATGTCCTCACAAGAGATAGTGTGTGTGTGTGTGTGTGTGTGTGTGTGTGTGTGTGTGTGTGTGTGTGTGTGTGTGTGTGTGTGTGTGTGTGTGTGTGTGTGTGTGTGTGTGTGTGTGTGTGTGTGTGTGTGTGTGTGTGTGTGTGTGTGTGTGTGTGTGTGTGTGTGTGTGTGTGTGTGTGTGTGTGTGTGTGTGTGTGTGTGTGTGTGTGTGTGTGTGTGTGTGTGTGTGTGTGTGTGTGTGTGTGTGTGTGTGCGTGCGTGCGTGCGTGCGTGCGTGCGTGCATGCATGCATGCATGCATGCATGTGCGTTTAAACTGCTGTCAGGGCCCATTTGTCAAAGAGCTATTGTTTCCTGACAGATTCACTTTCTGGCCCAGTGAGCTTGCTCACGCTCTCTCTCTCTCTCCCCTGCTCTCTGTACCTCAGCTACGGGTGAAAGGCTCTTGAGCACCACACCTCAAAATGCACAGTATCAGGGTGGTGTATCAGAGAGAGATAGAGAGAGAAAACCCTCTCTCTCCCTATCTTAAAATTCAGCCGGCCATTGAGTGTCTGACAATATACTAACATCCATCTCCATTACACACCTCCATCCATCCATCCACACCTCTATAACCCCCCTGGCCCCAATACTAGCGAGGGAGGGAGGAAAGGTCGATGGTGAATAAGACCACAACTGTTCAATATAATCCATTAACCACAAAATGACCTGCATGCTGCTGGATGTCAGCACAATCTAATGGTCATCAGCACAAAAAAACACACATGCACGATATCTGGTCAATTCGGTGCTTATCACTTCCAACCCTGAGTGAGGTGAAGTCTTTATCTGGACTGGCCCCCGTGGGCACTGCAAAAGAATTATAATTCCACGCGTTGTTCTATGTGTGGGAATTATAATGATGGGGTTTTCACAGGGTATAGCCAGTGTAGTGGAAGATGCACTTTTTATTACCCATTAAAACTGGGAAAGCCTCTGTGTCACTGTAGATTTTGGCATTGGCAATTCAAAAATAGCAGATATCCAAGCTTACGTGCTGCGGGCTTGTAAAAAAGTGTGAGAACTACTGATTCAGATGGCATTTGTAGAATCGACATCAGGGCTTAATGTGTTTTAAGTAAAACTAGAAACACTGCAATGTAGATGCTCTGTTAAAAGTACAGACTTCACGACCTTGTGTAGACCTTGCCTTTTCAAATAGCAAACGTTTAAAATATGGGCTTCAAGTGGTTATTAATGTAGGTTTTGTAATCATAATGTGAATCTTCAAAGTAACTACAGGAACTAACTCAAATCATTGCTGTAGAGTAAAAAGTACAATATTTGCCTCTGAGGTGTAGTTCGAAAAATATATAAAAGAAAATGCAAATACTCTAAAATGTCTACTTATGTACATAAATGTTACTCTCCACCACTGGGAGAGTGGTGGAGAGTAAGAGTAAGAGTGGTTTATGGTTGTTCTGGAGCTTTTATGACGGTACATATTAGAGCACTTACAGTAATATTATGGGATGGACACCAGGGGAGATTGCTAAACTGAACTGCCGTAGACATTGCAGGAGTCGGCGTGGACAGTGGACACCCCAGATTAATAATTATTAATAGTAGTCTGTATTGTCCCCTCAGGGATATTCATATTCATTCTGTTCCAACAGATTCCAAGTAAACACATAACCATATAGCACTAAACAACATAACCCCAAGACATGACATGACGTCCCCAGTATAGTTAAAATAATACAATAATCAATCGAGCAAATCTATACAGAGAACCATCGTATCAGCAAGGCATTGTGTTTAGTGCAGCAATGGCTGAATCACAACGTATTTTCATATCGTTTATCCGTGTTGCTCCTGTTGTGTAATGACCTTTAGGCTTACAATTAGGAAAAGTTTGAGGGTAGATTCAGGGGTTAGGGTCAGGCATTTAGAGGAAAATTAGGTTAATTGTATTGTTAGCATGCCAGTGTCGTGCATCAGCAATGGCAGATCACACAATGTGCCACGCTGCAATGCAGCTTGAGCTTGTAGTGTAGATAGGGGTAGGCAACCTGTGGCTCTTATAGGCCCTCTTCCGTGGCTCCTACGGCAAAGTATACGAAAAGGAATAAGAGGTTTTCTTTTTCTTTTCTTTTCTTTTCTTTTCTTTTCTTTTTACATTTAATCATAATTTATTATTTAATTTGTAGTAGGCATAAAGTTATTATTTCATGTTGATATTGCAAAACAATGTTGCCTATACACCAGATAAAAATAAGAATCAAATTTAATGAAGAAAATATTCATGATAAGACATCTTTGTTTGTTTTCCACCACCAATGCTGCTGGCTTACTGGTACAGTATCCTTGATATGCTTTGAGAAATTAGCAAACAATAAAATGTAATATTGAAAGACCAGAAAAATCTAATACTTAAAGTTTGCTTTATTAAAGCAAACATATTTTGCGGCTCAGATAGAATTGTAATACGTTTTCTGGGCCAAAAATGGCTCTTCTGATATTAAAGGTTGCCTACCCCTGGTATAGAGCTAATCAAAAACATGTGTGTTTAACCCATTTTAGGGAGGGAACCCCTTTTGGTATTTTAAGCATTATGTTACACTTTAGCTATTGAAAAATAGCAGATCTACAAGCTCATAGCTATGAACTTGTAGGTCTGTTATTTCTTTTTAATCGTGAAAATGTGGCGCAAATATTTGAATATATTCTTTCAGAGCGTTTTTAACTCAAATCTTTGCTTCTGGGAGGTCCCTGGAACAACATATTTTCAGATGTGGGTCAGCAGCCAATTACATATACTATTGGGGGTCCTTGACATGAAAATGTTTGAGAACGACTGACAGGAGAAACATAGGGTTTTTCAGAAAACTGTCAGGATTTAGAAGGCATTTGTAGAATCGTCCTCAGGTCTAAATGGGTTAAAAGGGTGTGTACATCTTCATCACATAGAGCTAATCAAAAACATGTGTGTTTAATGCTGTATAATGTGTTTGCGACTTCCAGGGGCGTGGGCTGCATCTTCATCGAGATGATCCAGGGAGTGGCAGCCTTCCCAGGGATGAAGGACATCCAGGACCAGCTGGAGAGGATATTTTTGGTGAGTTCCGGTTTCTTGTCACCAAAAATCCTCACACTTGTGTTGTCACATCACAAGTGTGAGGATGTAAAAGATTATTTATGTACTGTATGTTCCCAGTGCTTGCAGTTGCAAAATAATAGTCTTAAGGGGGCGGCAGGCGGTAAACAGACTGCATGTATAAAGTGCCTTTCTAGTCTTTCCGACCCTTCAAAATGTGCTTGTGTACTTCAACTTCACACACACCGACGGCAGAGGAAACCAGGTTATGTGTTTAGTGTCTTGCTCAAGGACACCAGCCAGGAGGGAGCCAGGGATTTAACCTAGAACCTTTGGGTTCCAAGGGGGCCAAAGGTTCCACGAAGGTTCCAGTTTTGAAAAAGGCAGAATATAGCATATTTATTATAGTCTCTTCTACATACTGTAGTCCTTTGTGCAAGTAAGAGATGTCACTTAGCAGCGCTACCTTTTAAACCAACTTATGCAAGCAGTAAAGTGACTCTGTAACTGTTGGGTACTGTACCTTTGCATGCTACCACATTTGATACCTAAGCCATAAAGTATATCCCCTGGGTATTATTAGCCTATTAGCATGTGTGTGTGGTCCCAGCATGTGAAGGTGAGTGAGCCCTGAGAAGCATCTCCTTGAGCCATATATGCTAAACGTCTGACCTCCCAAATCAAAGGTTAATCCTCTCTGAAGCGTTCGAGAGGGGTCGCCTCAGCCTCCTTGATCTCATAACTCAAGGAGAAGGACACGCGTGGTCCGCAGCCGTTTGAACTCTGAGCGTGCACAAATTATAACCAGATGGACCTGTGAGGTTAAAGGAACACTTGGGATTTTATAGCGTACTGTAGGCGGGTAGACGGATAGATAGACGGGCAGAGGCAGAGAGAGACTGTTAACAGCTATGTAAATAAGACGGTACAGTACAGTATGAACCTATGGTGATTCTAGAACTGGTTCAGTTCTCAATTCTTGGAACCTTGTTGCTTTCACAGAACTGGCAGCCATTTCTTGCGGTTCCAGTTCTGAACCAATTCATTTTCAGTGGAAACAATCTGAACTGGTTCAATATTAGGTGGGGAAAAAATAACTGCACCCACGGTGGAAAAGGAACTATTTCCACTATTTTGGAAACCATTTGAAAGTTTGAGTTCAGAATCAGTGATCTTTATTGTCACATCACAGGTGTAAAACAGTGAGTGAAATTCTTCAATTTTTTCCATCCAACATTAGCCAGGTCTCTGTTAGCACTAGAAGGCTGGTTTTCATGCTATCTTTGTTGTGTTTAATTTGTGCACAGAGTTCCTCCATCTTGGACACTGATTTAGCGTTGGTTTAGTTGTGGGTTCCCAGAATGCAGGGGTTATCTGAGAACCTTATCTGAAACCAAGCCGTATAGCTTATGGCTGAAAGTAACTAAGTACTGTACATTTACTGAAGTACTGTATTTCAGTACTTCTCCACAACATCTCATAGGACAATTTTGTCCACGGTTCTCTTGGTTCTGTAAAATACTGTATAGTGTGGGTACAGTACAGGATGGAATCATTAATTCCTGATGAAGACCCGGAGGGGTCGAAACGTTGAATCCTGATCCCTTAAATAAACTTGATGGGAGCTTAAAGAACGGTGTGCGGACTTCCTACCTTCTTCCTGTATGTATATTTTTGTACTGCACCCGTCGACATTTTTGAGATGTGCGTGCTTCCCGTTCTCTCCTACAGTACAGGATGAGCAGCGCTCTGTGCGTCTGGACAACCACAGCTAAGAAGGATTAGCATTGATGCTGACATTCACCCCAGGCAGGTTCCTCAGATAAATACTAGCCTTTATTCAGAGTCTGTGCACGCATGCATGGTGCACGCACACCTTGTGAGGGTCAGGGAAATAGTCTTCACTTCATATTTGAAATATATAAATGGTGAGGACAATTATATATACTAGTCCTTACCCGTTCTGAATATATGAACAGCAAACGTTAACATGCCCCTGTCCAACTGTCAGAGCTGGCTTTCAGGTGCCCGTGCCATGCACGCAACCCCCGCGTTGGCCGCGATGCTTCCCCAAAGAAGAAGTTCTGTCGACTGACGCAAGAGTAGCTAGTAGTATCAGGGTCCGAGTTGTTTTTTGTGGACTGTGGGTCTGTTACGCGGAAAAGTCTGAGTTGTTTTCTCCGTGTGGACTGTGGGTCTGCTACGTGGAAAAGTGTGTCCCAGTATTAATCTGTGTCCGTCCCAACATGCATTTCACTGGTGACCCGGAAGTGGACAGACAGACAGACAGCGATCGGTCCATTTAGTAATGATACACACTCAAACCTGTGACGCATAACGACAGCGGGAGAGTGGCGCAAGAACAGCAGCGCCAGTGACTCAATCGACACGAACTGGACAGACGGTGATCGCCTCTGGTCTTAAACGTGGACACAAGTAGAGGAACTGAGGCAGACTTGGCTTGCAGGGCGGGGTGGGGTGGGGCCGTTTGGTTGGTTGGTTTTGTACGCCAGCTCTCGAAAGCTTGGCAAGGCTCCGCTCAGTCTGCGATGAGAGCTGACCTTTATCTATACCTCTGCAAACAAAGTGTGGCCTTTAAAAGATGTCTGTGACTCCGCATAATCTGCACTCCGCGCCGACCCAAACCTGTCGACGCCTCGGGAGACAGACCAGGGTGTGTAGTTTTTTTTTTCCTTTCTTCCAGAGAGAGAGAGAGAGAGAGAGGAGAAAAAGAGAGAGAGAGAGGAGAAAAGAGGATGAAAATGTCAGTGTCTGGCTACCTCTGACAGGTGGGCTTATATTTACGTGAACACGGCTGGCCGCCATGCCGACGTTCACCCACACATTTCCATATTTATCTGTCTGCTCTGCCTTCGGCTTGACAGCTGAATACACAGAAACACAAGGAAAGCAAACGACAAGCGGACAGTGTTTGAGTTGGACGGGGAAGCGTTGTATCGAGGCAGAGCTCCAGCCAGTGGGTTTTTTGTAGCTTTGTTAGTGGAATATTCCCAATAACAAACTGAATAACCTGGGCTAGAAAGCCGTGATAACTTCGTCGACTACCTTTGTACAGTTTTTTTTTTCACATGATGACTAAAACTAAGACCAAATGTATTGACAATTTCGTCAACAAATGAATTCTAGACTAGAATGTTACGGAGGGAACAAGTGGAGGAGAGATCCCAAAGAAGTAATTTTATGTTTGGTTGCGTCTGGTTGTGCTCTGAAACTAGTAGATCTACAAGCTCACAATGTGTTGCGCGATCTGCTATTTTCAGCACGCAAACCAAGTGTAAAATAAGGCATTGCAACGCCACCAAAGGCCTGCCAAAATGCAATGTAGTTGGCAATAGTTGGCAAAATCAACTGTAGATTTCGTCATCTAAAATAGTATGATATTTAGTCGACTAAAACTAAATAATTTCAGATATGACTAAAACTAAATGGAATTTTACTAAAAATACTGTAACTAAAGCTATACATTTAGATGTGCTGTCAAAAGCAACAGGACTAGAATGTTAAGTCGACGGGATGTCGACCTCAACGATACAAGCTGTAGAGTATATATACTCCTAATTGAAGCATGTGGAGTACTGGAAAGTAACAAATACAGTACATTCACATTTACTTACTTACTTTATACCAGGGGTAGGCAACCTTTATTATCAGAAGAGCCATTTTTGGCCCAAAAAAATATTACAATTCTATCTGGAGCCGCAAAATATGTTTGCTTTAATAAAGCAAACTTTAATTATTTGTGATTCTGGTCTTTTATTATTACATTTTATTGTTTGCTAATTTCTCAAAGCATGTCAAGTATACTGTTCCAGTAAGCCGCAGCAGCATTGGTGGTGAAAACAAACATAGATGTCTTATCATGAATACGTTCTTCTATTTCCCTTAATTAAATGTGTTTCTTTTTTTTATCTGGTGTATATAGGCAACATTGTTTTGCAATATCAAAATGTAAGAATAACTTTATGCCTACTACAAATTAAATAATAAATTATGATAAATTATAAGAAAAGAAAAGAAAAAGAAAACCTCTTATTCCTTTTCATACTTCTTTGCCGTAGCAACTGGGAGCCACGGGAGAGAACCACATGAGCCACAGGTTGCCTACCCCTGTTTTATACCTTCACTGCACTACATCTCAGACAAATGTTGTACTCTTTACTACACTGCAATTATAAAAAATAATTACAAATTATCTTGCGATGGAATGCGACACGTTGTGAGCTTGTGAATATGCTATTTTCAATAGAGTATATACTTTTAATTAATGGTGCCGATACTTATGTACTTTTGTCCACCACCGACCTGAAGAATACACATTACGTGCGGTATGAAGTCCTAATTGCATGTGTGTGAGTGTGAACTGGACTGTCTAATTGACGTGTGGATTAGAAAGGCTCGACTCCACCAACAGAGCTTTGTGTAAATGAACATGCGCGAATGCACACGAGCACCGAGAACAGCCACGGCTTTTATTCGGAAGCAATGATACATCCGTCGAGGTAAGACATTAAGTCAGGCTCAAGGCCTGAGCCCCGTATCTCTGCTGTCGCGTGGAAACCTCGTAAACCTCGTAACAACACTTTTTACTGTTTACGGAAATGAACAGAAGAACCCTGCGTTCCAGACAGTGCATCCAGTGTAGTTTATATTTACGTAGTTTACTTAACCTTTTAGTGGTTCAATATTTATAAAACCCACAGTCAAACCTTTTTCATGTCAAGGACCCCAAATTGATATGTTTATGGCTGCGGACCCCCAGAAGAGAAGAGAAGATTTGTGTTTATTCACTTTGGGGTTGGTGGAAGGGGTAACATACACTTTTTTGTATGCTATTGTTTGATTGACCCATATGTGATTCTGTAAAATATTAGTAAAGAAACGTAGGTTTATATATATATATATATATATATATATGTGTGTGTGTGTAATTATGGACATAGAAGGTTTGTGCCCGGCAGCGAGGATAATGGAAAGGTGCATTGTAGTGCTTGTGTATCTCTCTTATAAGGTTTGATCCCAGGCTAATCCTCTCTATGCTGGGAACACACTGCAGCTGTGTGTGTGTGTGTGCGCGCGTGTGCGTGTGTGTGTGCGTGTGTGTGTGTGTGTGTGTGTGTGTGTGCTGGGAACACTGTGGTGTGTAGGTATTAGAACACACCAACACAGGCAGAGACCAGGCTAATCAAACAACTACTGATAATACTTAACACAACAGTCGTTCTTTTTTTTTTATATATATTTTTTATCCCACGATTTTGTAACCCATTTTTCACCCCTGTGTCAATCATCTAATGTGATCCTGGTCTCTACACACCCTCCACCAACCTGGGGAGAGCAACAGACTTAACTCATGCATCCTTCATGCTTGAGTGTCCAAGTTGCTCCTTTACACCTGACAGGGGGGGAGTTTCCCTGGTTGGACGTAGCGCGTGGAAGGAACACGTTATTCCAAACAGTTCCTTTCCCCTCCATCAGGCGCCCCGGCTGGCCAGGGGGAGGTAGTTTAGAGACCAGGATTACTGCATGTTTTTGTGACGGTACCTACCCTAGGGGACACGGGGAGAACATGCAAACTCCACACAGAAAGGCCCTTTCGCCACAACAGTCTTTCTAACTGCATCTGGCAGAGTCTCTATACCACCGTTTGTGGCTCGCACGTAACCGGGCCGCCCCCCCACACACAACACAACAGCAGCCAATGTGGCTTCACGTTGCGGCATTCAGATTATGGCTTTTTATGGCATTTAGACTATATGGCCTCCTCCATAGACCTCCTGTGCCACGGAACCTGCAGTCCACAAACTTGGACCTCCTCTCTGTCCCTTAAGGCAGTCAAGCCAACCTTCGGGGACAGAGCTTTCAGTGTGGCAGCCCCCCCCCCCCCTGTGGAACTTTCTTCCAATAGAGATTCGCCATGCTCCAACACTGGACTCTTTTAAGTCCAGTGTTGAAAAGACACTTATTCTCTCAGGCTTATGGCATATAGTTTTTGATTGTTGGCATATAGTTTTATAGACTTACAGGCAGCCTAGAGGCTGCCAATCATGAAAAAGTGTCTACTGAGGTCGTCTTTAAGGTCGCTAGTATAGAATCATCCAGGCGCTTTTGAAGCACCTGGCAATAAATAAAACGTCTCACGGCCCCTTAGCATTGAGGTCTAAGACTCTGATTATAATCCCCCTCCCCAAATCCCCCGTCTGCCAATCAACCACCTGGAACTTGCTGTGAGGCAAACATCCCTCCCACCCACCCGCTCTCCCTGGAACGGGGGAGACGGGGGAAGTGGGGTGCAGCTGCACCCCTATACCCAGACTGGCTACGGGCCATCCCACTGCTGGGCTTCTCCAATGTCTTTCCTCCGCCCTGTCTGTCTGTCTGTCTGTCTGTCTGTCTGTCTGTGTGTGTGTGTGTGTGTGTGTGTGTGTGTGTGTGTGTGTGTGTGTGTGTGTGTGTGTGTGTGTGTGTGTGTGTGTGTGTGTGTGTGTGTGTGTGTGTGTGTGTGTGTGTGTGTGTGCGCGCGCGCGCGCGCGCGTGTGGAAGCAGAAGGCTGTATAGGAAGGAAGGGGTGGTGAGATTACTCCCCCCTCACCCTCTTACAGATGTGATCTTCAGACAGCCCCCCAACAATTTTCTCCTCTGCACAAAAAGACAATCAATAAAACCAGGGCATTTTCCTTATCTCTCCTCTCTCTCCTCTCTCTCCTCCAGGACGTCCTACTGTTTTTGTGTGAGATTTTCCTTCCGCTCACTCGTGGCGGCCCGGGGGCTTCGTACGCCCCTCTTCCTGTCCCACTGGTCTCCATCTCTCCATCAACAACTCTCTCTCTCTCTCTCTCTCTCTCTCTCTCTCTCTCTCTCTCTCTCTCCATTCTCCCCATTGTTTAGACACACATCTTTAGCCTTGAGGCTGCAGGGCCAACCACTTTACTTTGACTCGTATAACAGAATATTTTCCATAATATCGTGCTATTTTTCATGTCAAGGTATATATCGTGTATTATACATAAGTCTGTGGTAAGACCTTTTAACCCATTGAGACCTGAGACCAGATTTTACAAAATGTCTTGTAAGAGTGTTGCTCAATTTTCATGTCAAGGACCTAGACATGAAATTGAGCAGTATGACGAATAACCATACTAATAGTCCATATACTAATTATCCATAATGTATAAATCATATAGATAAGTTGTCACGACAGATTTTCGGGGAGGGGTCAGAATGAATGATGGACTCAATTATAATTTGACCCCCATCGAAAAATATGTTGTTCCAGCCCCCCCCCCCCCCCCCCCCAGCAGCAAATATGAGTTAAACATTCAACAAACATTGCAAAAATAGCAGATGTACAAGCTTTTATATCTGCTATTTTTCAATAGTTAATAGTGGTTAATAGCCAAAGCGACGTAAATGTCTGCTATGGCTCTGGTGTGCACCTGAGACAGTTTATATACGTGGCTCGATTCAATCCTTAGATATTCAATATTCAGTAGTAGATAGTAGCAGTAGCAGGGGGTGTGTCAGGGGTAGAGTGGCCGGATGGGAACTGCAAGGCTCCCATTTCCATCCTTGTGGGCTCTCCCAGAGTTAGTGTCGAAGTGTCCGTGAGCAAGTCGCTGAACCCATAATTGCTCTCGATGTGCAGGTTGGTGCCTTCCATGGTTTCCGCCGTCATCAGTGTATGAATGTGTGTGTGAATGTAATGCTCAATCTACAGTATGTGAAGCGCCTTGGATTAAGGCGCTATATAAATGCACCGTTTACCATCTACGAGACACGTGTCTTTAGCCCCTGAGCCCTTGAGCCAAACAACGGCCCCATGAAGCTCTTTGTCTGCCTGTCTGGCCACCTGACTGCTCCGTCGCCCCCAACCCTCTCATCCCCTCATCTCTGTAATTGGCTGCATTAATTATTCAACCCCCCTCCCCCTGTCCCCCGTCTGCCCGCCCGTGTGCATGAATCCATCATAAATGGATTCATGCACCCCCCCCCCCCCCCCCCACATACACACACGCATGCTCACACACACACACACACAGGGTAGTTCAATTAGGAGGATGAGCCCCTGAATTACGGGCCGGTGGCAGCGAGGGGTGATTAGACAATTCATGGGAGCTGCACCACGTCACCTTGAAATATTTATGACTGTCCTCCTCCAGGAATATAGATAGGCCGCTATCTATCTATCTATCTATCTATCTATCTATCTATCTATCTATCTATCTATCTATCTATCTATCTATCTATCTATCTATCTATCTATCTATCTATCTATCTATCTATCTATCTATCTATCTATCTATCTACCTACCTACCTACCTACCTACCTATCTATCTATCTATCTATATATCTATCTATCTATCTATCTACCTACTTACCTACGGAACTCAGCGCCTCATTGTAATGGCAGTCAGTCTGCATGTACAGTAGAGTATATGTATACTCATAACAGAAACAGAATTTAAAATAACGCAAATTACTCACACAAAATAAAATAAACGTGCCTGGCCTAAAGGTAGGGAAAGAAATATGTTTTATACTAACTCTTACATTAATTCTAAGTGTGAACATTAATGTGTGATGAGCCTTCTCCCGGTGTGGATGGGTAAATTAACACTGAGAATTATATTGTCCATCCGTCTCTCTCTCTCTCTCTCTGTCCATGGTACAGTAGTCTCTCTCTATCTCTGTCCATGGTACAGTAGTTCCATATTCAGTGTGGAATGAGTTCATGTAGGCCCTGCAGGCCTCTGGGTAGAGTTAACTACCTGTCACCCTGCTACAGATTACCTCCCCTCCACAGCCTGCATGAATATGGACAGCTCTGTCTGCAGGAAATAACCTGCCAGGACCCAGGTGTGTGCGTGCGTGCACATGTGTGTGTGTGTGTGTGCGTGCATGTGTGCGTGCGCGCGTGCGTGCAAAAGACAACAAGGTGCCTCCTCTCATTACTGTGAGTGAAAGAGCTGTCATTTACAATAACCTGGGAAGGTTGGCAATGTAGCCACTCTGGCTCATAATGATAACTGCTGTTTGTGTAAGGAATAGTACACACACACACACACAGTCCCGCCACGCAGTAGTAACACAACACAAATCTAAATGTCTAGAAATAGCTGCCGCTGTCTGCCAGTTGTACCCGATGTGACACGTGTGTGACAAGTACAATCAGTTGCTTGTTGTTGTCGCTGGACGGAGATGCATTCACCAGTTCAGTTGATCTCCATGATTGAAATGCATACGCTCTTGTGTGCGTGCGTGCGTGCGTGCGTGCGTGCGTGTGTGCGTGTGTGCGACTGTGCGTGCGTGCGTGCGTGCCTGGGATGATGGTGAGAGTGGAAGCAGCAGGAGGCTGTAGGAGGGAAGGAAGGAAGTAAGGAAGGCGTGTTGAGATTAATGGGGGTCCATGGCTAATGCATATCTGACTGGCCTTGATTTATAATTGATTTACATTTAAGAAAGCAAAGCAGGCGTCCTTCCCTTAGTCCAGGCAGTGGCCGCTCTGCTATCATTTAAATAAATACTTCAATCACAAACCACCAAAAGTAATGACGCAAGGCTGATTTATAATTGGCTGTGCCTGCGTCATGTCATTCATGGAAACTAGCAGATCTACAAGCTCACACGTCAGGATGCATTGTGAGCTTGCAGACCTATTGCAACACTTAAATCTGGGCTGATACTGTAAGGACTGGTGATGACCCATAGAAAGTGGGTTTGAGTTCTTCCTTCCTATATGGCCTCTACATCCATGTATTACTGTACACATCCCAGGTAATTCAATTCAATTTAATTTAATTCAATTCAAATGGCTTTATTGCCATGATAAATCATACGTTTAGATTGCCAAAGCAAAATGTGGAACATTAAAACAAAATGTATGTGCAGTTGAAAGTCAAGATCTCGATTCAGTATACATGCATACACACAATGATTACTCTTTAGGGTGGTTGTTTTCCATTTGATTTTCTTCTCCTATCACCGCAGCGCATGCATCTTGCTGCTGTGTTTGTACATTGTTGTACTTTGCCCAGCAGATATGGACGTTTTCTGTCATGTTTTCAAACTCTCCTTTGGGTGATTGTAATCTGTGGGAAGCATGTGTCTCTGATGGTGTTGGTACAGTGGACAGACGGTTAGGAAATGTAGCTCAGTTTCCACTTCATTTTGTGTGCAGTGGGTGCATAGTGGGTCTTCTCTAGGGAGACAGGTCTGCCTATGATGCAGTGGGTGCATAGTGGGTCTTCTCTAGGGAGACAGGTCTGCCTATGACAGCCTTTCTGCTCAGTGTGTATACCACGGTGTGTTCTCTGTTTAGGGCAGATAGCATTCTACTTACATTGCTTTTGGGATGCTTCTTTCCAATGTGTCAGAGCTTTCCTTTTGCTCTTTTATAATTTGCTTTAGTGAGTTGTTTATCTTGTGGCTTTGCTCGTGTTCGTGCACCAACTCCCCATGGAATCGCCATGTAATATCAGCTTGGTGTGAAGTACTCCCCTGGTACTCGGCACATCAAAGTACTTATCTCCCCGTGGCATTCCACAAGTCAGGTCACCCACTCTCAGAGAGAGAGAGAGAGAGATAGAGAGAGGTCTGACATTCAGAGAATTAATCCAGAGATAGAGAGAGAGAGAGTGAAACTGACAGAGAAAGAGAACGATACAGGGAGTACATGCTGAGGAAATAAATGACATGATTTCAGAAACAGCGGCGGAGCGACAGCGTGTAGCGCCACACGACCTGCCCGTCCGCTCAGTTCCAGAGAGGACGGCCCGTCTGGGGGGGGCTTAGTGAGATGACCCTGATCTCTTTGGACGGTGGGGGCCGGGGAGGATCGGGGCCTGTGGTTGGTTGGACGGTGGGGGCCGGGGAGGATCGGGGCCTGTGGTTGGTTGGACGGTGGGGGCCGGGGAGGATCGGGGCCTGTGGTTGGTTGGACGGTGGGGGCCGGCGAGGATCGGGGCCTTTGGTTGGTTGGACGGTGGGGGCCGGGGAGGATCGGGGCCTGTGGTTGGTTGGATGGTGTTTAGGGGTGAGGCTGCGGGACATTTGGGTTTTTGGACCAGTGCAGGAGATGATTGCAAAGATACTCATGGCAGTCAGGACAAAGAAATGGGTGAGGGATGACAATAGGATTTTTAACATGAAGTTAGTAGAGAGCAGTGGATGTGGGATGGGACAAATGTAGGAAATATCCTGTTGTATATTTTCTTTTTACCTTTCCTACTAATCTGGCAGAGATTCCTAAATCTCTGTCAAAGCCAAGATTTCTCGTAGATTGCTACTTTACCCATCTGTGCCAATGACAAGATTTTTTTTGTTTGTTTTGGTGATTTTTTGGTTCTATTAATTCATAAAGCTAGCCGTAAACAAGATGGCCGTGGCCACAGACTCCTTTTTTCCTGAATCCTTTCTCAGAGTAAGGTGCTTGTGACTGCAGCCAGCCAGCAGTGGTGGAAAAAGTACTCACAAATCATTGTAGTGGAGTAAATGTACAATATTTGCCTCTGAGATGTAGTGGAGTAGAAGTAAAAGTATTGGAAATACTCAAGTAATGTGCAAATACCTCAATGGTATAAAATTCAGTACTAAATGTAAGTAAATGTATACTACTTTCCACCACTGCCAGCCAGAGCCATAGAGTAAGACAGACTTACGACATTGAGGGGGCAGAAAACATCCTGGTCACGTGGTTCATGTACTCGCGAATGCATTGGAGCCCATAGACTCCAATGCATTCCGTACACTTCCGGTTGTCCACAAACCAATAGAAGTCTATGTAAAAGAGCCTAGCACCATGAAGCCTGGCCCCATGAAGCGAACGCAGTAAGACTCGTAACTCTTAAGGTCATTACACACTGGCGAATTGGCGACGCGATTTATTCGTGCGAATAATTCGCATTTTTTTTAAACCAATTAAAGTCAATGCAAGCTTCCACATCAGTTGTGAATGCGCAAATATGCGAAAATGCGACCGTTTTCGCTCTTTATTTGTTCGCTCTGGTGTCGAATTTTGCAGAGATTCGCAGGCGAACTGCAACATACAATATTTAGCATTTTCAGATCGCTTATTCGCATCGCGTCGCCAATTCGCCAGTGTGTAATGACTCTTACTCTATGGCTCTGCTGCCATGCAGCCAGCCAGATCCCTTCTCCATTAGAATGAATGTCTTTATTCTATACTGTATGTGAGTGCAGGAATATACTGTTGATCCACCACTAATCTCCTAATTTAACCCTGGGCCCATCTGAAGGCCGTAAGGCCAATGTAAACAACACATGGTGCGGCCGGGGAGTGTCCCCTACTACAGCGCTGGTTACCCATGTGGGGGTCTTTGAAGGGCTTCCAGCTGAATTATTGCTACAGGAGTTAGGCACCAAAATGCACACATACTGTAGGGCTCTGTGACTCATGGGAGTACACATGGAACCTGTAGGGCTCTGTGGCTCATGGGAGTACACATGGAACCTGTAGGGCTCTGTGGCTCATGGGAGTACACATGGAACCTGTAGGGCTCTGTGACTCACGGGAGTACACATGGAACCAAACGGGGGGTTGCAATGCCACGCATTGTGATCTTATAGATCGTCTTTTGTCAAATGTCCCAAATGTACAGGGCTGAAGTGGTTAATGTGTGTTTTTAATAATAATCAATATCTACAAGTTAACTATAGTAAACTAAAGTTGCTAAATAATTGTAGCAGAGTAAAAGTACAATATTTGCCTCTATTGGAATAGAAGATTTGACTAAGTACAAATACCTCAAAATTGTACAGTACTTAAGTAAATGTACTTACCGGTAGATACTTTCCACCACTGACCCTGACTAATGAGTAGTGTGTGCCAGTGTGGGTGGTCTGTGTTTGACCTGCCGTGTGTGTGTGTGTGTGTGTGTTGTGTGTGTTGTGTGTGTGTGTGTTGTGTATATATGTTTAGGGGATGTCTGTGTGTATGCACGGCTCAGAGGTCGTGCCCCGTGACCTCAGAGGAATGAGAGGGCAGCATACAGACGGAGAGACGGAGCGCTATGCAGACAAGATAAATCGGAACATCCACACCGTTAAGTCGCTTTGGCATTTCGTCGCTTAGCCGTCTCTCCTCGGATCCATTTCACCGTCCGTGAAATGTCCCCCTTCTTATGTTTTAGACATACATTAGTGGAAATGTCCCCCCGTCTTATGTTTAAGACATACATTAGTGGAAATGTCCCCCCGTCTTATGTTTAAGACATACATTAGTGGAAATGTCCCCCCGTCTTGTGTTTTAGACATACATTAGTGGAAATGTCCCCCCGTCTTATGTTTTAGACATACATTAGTGGAAATGTCCCCCCGTCTTATGTTTAAGACATACATTAGTGGAAATGTCCCCCCGTCTTATGTTTTAGACATACATTAGTGGAAATGTCCCCCCGTCTTATGTTTAAGACATACATTAGTGGAAATGTCCCCCCGTCTTATGTTTTAGACATACATTAGTGGAAATGTCCCCCGTCTTATGTTTTAGACATACATTAGTGGAAATGTCCCCCCGTCTTATGTTTTAGACATACATTAGTGGAAATGTCCCCCCGTCTTATGTTTAAGACATACATTAGTGGAAATGTCCCCCCGTCTTATGTTTTAGACATACATTAGTGGAAATGTCCCCCCGTCTTATGTTTTAGACATACATTAGTGGAAAGGCCCCACTGTCTTATGTTTAAGACATACATTAGTGGAAATGTCCCCCCGTCTTATGTTTTAGACATACATTAGTGGAAATGTCCCCCCGTCTTATGTTTAAGACATACATTAGTGGAAATGTCCCCCCGTCTTATGTTTTAGACATACATTAGTGGAAATGTCCCCCCGTCTTATGTTTTAGACATACATTAGTGGGATTCTTTGTTGTCTTCGTGTGTGCCGCTAAACTATTAAACTTGAAACCGAACTCGCTCGGAAAGTCATCCCCTTGAGAAATGCTGAGCTAGACTTTGGATTTGGTTATTCCGTGTGGTTTCTCCCCCCCCTCTCTCTCTTTCACTCTCTCTCTCTCTCTCTGTATAATACTGTGTATGTGTGTGTGTGTGTGTGTGTGTGTGTGCGTGCGTGTGTGTGTGAGGACTCTTGATGGCTGTTGTCTTGGCGTGGGCAGTGATGTGTCAGCCTCGTCCCCGCCCCGGGACCCCCTGCTGACATACTGTAACTCCTCTTCATTCCACCCCGTCTGATGTTACCCTGACACACACACACACACACACACACACTGACACACACACACACACACCGCACCTAATCCCTCCTCCACCCTCACCCTCCACCCCTCAACCCTCCTCCTCCCTTTGCCTTCTACTTCAAAGGGCATTAAACTCCTGCCATCAATAATGCAAGCTGTTTCTCCATCCATGGACCAGATTGGGATCCGCGCACACACACATGCACGCGCGCACGCGCACACACACACACACACACACACACTCCACTTACCCCAACTAACCCCCCAGCCCCCTCCCTCTCCGTATCCCATCCCCGTCCCATAACTGCCTCCCCACTGCACCCATCCAACCCTGAAAGAGGGACCCTCCCAGGGCACGGGACGGGTGGGCCTGCCATCCCTCTCCATCTGGGTTGAAATCCCCCCCGACACCATCCATCCATCCGTACATCCGTCCGTCCACCCTCCATCCCTCTCCTCTCAAAGCCCCGCCCCCTGTATGAGACCCCCCGAGCGAGCCGGGGCTCCTCGTGTGAAACGGGATCCGCTTGATCCCGTGCGTGGTGGCCCCGACAGACGGTCAAAGGCCTGTCCAGATTAGGCCTGTCCATCACCCACTGTTAATGGTCTGGAGCCATGGCAGGCTGAACCCCACAGAGCTTTTTATAGGGAAGCCTCAAGGTCACTTTATGCTCCCAAATGGGTTTCCGTGCCTCAGTCAGCAACTGTGTGTGTGTGTGTGTGTGTCTCAAGCACCAATTCATACCATACTATACCAGTAAGACGCGAGGTCGCGTGCAACGCATCCACCTGGATGACGGCAGGCTGCTGGGCGAGTGCTGGCGCTTTGGCATAGATCAACATATGGAATGAATTCTGTACTGGCCATATATGGAGCGTGTCTTGAGTGTACAGGGTTTGATGAGGTCAGGTTCAACATATGGAATGTCAGAACAGGTGAGGTTTGAGGTCAGACGTAGAGTTGCTGGCCGGCTCCATATATGCAGATCTAGGTGACGATCCAGTCTTCTCCATGTATGGCTATCCAGGGTTTGATGAGGTCAGTGTCGTGATCTTCATATATGGAGACGGCCATATATGGAGCGTGTCACGAGGCGTGATGTCACAAGGCGTGATGGATTGACAACCATATACTGTATGGAGTCGTGGCGGGTTTTGCAGGTCTTCATAGTAATCTGTCGCAATAAAGTCACAACAACTTTGATGAGGCAGTATTGCTTTGTTTTCAAAATATATAATATATCTTCATTTCCTGAAAAGAAAATGTATTAGGTGTTACAGTAGGTGGTTTCTAACCGACAGTAGAGAAATCATGTTGTTGTTGTGGTTGTCTGTGCTGTATCTCTGCAGACTAATGAATCCCACAGGGAGTTAACCCCATGCACAGTCATTGCCATGCGGTCAAGGTTATCCATTTGTAACATCTGTTTCTCCGGCGTACAAAAAAAGAAAAGAAGAAAAACCTCATCTCACGCCTCAATATGAATCCAATAAGTTGACAGATCTGTCTGCAAATTGCCTCGGTTCCCAGGCGGTGTTTATTTCAGCGTGGAACTGTAACAGTAGCCTTTATATTGTGGCCCGTTTTGAGAGATTGTTCCCAATTACAGGGGAGAAGGATTCCATCTTGGAGTGATTTTTGGCTGCCGTGCCTCAGGTGCAGAGTGTCCAGAGAGGTGAATGCTATATGGAGGGTGACCCGCTCTGACAGATTGGGCGGAAATGTACCCCTAAATGAACACATTTCCAGGGCCAAGAGATGCAGTTGTCTTCTCCAATGTCACAGTAATGTCAGTTAAATGTCATGGTCACAAACTGTCTTTTAATGTTCCTCCTCCCTGGGCTCCATTTTGGTTCCATTTCTACAGTCCCAATCTTAACCCTCTCTCTCTATACTATGTATTTGTATTTTCTGTTTTCTGGGATTAATAATAATACATAATAATACACTTTTTTTTGTATAGCACCTTTCATGACATCAGATGCAGCCCAAAGTGTTATACATTAATCTAAACCTCTGGACGACTATTATTCTTTATATTTAGCCTCTTACCTTCTTACTCCTCTAAGAGTAATGAAACACTATGTTTTATTTTATTTTGACTGTAAACATTAAAACGTGTCAATCCTGCTCATGACACAAATTACACAAACAGTAAAACTAAATTAAAAACTATTGTACATGAAAATAGAAGAAACGTTGTCAGTGCTGCCATCTACAGGTGGAAGTGTTCACTCTGACAACATGCTGTCAGATCATGTCTGTCACTTTGGTGACCACACTGACCAGTGGTGCAAACTGCAAAGTGACAATTTTCAACTATCTACTATACTTTTAGATCTGTACACAAGATGTTATGTCTGTCAAAGCAAAACTAAATAGATGACAGTGCTATTTTCTTTTCTTTTTCACTGAGCCTCTCAAATGGCATAGTCCAGGGGAAGTCCAGTGTATGCGGTTTGTCCTTAGTGTATAAGGTTAATTGTGGCTGCGGTCGTTGGTCTCAAAACCTAAGAACTGAAGAGACTCATACACACACACACACACGATTTTGTAACCCATTTTTCACCCCTGTGTCAATCATCTAATGTGATCCTGGGCTCTACACACCCTCCACCAACCTAGTCCCCATATATGGGGGACAAGGGGAGAGCAACGGACTTGAACTCATGCTTCCTTCATGCCTGAGTGTCCAAGTTGCTCCTTTACACCTGACATGGGGGGGAGTTTCCCTGGTTGGACGTAGCACGTGGAAGGAACACGTTATTCCAACCAGTTCCTTTCCCCTCCATCAGGCGCCCCGGCTGGCCAGGGGGAGGCAGTTTAGTGACCAGGATTACTGCATGTTTTTTGTGAGGGTACCTACCCTAGGGGACACGGGGAGAACATGCAAACTCCACACAGAAAGGCCCTTTCGCCAACCCCGCCTTGCCAAAGAAATATTTGAGAATGAAAAAATCATTATTTCTTATTAGCTTCTTATTTTCGAACAAAATGCTTGTCAATTTTGTTTTCATCAATTTGCACTTGAGCAGTTGAACACTCTCTGAGTCATCCTTAAACATTGTTGTGGTGTGCAAGCCTTTCACCTCTTCGGTAGTCTTGAAATGTCACCTGAAATGTTTTACTTTTAGTAAATACCATACGATTTAGTCGACAAAATGTATTGATTTATACTTGCTATGTGCCGAAAATAGCCCATCTACAAATCATACTGCGACACGTTGTGAGCATGTAGATCAGCTATTTCCGGAGCGTCACACCCACGCGCAGCCAAGCATAACTACTGGATCTCTTCTCCACTAGTCCCTCCCTTTGGCTCCCTACAGTATAACATTTCAGTCTAGTCTAGTTATAACCCATTCTGACCTGAGATCAGATTCATACGAGGTTTCCACTGGACACACACTGGTCTGATGAACCCATTCTGACCCGAGATCAGATTCTAAAAATGTCAGTCGTTCTCCGATTTTTCAAAAATAGCAGACCTACAAGCTCGTAGCGCGCCACTCGGTGGCGCGCTATGAGCTTGTAGATCTGCTATTTTTCAATAGCTAAAGCATAACATGATGCCAACACCAAAATGGGTTCCCGTTCAGAATGGGTTAATTTGGTGACAGAATTGTCACTATATTTAGTTTTAGTCATAGCTTAGTAGCCTTAGTTTGTTAACGTTTTGTTTTGTTTTTGCCTGTGAAAAAAGGTAGTGGATTAACCAAATGAACACTAGATGTAGTATAGAATAGACCCTGCGACCTCCCAGGCAAGGCGCAGCAGCAGTCAGAGCAGCAGTCAGCCCTTTGCCCCCCCGCGGCCAAATTAATTTACATTTTGTTGGAGGCTTACCATCAACACCAGACCACGAGAACGTGCAATGTTTGCTTTTTGCATTATAATTGCATTTGTCAGGACCACTTTCGTCAAAATTAAACATTTTAATTGCTTATTAAAACGGCAATCTAATTACAGTATTCCAACTGGCAGCTCTGTTCTGGTGTCGCCCCGCCCTTCCATGCACACACAGTTCATTGAATGTATGTACTTTTACTCAATGTATGTACTTTTACTCAAGCCCTATTTTAGATGTTGTCTATTCGAAAAGGATTTGATGATCTATTTGACTTTGGTGCTGTGTGTAAGTATATTTTCACACCAACACTTTTTGTCGTTTTACTCAAGTTACATTTTGAATATGGGACCTTTTCTTGTAATGAGTATTTTATATTAAATATACTTACATACTGTGCATGGAGAGTACCACAGGAAGCAAAGACCCTCTTCTGCATAATTGAATTTAAGATGTATGTCAACTTGCAGGAAAACAACTAATTATGATTCATAGAATCATTAGGCTTTACTAGTGGATATTGATTTGTGTGGTTACATCTGTGTCCCATATTGAAGCGTAAACACAGCAAACATGGGACAGGATTGATCTAATTAACACTGTAATTGATTACTGACTGATATAGGATTGTTCATCAATGAATCCCTCTCTGTGTACCTTCATGAAGCCCAGATAATGGCTCCTACTGATTTAGACCCAGTAGAGAGAGAGAGAGATGTAGCCCTAGGCTCTTCTGGAGGTCCCTGGCAGACAACCTTTTTAGATGGGTGTTCCGCGGCCGAATACATATACATTTGGGCATCTGTAGCACTAATAAGTTTAAGAACCACTGCTCCAGAAAAGTGTATAACAACCCCAAGGACCCCACAATACTCATGGCCTCTGGCTGTGAGAATAACAGATCTATGAGCTCTTCTATAGCTCCTCATCCAGGCTGTGTACGGGTAGTGAGGAGAATGAAGGCCTTTGACAGCAGGGCTGATGTGAGCTTTAATGTTTGCGTTGGTTCAGAGTCGGCCCCATGCAGGCTGTCAGTCCTGAGCGACGGGCTGGGCCGCAGCACGCCGCCCTGCATCTCCCACAACTCATTCTGTCTGCCACCGCACGGCCGCCGTCCGCACGCCCACCCCCACCCCCTCACCCCCTGACCGCTGAGGAGCGGCAGAACAAACACATACACGCCTCAGCTCTGACACACACACACACACACACACACACAGACCAGAGATCAGGGGGGAAATCAGGCGGCACAGAGCCACAGAGGACCAACGATAACATGGCTCTGACTGTATATCAGGCAGCGTGTGCGGCGTGCACACGGGTACAGATATTCTTGTGTGGGCCAAATGTCTCCACTAATATTGTAGAATTTGATAAATAGACATTGTGAGGACAATATTTTAGCTTTTCCCGGTCCTCACAAGAGAGATGGTTGTTAACTGCGTCACTGCACATACACGGTACAGTCTGGGGCGCCAGCTGTCAGCGGGGAGTGTTGGGCGGGAGGAGTTGTCGGGCGAAGCCTCTACGTCTTCTCAGTGGGGGTAGAAATCAATGTAAACTATATGAAATCTAAAAACTATGTATCACGTATACATGGATTCCAGGATTTCTTTTTTTACATAATGTTTTTAAATGATGTTAATGTCATTTTATCATTACAATCTTCAGTGTTTTGCCAATCATTTGGGTGCCCACTTGCAATATCTTCACGTCCCAGCAGTGGGCGCCGGCCCACAGGTTGAGAACTGCTGCTCTAGTAGCCGTTTGTAAATTGTAAAGTACATCAAAGATGCGACTATATAATCCATCTGTAATGGAAAAGCCTTGGCCTGGAAGAGAGGTCATCAACCGACCCTTAACCACAACACTCTAGGACTGTGGTTTGCTTCCTGCCTATAGTGTCCTCACCAGACAATAAGTCTGTGTGGTGTGTAGGCGTCCGTCAAGGTGCTTTGTTTGAGCCTTCTCTGCGTCTGCATCTGTGTCACTGTCCTGTTCCTCCCCTCCTCTGTGTCACTGTCCTCTTCCTCCCCTCCTCTGTGTCACTGTCCTCTTCCTCCCCTCCTCTGTGTCACTGTCCTGTTCCTCCCCTCCTCTGTGTCACTGTCCTGTTCCTCCCCTCCTCTGTGTCACTGTCCTCTTCCTCCCCTCCTCTGTGTCACTATCCTTTTCCTCCCCTCCTCTGGGGAGACTCGGGGGGTATTGCTTATTTGTACATTCTGTAGCTTGCTTGGCGCCCTCTCTGAGCCCATATTCCTCAAAGGGACCACCGAACATGTTTGCACTGTGTGTGTGTGTGTGTGTGTGTGTGTGTGTGTGTGTGTGTTTGAAACTCTAATCACATCCAGGGAGGTTGACGTATAGTTCAGCTGGTGATGTATGAAGGCGGCCGGTCCCCATGCCTAGCATAACACATAGCGTCACGCTGGTGCTAACCACAGAGATGTGACAGTCACCACAGTCATGATGAAACGCCGCAGTGTGTTTTTACCAGTGAGGGATGCTGTTTGGGTGCTGCTGTCATTAAGCTACTGCACCAAGTATACCAACCCCCTAGTGATAGCTAGGTACATTTACTCAAGTACTACATCGTTGCAGAAAGATCTTATCTCCATATTGAAACTTCTTGTGTTTTTTTTTGTTTTGTTTTTCTCCATAAATTTAATGAACGCCCTATACTTCATACTACAGTGTCACATGAAGGCGTCAAAATGCAGCAGATTCACAAGCTGGAAATGCGGTGGCATTGCTATTTTTACTTAAGTAAAACACCAGCTTGCTTGTTCCTCTACAGTGAGGGATGGTGTTTGTGTGGCACTGTAATTAAGCTAGCGCACGCACGCATGCACACACACACACACACACACACACACACACACACACACACACACACACACACACACACACACACACACACGGGGGGTGAGGGCTAATTTCACTCCCCCACCCCTCCGGGGACATATGACTGTGGTGGCGGTGGGGGGTTTCCCATTATGTGTGTGTGTGTGTGTGTGTGTGTGTGTGTGTACCTGTGCATGGGCAAGTCATATATATATATATATATATATATATATATATGCTCTCGACACATAGCTGTGCCTTTCATCAAGACCCATGACAGCTTTATCCTCTCCTCTGCTCCTGAGCGGGAAAGGCCGGCGTGCATGCGCTCGTGTGTGCGCTCGTGCGTGTAGATTTTGAGTAATTACGTTTTCCCTGTGTTCTTGAGGGAGGGCATAGTATAAGATTCATTTTTATTTGTATTTTTTATTTATTTATTTTCATCATGCCACACATGGAAAATTTTGCTTCTGCGCCAGTCAGCATTTCAAAATAATATTATGGGATAGGTTGGCAAGTATGAGCATCACCCTGTGCCAATGTACAGTATGTATGGAGGAAGTAATGGAAGCTTGCGAGGTGAAATTCTGCTGTCAGCAACAACGCTGCAGTTATAGGATACTTTTATTTTCATTATCTTGGTTCATTCCACTTAGAGAGGCCTGGGACGATGCCTGAGTCGTCACTGATGACAATGACACGGTCTCTGTCGGGTGGAAACCCAGATATGTCCAAAACTGTTATTTATTCAAGTTCAAAAGTAGCACATCTACAAGCTCAAGCTTTGTGTGACACTGTATTGTGATTAAGTATAGGGCGTTCATTACAAAAATGTATGAGTAAAATAAACGCAAAAAAGATAGAATACCGGTACGGAAATAAGAAGTTTCTGCCCGCCACTGCCGCCAGCAACGACATCACATTGGCTTGAAGGACATGGGGCTAAAAGCAGTCTTCCTGCAGCCAAATTATTATTATTTATATTTGGTATAACGATCTCGCCCTCAAGTGCAAACGCATTCTTCTTTTTTTCCCCCCTTTCTTTTCCAAGTGCGTTTGCTCGATCAAAGATGAGACAACATAAAAAGTCGATCTCTCCCCGAGGGGACGTTTGGCTCGATGATGCAGAAGCCAGCAGCAGAATACAGATTGAGTGCAAGCATAAACACACGCCATAAACATCCCAATACCAGTAAATATAGTGCAACGTCAGAAAAGTCACATACTGCACATTATGATGGATACACAGTACAGACGAGTGGTTATCAGAGTGGTGTAACACAGTGGTGTAACACAGTGGTGTAACACAGGGCTGCACAGAGGAGTGGTTATCAGAGTGGTGTAACAGGGCTTCACATGAATAGCCAGTCATTCAACATGTGTTTATGCATGTACTGCAGGGCTGTGGAACTCAGCCTTTTCAGCCCCCCCCCCCAAAAAAAAATATCCTATTTGAACTGAGGAGGACCCCCCCCCCCACCCTCACAACTGCACAAAGCACTTGGAATTGTAGGAGTTGAGCCATTGCATTTTAGCTTGACTCGGTTTCCGATTGTGAAAATAGCAGATCTATAAGCTCACAACGCCTCGCAGAGCCTACACACACGACATAGAGGCCGATTCCACATGCCGTCATCTCCAAGCACAATCACTAAACCATGTCCTTTAGTTTAAACCACCAAATGGACCAGCTGAAGCCCCCTCAAGGATCACCAAAGGTCCCCGGACCTCTTGTTGAGAACCACCGGTTAAAAACACGAGAGTGGCAACCAGTGGACATAAACATTACACTGTAAACTCCCATGAAGCATTGCTCCTATCCGGAAAGAAATGCATGCTGGTGTAGCAGAGTGGCTCAGAGTCACAGCCTGGTGGCCTCAAAAGTCTAATATCTCCTCTGGTCCATAGGGACATCCCTTTGGTCTAGTGGTTATTAAGATAGTGGACTTTCAGGCGGGAGACCCGAGTTCAAATCCTGGGCGTTAGATTGGTGCCGTCACCCAGATGGGGTTTCCCCGTGGGAGGAGGTCAAAAGGGGGGTGAGTGTAGCAGAGTGGCTCAGAGCCTCAGCCTGATGGCCTCAAAAGTCTAATATCTCATGGGATATCCCTTTGGTCTAGTGGTTAAGATTTTGGACTTCAGTTCAAATCCCAGGCGTTACACTGGGATGAGGTGTTGTGTGTCTGTGGTAGCGTAGTACGCACTGATCAGACCTCTGAGGATTGACTTGACCCAAATCCTGGATGGAAAGCGGATCCCAGCTAAGAGAGAGATGAAGCCGAGAGCCCGAGACCCTCATTGCATTGCATAGTTATCTTTTTTTACTTTCAGCAGTGTTGTGTAAATTATATTATATTTATATTAAGTTAAAACACATTTTATTTCAGACATTTAACCACTTTGGCCCTGTACTTGGTTAGCTTTTTGTTTCCCTCTACAACAGACCTCCTGGACGAAAATAGCAGATCTACAAGCTCACAACAAGCCTTGCGCTGAGCTTGTAGATCACTTTTTGCGGCTGAGGCTTTCCATTTGATGATGCAAAACTTATCCCCCCTTGACTGTGTTTGTCACTCTCAGACTCAGTGTAATACATGGTGCGTTACTGCCCTCTGCTGGTGGTTGCCGCACGAGCATCATCATCACCAGATCAACTCTGGTCCACAGTCACACACTATCCCAGCTTTATGCATGTACAGTATGTCACTTCTGTATTGTTGTTGTTCAGCTCCCTGCTGTAATACAGTGGTTCCCAAATTATTTTGCGCAGTCTCCACATGATTAGCCCAATGTTCCACATTGTTTCTCAGTAAACAAATCAACATACAGTGTCAGTAGTACAAGTCTCGTATAGACACTATGACACATTAGCAGTCTGTGGACTGTACCATCTCAGTACCATTGAGTACTATAGGTTCTGCATGGTCTGAGGACCGTACCATCTCAGTACCATTGAGTACTATAGGTTCTGCATGGTCTGAGGACCGTACCATCTCAGTACTATAGGTTCTGCATGGTCTGAGGACCGTACCATCTCAGTACTATAGGTTCTGCATGGTCTGAGGACCGTACCATCTCAGTACTATAGGTTCTGCATGGTCTGAGGACCGTACCATCTCAGTACTATAGGTTCTGCATGGTCTGAGGACCGTACCATCTCAGTACTATAGGTTCTGCATGGTCTGAGGACCGTACCATCTCAGTACTATAGGTTCTGCATGGTCTGAGGACCGTATCATCTCAGTACTATAGGTTCTGCATGGTCTGAGGACCGTACCATCTCAGTACTATAGGTTCTGCATGGTCTGAGGACCGTACCATCTCAGTACTATAGGTTCTGGCTCATATCCACTCCAGCAGTCAGCGGTGATGACTGTGGTGGTAATTACATGTCGTCTCTCTGGCCAAGAGTCCAGACCTTAACACTATATCGTTCTTTAGTGCTGTCTTTCTAATGTGCCGACAGGCACCATCTGTATGGGTCCGAGAGTCATGACTGCTCTTTTATTTCCATTAACAGTTATTACATTATGCCAATGTCTGTCTATCTGTATGTCTGTCCACATACTGTAATAGTTCACTGTGCGACTATGTCCCTTTCCTAAAATACCAGCTTTTTTACGGCAAGACAAAGTTATGCAAAAGGCACGAGGAGCCAATTATGGCTTTTCAGATTTAGAATCCTGATGATCGCCTCTCTCATCCCGCGTTCCTGTGTCTTGCACTGAGCTAAAAATCTTTAAAATGTGTTTGAGATAATAACAGAATACACTCTGGCAGTTGCTGTTAGGAGTATTGTGAAGATCGGAGAGAAGTATTGGCTGATCTGGAACCAATTATACAGCTATGGCGCAGTAGATGCATCACGTTGAAGGCATGTCCGCTCTGCTATCCTGTATTTCCTCACCATAAACCCAGGATGTGTGTGTGTGTGTGTGTGTGTGAGAAGTCCGCCCGGCACCCAGACCCTCCTGGGAGAATCCACAGCCAATGGGCTGTGTGCTTTTGAATGTCACATCTTGTCTAATAGCCAATCACGCGAAGAGTTGAGTCATTGCTTCCCATTAGCAGGACAGTCACGCACGCAAGAAATTAAGACACATGCGCACACACGTCACGCACACAGTCAGGAACACACACGCATGCAGACACAAACACTATCTGCAGCCAATTATCACTACAATGCAGAGTTTCCTTTGGCTTGTCCAGGGGGAGTGAGAAGCAGTTGTTGGATGAAAGAATGAAGCGTGTGTGAACTATATAAATGCTTTCAGAGAGAGACTAATGGTAATGGCTCTTTCCCACTACATACAAGAACTCAGTGGTGGAAAGTAACTAAGTACTTGTACAGTACTGTACTTGAGTAAAATGTTAGGTACTGGAGTATTTCAAAATTTCAATACTTTTACTTCTACTCCACCACATCTCAGAGGCACATAGGCCTATTGTACTTTTTTTTTAAATCTATACTACAGTGATTTGAAAACTTTAGTTTACTATAGTTTCTTTGTTAAATTTGTATTTTTATTGCAAAACATACCAATATTCGGCTATTTGAAAATAGATGATCTACAAGCACACAACGTGTCGCGTTGTACTTTCAAATGTTTTCGAAATTAGTGCAATTAAATAGCCCATCTTAGTTCATGAAATAATTGCTAATCAATCATTTTATTACATAATTTATTAATAATCTATTCCCATATTTTGCATGTCATTATAGGCATTTAAGTTTCAAAAGGTTAAAAAACGTAAAAGTAGTTTTAGTTAGGAAATAGTTCAGAACGTGTCAATGCAAGGCATTGTGAGCGTTTTGAATCTTGCCCGACTAACTGAACTAAACTAAACTAAATGATCAAACCTGCTTTAAAAACTAATTGCACCTGCAGTGCGTAGTTCCCTCATTATAAAGACAAATGCACATTTGAGAGTTCCCTGGTGCAAAAACAATACAAATTGTCAAATATTAGGCCTACCTAAGAAAGTGGCAAACGTTTTAAAAACGTTAGATCTACAAGCTATATTTTCTATTTGTTTTTAGGATATTTTCACAATATTTATTTGTGAAACCAAGTCAAACTAAATATCCCGGGAATGCCTCAACTCCTGTGTCAGGGTGGAGGGGGATCCTTTTATCAATTTATTTCAAATATGATTATTTTTGGGGGTCGCATCCTGAAAAGGTGGAGAACCACCGGTTTTGGAAACACAGCAGTGCTAGTGTGTGGCTAACTCCTTTCCTGCTGTTTCTCAAATCACAGACGGTCAAATGAAACCTCTCTCTTACTTAACCCCTGTAATGTGGATCTCTCTCTCTCTCTCTCTCTCTCTCAGGTTCTGGGCACGCCCTCTGAAGACTCATGGCCTGGAGTTCACTCCCTGCCTCACTTCAAACCAGGTGAGACCCCACGCAGCCTCACACTTTAGTTCACTCCCTGCCTCACTTCAAACCAGGTGAGACCCCATGCAGCCTCACACTTTAGTTCACTCCCTGCCTCACTTCAAACCAGGTGAGACCCCACGCAGCCTCACACTTTAGTTCACTCCCTGCCTCACTTTAAACCAGGTGAGACCCAATGCAGCCTCACACTTTAGTTCACTCCCTGCCTCACTTCAAACCAGGTGAGACCCAATGCAGCCTCACACTTTAGCTGGGAAATGTTTTCCTCTGCTCAGGTCACTTTGGTAGAGGTTTGTGTTGTGTAGTTACCTTGCCATGATCTTACACCAAATGTGGACAAGAAAAAAAACAAAAAACTCCAGTGATTAGAAATTGATAATTCAAAATATGCTCCTCATTGACTTAAATGGTAAATGGTGCATTTATATAGCGCCTTTATCCAAGGCGCTTTACATAGATGCATTACATTCACCCATTCACACACCGATGGCAGCGGAAACCATGCAAGGCACCAACTAGCACATCGGGAGCAATTAGGGGTTCAGTGTCTTGCTCAAGGACACTTCGACAGTAACTCTGGGGGAGCCCGGGTTCGAACTGGCAACCTTGCGGTTCCCATCCAGGCACTCTACCCCTGAGCCACCGCCGCCGCCACTTACATTGTACATTGTACACTTATTATTAGAGAGCAGTTTAATGGCTGATATGAAGAGCAGAGCCAGCTCAGCTTCATGGAAGAGAAGACCTCCTTTGACTTCCACTGTCACAATAACATCCCTGACCGTGCACATCACTTCGACACGTGCGTGCGTGCGTGCACTTGTGTTACTATACTAGCGAGGGCCAAAAGTATAGTAGAATCTACAATTTGAGAAACAGACTTTTTTTTGTTATGACAATTCTCCTGGTCCTCACAAGAGAAATGGCGGTGATATGGTTAATACGATGTGGGGAGTTAGGCTTACAATTAGGACAAATAAATAAGAATGCATGGATTCAAGTGGCACTTTGTAACTATTTCGTGAATAAAATTTAATTTTGTCCAAGCTGTATGGTAGAGCATGTTAATACAATATAATTGTGGTTGTATTTTGTCTCCCTGCTCTTCTATTGAGACATCTTAGATCATGTCAAAGGTCACCTTTCACCTAGACATGAATTCTGACCTGAAGTTCAAGATTCAATTTATCCCCTGAGCAAGCAGGCAGGCTCTATTAGCTCAATGGCAAAACAATCTAAATGGGTTTACCCATTCTGGACGGGAATCCCTTTTGGTGTTTTAAGCATTATGTTGTACTTTAGCTGTTGAAAAATAGCAGATCTACAAGCTCATAGCGCTGCACCGAGTGCCGCGCTACGAGCTTGTTGGTCTGCTATTTTTGAAAAATTGTGAAAATGTGCCTCAAATCTTTGAAAGTTTTTAACTCTTCTAATCTTTGCTTCTATAGAGCACCGAAGTCCTAACGTCACTGTCTGTAGAGGGCGTCAATCCACAGGTTTGTGTACTTTTTATTTGCATTGTTATCTCCATAGGGGGATTTTAGATCGCCTCATATAAGAACTGTTTGAAACATAAACCGATCACCTTTTCACTCATATGGATATGAAGCTTTGACTGAAGGTGGAAATGTACAAATATACCCAAAGAGTAACAAAATAAGCGTTAGAAACAACACAAACAACCCAGAGACTACATTTCCGGGTAGGCGGGTGGCTGCATCTGCCCGTCGCACAACAGAAACTGAATGTTAATTACGTTTATTTTTATTTTATTGATATTTAATGTTTCGTGGTTAGTACGAGTCGAGTCACCACCAGCTGAGCTTACCTCAACGAGGAATCTCAGGAACACAATGTGTTGACAGCTGGGCATGGCGTATATTAGCAGCATATGTAGTTTCAAGGCTTTTGCGGCCACATTAATTCCATTTTATCCAGAAACTGGCTGTATCAAATATGAATGGACATCATTAACGACGCACAGCCACCGGGGTGGTCGGTTTATTTTTCAAATACAGTTCTTTTATGAAACGACCTAAAATCGCCCTATTGAGATTTCACTGCAAATTAAAAAAATACATACATACTGTGTATTGGCGCCCTCTACTGAAAGTGACGTCAGACTTCGGTGCTCTATGTGGGGCACTGGAACAACATATTTTCGAATGGGGGTTGGCCAATTACATTAAATTTTTGAGGTCCTTGTTTGATGAAATATTGGGCACCACTATATAGAAACATAGGTATTTCAGAAAGCTGTCAGGATTTAGAAGACATATTTAAAATTTCGACGTCAGGCCTAAATGTGTTAAGCAGGAAAAACAATGCCAGGTTGTAATCCAGGATAGGGCGTCTCCTTTCACACTGTTTCACTAAGCACACATTAGGACTTGGCCATACCAACAGTTTCAGTCATGAGATTTTATTTAGCTTTTAATCCATGCGTGCAGCTTTAAAGATTTGGATATTTAGAGACTAGTTTAAAGTAACATTTTTGGTTCCATTTCTACTCTCTCAGAGTTGCCAGGGACTTGTAATTTATTTTGTTGTGCGCCAGGGCCATGCAGAGCGTGTGCGTGTGTGTGTGTGTGTGTGTGTGTGTGTGTGCTGTTAGACAGCGAGCACAGCTGTCCTGCACAGTATGTGAGGGGCACTAACAAGAGCCAACTGTAGCCAGAGCCACAGGATGTGAGATTAGCTGTGTGTGTGCGTCTGCGTGTGCGCTCGCATGTCTAGGTGCGTGTGTGTGTGATCGTGAGTGCGTGTCACACCAGTTACTCACCTAATTGGTCACTGGAGATGGAGGCCTGCATCACATGGCTTTATCACGCCACACAGACCCCCCCCCAAACCAGCCCACCTTCATCCTTCCATAACCTTCCATAACCCCATGCCCTGCCATGCGTTTCAAACCAGCCCACCTTTATCCTTCCATAACCCCCCCCAAACCAGCCCACCTTTATCCTTCCATAACCCCCCAAACCAGCCCACCTTTATCCTTCCATAACCCCCCCAAACCAGCCCACCTTTATCCTTCCATAACCCCCCAAACCAGCCCACCTTTATCCTTCCATAACCCCCCCAAACCAGCCCACCATAACCTTCCATAACCCCCCAAACCAGCCCACCTTTATCCTTCCATAACCCCCCCAAACCAGCCCACCTTTATCCTTCCATAACCCCCCAAACCAGCCCACCTTTATCCTTCCATAACCCCCCAAACCAGCCCACCTTTATCCTTCCATAACCCCCCAAACCAGCCCACCTTTATCCTTCCATAACCCCCCAAACCAGCCCACCTTTATCCTTCCATAACCCCCCAAACCAGCCCACCTTTATCCTTCCATAACCCCCCAAACCAGCCCACCTTTATCCTTCCATAACCCCCCAAACCAGCCCACCTTTATCCTTCCATAACCCCCCAAACCAGCCCACCTTTATCCTTCCATAACCCCCCAAACCAGCCCGCCTTTATCCTTCCATAACCCCCCAAACCAGCCCACCTTTATCCTTCCATAACCCCCCAAACCAGCCCGCCTTTATCCTTCCATAACCCCCCAAACCAGCCCACCTTTATCCTTCCATAACCCCCCAAACCAGCCCACCTTTATCCTTCCATAACCCCCCAAACCAGCCCACCTTTATCCTTCCATAACCCCCCAAACCAGCCCACCTTTATCCTTCCATAACCCCCCAAACCAGCCCACCTTTATCCTTCCATAACCCCATGCCCTGCCATGCATTCCAAGCTTGTAGAGCTGGCTATTTTCACTATTATTGACATCCTTGGAAACTTCTGAAAAAAACGTTTTCCTTTGAAAGTTTAATATGCACTAGTATTTTTTTAAACTTAAGAATACAAGCACAACTTTGATAGAATAACTTTCACTTGTGCTTGAGTCACATCGTTGACATGGTGGTGTCTATAGTTGCACTCACATTGCAGGTTGACATACAGGTGTTAAGAAGTGAGTGAAATTCATGTCAAGGGTAGACAGAAATCTGACTAATATGACTATAATCTCAGTGGTTTTTCAACCCTTTTCATATCAAGGTCCATTATTTATTCACCACCATTTGATGAGATTTAGTCTCGGGCAGACCCGATACTTAGAATATTGTGTTGTCCTTGGATTTTGTCCACATTTCCATGTTGTAATGATGTGGCACCAGAGAGACAGCAGGCTAATGTTGATCAAAATAACAAGTAAGGGTCCATTTGGTTTCATTTAACTGACTTATATGAAGAAAGCTCTTGTTTGTGCAGGCAGTTGGTCAATTAAGTATATTGATGCAATTTGATGAGGAGTCAGCAGGTGGCAGTATCGTCTCATCCATGGCGTTACTGTGTTGAACGCAGCTTCACCCTCCCTCTGAAGCCTGTGTCTTCTTTATCTGTGTTCCATTGCTTAAGAACTCTGCCTGTTCTTTTTCTGGGTCAGATATTATCTACAAGAACCTTGTTCCTTCACTGCTGTGTTCACAACCACCACCACCACCACAAACCTTTGGTCTTCAGACAGACACCACACATAATGTGATTCTTGGCCTGGCTGTGAGTGCTGTGCGATATGAGGTCTGCTGTTCGTTTCGGCCAGTGGTGGAAAAAGTACTCAAATGTTTTACTTAAGTAAAAGTATGGAGTTCAACATTTACTTGAGTACAAGTATTGGCTTCAAAATGTACTTAATGTACTTAAAGGAAGTCATTATGCAGAATGTTCCAATTCAAGTTTTCAAATGTATTCAAATCTTTTGAAAATAGCCAATCTACAGCTCAGCTTGTAGATCGGCTATTTTCAAATGGCCGAAATGTATATAGGGCTGAAGTGGTTAATGTATGTTGTTTTTTAAATAAAAATCTACAAAGTAATTAGTAAATAACATTTTCAAATAAATGTAGTGGAGTAAAAGTACAATTATTTGAAAACTTCAATTACTAGTTGCTATGCAGATTTTAGATTATTATTACAAATTAACAGTAATTAACCAATTATGCCCTATAATTATACTTCCACAACAACGTATCGCAACACAATGTGAGCTTGATGCCAATACCTTTATACCTTTAACTCAAGTAAAAATGTGAATACTTCCACCACCACCACCACCAGCCTCCATACACAAACATCCCCCCACCCCCTCCCTTATCTACATCATAACCCCCACCTCTCATCTCCCCACCCCTGGGTGTTGAGTCTGATTCCTTCTCCTCTGGCACCCAGGCTGGTTGTGTCCAGCCAGGGCCAGTTCTGGCACACTGCAGTGTCTGGCCGTGCAGAGGGCTGTGTGTGCAGTCCTGGACTCACTGCTGAGGGCTGTGTGTGCTGGACTCAGCTGCACTGGGTTGACTCCATGGCTGGCTGAATGACTGGCTATGGCTGACTGGCTGGATGACTGGCTATGGCTGGCTGACTGAATGACTGGCTATGGCTGGCTGACTGAATGACTGGCTATGGCTGGCTGCTGGACAGTATTAGCTGACTATAGCCTATACTATAGCCTTATATGTCGGCTATTTTCTACACACGACACTGCTTTGTGACAAAGTATAAATCAGGCATAACTGACTGACTGACTGACTGACTGACTAATTTACTTTTTTGATTGATTAAATACTTTAACAGTTTGCAAATACTACAGTGGTATGGTTTTACAATGATACAATGCATTACTAACTTGCTGTCTGGCTGGCTGCGATGTTGGCAGCCTCAGACTTGCTTGTGTCCATGACACGGTCCACACAGAGTTTTTATTTATTTCTTTAGCACAGGGTGTGATTTGAAGTGAGCTGCGAGAGAGACAGCACAGCACAGCAGCACAGCACACAGCACAGCACACAGCACAGCACAGCACATGCAGCGCCCAGCCTCATGCACACATGCCCATATTAACCCAACATCAATAAGTTCGAAGGACTAGGCACACGAATGCCGAAGAGTTCTCCCAAGTAATTAGAGTATTATACTCAGACCATATAGGGCAGGCACTCAAAGCCATAAACCAGTAAGATAACCTTTTGAGTAGAAGAATGTGGAGTTGTAAACTGTAATGGAGTAAATGTACCATATCGTAACGGCATGTAAAACCTTTATCCAAGTAAATATTAAACCTTATAGAAAAATGTATACTATAATCATAAACCTTTTAAGGATAGAAATACTTTTAGAGAAACCTACTCAATACGTTAACATGAGAGAATATGAAAAATACCAGAGTAAAATCACCTTGTTCAGTAAAACCCATAGGAAGGATTGACACACGCAAGAAAGGAGTCGAGACCAGCAGCGTAAGTTTTAAACTGATAACCAAAACGGCATCAAAGAGTTCTCCCAACTGACACATCATCAGTGAAAGTGTTATATAGTACAGAATTCAAAACATCAGGAAGTATTCCTTTCTGAGGTCAGAGAGGTTTACAAAAGTGAATAATAGCAACATCTACAGGATGGAAGATTTACAAATGGTGGATGGTAGATTTACAAAAGGTGAGAGTGTCACAGCCGTTATTATGAGAACGGCAAAGATTAACGGAGACCGAGTCCAGAAACATGTTATTCACAGAGAGAAGAGATAACGGGGTGCCAGTGAAGGACGATAAATCAAAACCCAGGAGGTTATCTAACTGGGCAGAGAGTGCCCATGGACAAGCGCCCGGGGCCAAAGTGACATGAAAGATATGATTTAATGGACGTGGCATCATTCACAAACAACGATGTACCGACATTATCCATCAATGGAGTCTTTTCTACTGATGTGCGTCAACCTTTGCCGACGTGTGACTTGTGTCTGTCTCTCTCCCTCCTTCACAGATCGTTTCACCGTGTACAGCGCCAAGAAGCTCAGACAAGCCTGGAATAAGTAAGTAGGCTCCACTTCTCCTGGTATCCTAGTGCACTGGTTCTCCACCTGAGGGCCTGGACCCCCCACCTTATTTTGGGAGGATCTGTGACAATTTAAACAAAACAAAACAAAAATCGTTGCACAAACTATGCTATAACAACTGGTCAAACATTGGCCAAAATTGTCAAATAATAAGAAACAGACAGATTTTGTGAAAACATGCCGCGTTGTGATCTTGTGTTTTGACTCTAATTTGTTCCCTGGCACAACATCTTTTCAAATGGGTGTACGTGTACGGCCATGGCCAAACACATTTTAAATCAGGAGGTCCTTGACATGAAAATGTTTGAGAACCAGGGTGCTACTATAGTGTCTTGTTCATGTACGGTGTTGATGTACCTGCAGGAATTCAACAACGCTGGCGTCTGTGTGTGTGTGTGTGTGTGTGTGTGTGTGTGTGTGTGTGTGTGTGTGTGTGTGTGTGTGTGTGTGTGTGTGTGTGTGTGTGTGTGTGTGTGTGTGTGTGTGTGTGGGTCACTGTCTGTGCATGTATGAACCAACGTCCTGGGTCAGAGGGTCCTTTCTTTTCGGGGGGGCTGACGCGAACATTTTATGAACTTCCTGTCCTTGAAAGGAAGTTTCTTATGGGAAACCGCGGGCCCCTCCTCCCCCCCCCTCTCAGAGCAGAGGGGGGTCACCTCTGTGACCCTCCCTCGGGGCGCTGACTGACTGTCTGACAGACAGAGCCTGTTTAGAGACACGCTCGTTCACCACCCAACCACGACACGCACGCGCACGCACTCACACACACGCGCAGAGGCATATCCCATGTGGGCACGAACACAAATAATGTACATATACGCTCTGTATATAATAATAATCACATGGATTAAAGTTTTCAGTCATGTCGTTTTTCGTGAGATTAAAGAGTACAAGAGTCTTTCATAAGAAGAAAAACCTGATGGTCTTCTCAGATATTTCATGAAAGCAAAGAAGATTAATATTAATGCCTCGTTCTGTAATTTATTTTAATCGGTCGGCTGTGTGTAGAACATCAAGGACATCATAATAAAACACTGCTGAATCTAAGAAAACATTTTCAATCACGCGAGATGTGTTTTTGCCTTAATCCCTGCAGTCACACATACAGTATATGAACAAATAAATCGACTATCGGGTGGAAACAAAAGGATTCAAATTCAAAAATAGCATAAGTAGCAGATCTGTAAGCTCATCTGGCATCTGTAACCCAGATGCCAGCCTCGTCTTCCACCCTCGGGGAAAGGGGGTATTTTTTGTCTCAGTACTTTTGCACATACAGTATGTAAAATGAGTCCCCTCCTAACTATTAGGAGCAGTGGGCCCTATTAACACAGCGCCCGCGGCGGGGAGCAGTTGGTTATGGGTTAAGTGCCTTGCTCAGGGGCACTTCGACCAGGGCCAGGGGTGTCGAACTGCAGACCTTCTGATTTCCAGATGGCTCTCTCTACCCACCCAGCTATCATGCCCTGAGGGTGTCTGTAGCCACATGCATACTCTTGTTGCTTCTCTCTCTCTCTCTCTCTCTCTCTCTCTCTCTCTCGCACACACGCACACATGCATGCACGCACGCACGTCTTGCAGCAGCCATCTGGCACAGGGGCACTACTCATGCAGGCATAGTCAGGTCGGGGGGTTGCTGCCATTGCTCCCCTGGCACACAGGGGAGAGATGGCAGGGTGGACTCCCTGCCCGCCACTCCAGATGTGTGGATGGTGGCCCTCACAGACACGAGGTTGAATGGCGAGGCGAGGGGAGGGGGGGTATTAGTTACGGCGAGGGTCATCGCGGGCATGGACGCGGTCACATCAGTAACCCGGGGGGGGGGGGGGGGGGCAATGGTCTGATATAGACCCCCTGGCCTCTGAATGGGTGCTTGAATGAAAGGCCCTACAGCGATGCATGGCACGCCAGTCCAGTCCATGAATTAGGGAGTCGGAAACATTTCAGCTCTGGCCTGGGCAAATGACGGTTTATGGGTGATTTATGCTTAGTTGCATGCCGCCTTGGCAACACAGGAAAACAGACAATCTACGTGTGTGTGCGGGCATGCGTGCGGGCGGCGGTGTGTGCACATGACAGACGGCGAGAGAGCCGGTCAGTCATTGGCTCATGTCATACCAGACAGAAGGCTGCTTGACAGTGGAGACACAGCGGACCCTCAGTAACAGTCTGACTGACAGACAGATGGACAGGCGCTCCGGTACGGGTCGCTCTCCCATGCCCTCCATATCTGACCCCCCCTGCCCTCCACACCCTATGCCCCGGGGCGGGGACGCCGGCGGCTTCCCCGTTCACACGACTCCCCCCGTCTGTCTGTCACTATAAAATATGCAATATTTTCTGAGACGTAGCAGAGCAGAATTATGAACTATCATCGTACATCATCATGGCGTAACATAGAAACTGTATATATAGTTGCTCAGACACTATGACGTAAAATTCTCCATTCATCGTCAAATGGGAATTTAATGTTTGTTTAAGACGAAATTTGTACTTTCCAGTGTGTGTGTGTGTGTGTGTGTGTGTGTGTGTGTGTGTGTGTGTGTGTGTGTGTGTGTGTGTGTGCGTGTGCGCGTGTGTGCACGTTCAGCGCTGTGTTCCCTGGCGCGGCTCCAGTCCATGAGGAAATAAATATGTGAAGAAAGAGACGGAGCAAGAATGTTAACGACCGCTGCGTCTCTGCAGATCCTTTTATCGCGTGCCAGCCGGCGATGGAGCCGATATGGACACATACATACGCTCACTTTGTCCCTGCTTGCTTACAGAGCTGCCCACTCGCACCGTTTTATCCCGCTTCCGCTCTCTCTCTCTCTCTCTCTCTCTCTCTCTCTCTCTCTCTCTCTCTCTCTCTCTCTCTCTCTCTCTCTCTCTCTCTCTCTCTCCCAATGAGCGTTCTTTCATGCTCTGCTCCTGACATGTCGTCCCCCACTGTCAGGGATATAGTTGTGGTTGTGGGGCCGGCTGTGGCTCAGCAGGTACATCAGCGGGCGATTACGGAGCCGGAAGGTTCCGGAAGGTCCCAGGTCCAATCCCCAGCTCCTCCTGGCGTTGTGCCAGTGTCCACGGGCAAGGCACTGAAACCCCTGACTGCTCCCGATGAGCAGGTCGGTGCATGCCAATGTAATGGGGCACTAGCCCCTCCTATGCGTGTGTGTGTGTGTGTGTGTGTGTGTGTGTGTGTCGTGTCGTGCCCCCCCCCCCCCCCCCCCCTGGGACATCATGTTGTTGACATCATCAGACGTCATGATAAAAGGCACCGCTCACTTCACACAAGTGTGATTTTTTTTAAACGATTGATTTGAACGGACCGGGTTGTGATGCTGTTGCGTCATACTCAACCTGACTGCAGTCTTTAGGAGGTCGTGCACAGTCTTCTTTCTGTTCAATTTGGGTCCAGTTCCTATGCCTGACTCAAGTGTTCGCAGATGTGCTCATGTGCATTTTGACCAGTAACAGAACCCTCTGTTTATGTTAGCTATATATATACAGTAGAGACAGTGTATGATGAATCCAACCTCTGCACAGCAAAATCCTAACTCTGAGTAACTCTGTAGTAATTGTTGAGAGCAGAGTTGGAGACACTTCACGTGATAAGACAGAGGACTGATATACGGTATGAGCTCATAAGGGGAGAAGTACATGAAAACACCAATGTTCCAATCACCATCACCAGATAATCACAAATGACCTCCGAGCATCGGCGATTTGTTCAAAACCACGGACAGCGCCGTAGTTTCCAAGAAAAGAGCGTGCAAAGGCTGCGGCTAATACAGAAGCTAATGGCTATTTGGCTATGGAGAAACAGAAGCAGTGCTGGCGAGGCCTTAGCAAGCATCCGTAGCAACCGGAGTGATTAAAAAAATAAGAAACACAGCAAGGCTTTCTTATAGCGATATCAAACGCCTTAAGATGAGCCTACTCGTCATGAGGACCCGGCCTAATTAGTTTATAGGATGAGTACAACTGTCAATAGCAACAAATTGTGTTAAAATGGCACTGTAGCCAAATGTAACCAGGTGTGAAAAGGTCTCGTCAAACATGTAAAAAATTGTAAAAATTGCAATATCAAAAGCAATCCTTACAAGTAGAGAAATAGCGAAAACACCCTGAAACTTCAATGCATGAATTTCACATGACTATAATGCTGGCAAGCCATAATAAATAATACATTTCTGGAAGGAAGCTTCGGGCCATATAATATCTGCACTCTGCCACGATTGGCTCCCGGGCCGGACTTTTTGCATATGCCTGCCTGCTCTCTGTCTGTGGTATTCAGTTGTCAGAACACATCATATAAAAGGTGAACAACATAACAATAATAAGCTGTAGCATAATTCTTCCACATGACTCAGATCATAGACAGTGTGTCTGCGCGTCGAGCCTTGCCCGTCAATCAATAACATCCCACTTTCTTTTCATTCTCTCTTCCGTCCTTGTCACTTCTCTCTTTTGTGTTTTCGGCGCCCGCATCATCTCCCATGTGACTCACACACTGCAAGGACGTTCTCCGCCGTTGGATCATGACAACGGCGTTGTGTGTTTCACTGTTTTGACAGAACCACATAAATGCCAGGGTTCCAAAACACTGGGGCGGGTTGCTATAGCCTCGCCACGCCGAGCGCAGCTGAAAGAAGCCCGCGGGCCGCCCGCGCTCTTCCGCACGGCGCCGGGGCTGAAGCGGAACATCTAAGCCAGGTGTCTGGCCCACCTTCTTCCCTCGCTCCTCCATTCACTTCCACTTTTGTTTTGTTTTTGTGTCGTTTTGTTTTTTTCCCCCGTGGAGGGAAAGTAGATGAAAAGGCTTTTTTTTATTCTTTATTTTCTTGCCGAAGGTGGAACTCACGCTCCATTTTTTCCCCCCTTGATGCCGCAGTGCCGCCCCTTGACTGTGTGTGTCATGGAGACGGAGCTTGTTGTTTGGTAGTCTGGGGAGAGATATCGATCGCAGATGTTATGCGTGCACAGATGTTACGTGCAGTCGTGCACAGATGTTATACGTGCACGTCTGTTGTTTACCCTGCTGGCTGCTGACCGAGCAGGGCTGAGCCTGGCTGACAGCGCTTGGCGGAAAGGAATGCACACCTAGATCAACAGCTTTAGAAGACGCACTAGCGCTCTCATGTTCCCATGTTCATGTGTGCAGGTGATCTCCCCCCCCCCCCCCCCCCCCTCTCTGTATGTGTATGTATGTACAGTATGTATGTATTTGGTTAAAATGGGTAGGGTTTAAAAAAAGACAAAAGCATGCTCTGTTGCACTGGCCTAAAAGTGGGTCCTTAAAAACTGCTTCAACTTCTGAGATGTATGTATGTATTTAAAAGGGGGGCTTTTTTGTAAAATCCCAGCCCACAATACCTTCATATATTAGCATAGATTTTAGGCCCGACCCGGCCCTAAAACGTGGTGTTGGGTCGGGCCTGGTTGGGTTTGTGCAGAATTTGAGAACTCTACACAGAGAAAAAGTGAAACGCCAGTCAGCACCATCTTCGTAATAGATAAATAACAGACAGAACAGAACTATTATTTTTATTATTCTAAACAAATTCTGGGGGCCTGGGGCTGGGGCTCCAGGCCCGGCCCGGCCCTACTGATTAGCATACATTTTAGGCCCGGCCCTAAATTGTCGGGTCGGGCCTGGTCGGGTTCGGGCAGAGTTTGAGAACTACATACATTAGATATGTATGTATGTGTATGTATGTACAGTGCACGCATGCACGCAGAGACACACACACACCTCTCTCGGGCTTGCATCCGTAACAATGTGACCGGGTCACAGGGAGAAATGAAAGGGTTTTGTCAGAGCTGGAGTGAAGACAGACACACTGCCTACCAACCTCTCAGCTCCCTGTAGGCTTTCATCACTCTGCTCTCTCTCTCTGTGTGTGTGTGTGTGTGTGTGTGTGTGTGTGTGTGTGTGTGTGTGTGTGTGTGTGTGTGTGTGTGTGTGTGTGTGTGTGTGTGTGTGTGTGTGTGTGTGTGTGTGTGTGTGTGTGTGTGTGTGTGTGTGTGTGTGTGTGTGTGTGTGTGTGTGTGTGTGTGTGAGGGCAAGTACAGTAGAATTGAATATATAAAAGCATATGAGTGGTGGCTGGAAGAACTACTAGTATTATTTTTACTTGGTAAAAGTACCACAATGTAGAAATACTCAAAAGTAATTGGCATCAATATTAGTAATGGTCGATTAATCGGCAAACACATTGGACGATTTTAGTTGTTTTTAGATTAATCAATCAGACCGATTAATTAATCGGTCTGATTAATCGGTCTGTCTTTACAGATAAACAAGCCCAAAGTAACAGCTTGAACTGATCTACAAGTTCACATTATTAAATATAAAGGTATTAAAGTGAAATCTGACTGCAGTGTTGCTGTTACATGTATTTTTCAGAATGGACAAAATTATAATATGTTTTCAATACAGAATGAGATCATAATCGACATCGGTAATATCGGTTATCGGCCATAACAGCAATTCATAACATCGGATATGGATATCGGCCAATATGTCTCATCGGCACATCCCTAATCAATATACTGTAGCCTCAGCCTGAGCCACTGTCCACAGGGATATCCCTTTGGTCTAGTGGTTAAGATAACGCGGGAGACGTGAGTTCAAATCCCGGGCGTTAGATTGGTGCCGTCAAATGTATACAAATCTTTTGAAAAGATTTGTATACATTTGAAAACGTGTAAAATGAGATATTCTGCACAATGAGTACTTTTTACTTTTGGCCATTTAAAGGTCCGCTGACATGCCCCGAAATTAATATGGGTGGTACAGCACATCACGTGGTCTGACTGAAAACAGTTTGAAACAGTTTGAAACGGGGCTACGGCGCTAGCAACAAGTGGCTATAGGTCAGGCTAGCGTTTTTGACGGTACATTTAGCGTCATATTGGCTATAAATGTAATTGAAAAAAATTATTTTTTCGCCAGAAATGCTTAGTTTGAATGCAATTGAGGTTGGCGTGGGGTTTTTTAGGGGAACTGCAGCACAAGCGCAAATTTTGGACTGGAGTCCCATGTTCCCCCGGTCGCCAACACCCCTGTCTGCCCGCTCTGAGACCTCTCAGCCCCGCAGCGCGACAGTCGCGACTACGGACGGTCTGCTGTTGTCTGGCCGCTGTGAGAGCAGCGCGACTACTGTTCTTTTCCCCTCTCAGCCGCAGGCTGACATGTACACCCTCGCTCTCACTCTGTAATACCGTAGTTAGTTACCACAACATTGTTCAAGTGAACTATAGTGTGTTTATGTTTGTATTCATTGTAATAATAAATATCGCTATGCCGAGGCATAGTCTTGCGGACGAGATCATGAGCCTCTACGGGGGACTGGGCATGTGTGTACACACACAGCATAGCAACTTATGCTACTATTTTGGTGTCACATTTAGCTTGAATACTGGGTGAAAGTCTCATTCAAAAAATTAATTTTTCGCAACATTGTTCAGGTGAACTGTGTGTTTATGCTTGTTCATTGTAATAATCAATATCGCTATGATTATTTTATTTATCGCCGCGTCGCTCCGCATGACAACATACAGTCTAGCCCGTCTCAGATGCAGGCTGCACACACACGGACGGACGGACGTATAGTCTCCCCGCATTGAACTGGGCATGTGTGTACGCACACACACACACACACACACACACACACACACGCAATGGCACGGAATCTGCCTCGGGCGTCTGTAGCTCTCTTCCCCACTGTCATGCACTATAGCCGTGTGTGTGTGTGTGCGTACACACATGCCCAGTTCAATGCGGGGACCTGACCAGAGACTATACGTCCGTCCGTCCGTGTGTGTGCAGCCTGCATCTGAGACGGGCTAGACTGTATGTTGTCATGCGGAGCGACGCGGCGATAAATAAAATAATCATAGCGATATTGATTATTACAATGAACAAGCATAAACACACAGTTCACCTGAACAATGTTGCGAAAAATTAATTTTTTGAATGAGACTTTCACCCAGTATTCAAGCTAAATGTGACACCAAAATAGTAGCATAAGTTGCTATGCTACCACGGCCACCAAGCCCGGCGAGCCCGCATAGAAGTCGTTGGGGAAAGCTTTCGCCACTCTGACGTCAGAATCATGATAGCATTGTTTGATAGCAGTTATTAGCTCCCGAGGGGCGTGTCAGTCTTCCTTTAAGTACAGTATATGTAACGCCCGGGATTCCACTTAAATTAAAGTCCACTATATTAAGCTCACAATACATTGTAGATCTGCTTTTAGCCAAAGTATATTTAGGGTTAAAGTGGCTAATGTATGTTTCATAATAATAATGAATAATCAAAATGTAAGTAAACAAAGTAACTATATTAACTGAAGTTTTTAAATAATTGCAGTGGAGTGAAAAATAAGTACCATATTCGCCTCTGAGATGTAGTAGAGTAGAAATGAAAGCATTTGTTAATACTGCAGTAAAGGTAAAATACAAAAACATTGTACTTAAGTATAGTATTTGAGTAAATGTACGTTGTGTACTTTGTGTGTGTGTACTTTGAACTTTGTGCGCATGTGTGCGTGCGCTTGCGTATGTGTGCTTGCGTATGTGTGTGTGTGTGTGTGTGCACAGTACAGTATATGTAAGAATACACACATGCAAGTGAAGTCACTGAACTCCTGAACCCGTCCAATCCCCCTTCTCTTCTACCTAGCGGTAGTGCCGAGGGCACCGTGCGGGAAGGGAGAAAAAAACTGAAATGGAAGATATAAAACGTACCAACGGCATCAAAACTCAGTCTTTTAATTAGTCAGCGTGCTCATTAAATAAGCATGATGTTGTTCTGTGGTTGGTTGGAGCCCCTCGAGTTTCCGCGGGCGTCTTCAGAGCCGACATACTCCCCAGCCAGGCACTCTGAGAACAGAACAAGCACTGCTGCTCCGGTCTGACTCGCACACTGAGATCCATGCTCGACTTATAGAGAGAGAGAGAGAGAGAGAGAGAGAGACTCATCCACTGCAGTGCAGAGCCGGAGGTAAAGTTAAGCCGTATAATTCGTCGTACGCCGACACGCGCCGAAAATATCAGATCTACAAGCTCAGAACACGTCACATTGCGGTGGGACGGGAGCTTGTAGATACAGGGATGGATTTAATTAAGTCCATCAGGACCTCTTGCTTGTCTCTGTGTCTCTATCTCTCACACGCACTCCTTAACTCAACTCGTGATGTTGAGAGAGAGCAGAATATACATCAAGTCAGTGTGTGAACAATCCATACAGCTGCAGCACGCAGCTGAAGCCACTATGTGTGCGTGCGTGCGTGCATGCATGCGTGCATGCATGCATGCGTGCGTGCGTGCGTGCGATCAGTTGAGCTAAGGTCCTTGAACTGAGCAGCAGTGTTGTGGACTAACATGCTACACAGTAAATGCATTACTGTAACACAGCTACTTTTTTGCAGTAACTGTATAGCATAACAAGATACCTCTTCCAGTTAATGGGAGCTAAAGTTGTTACTCAAAAGAGAAATTGTAAGTTTTTCCCAGGACCAAATGAACGGCCTATACTTGATCATACTACAGTGTCATACAAAGGTCTCAAAAGTAGCAGATCTACTAGGTCGAAATTGAGTTTGTAGATCTGCTACTTTTGCTAGGAATCCTGAAAAGTTTTGGACATATGAGGTTTCCACCGTATGTTGCTGTTGCAGAATATGATGATTCCTACTGTATACTGTATGTCTACCACTTTTCATCATAGTGAGCCACGAGACAGACCAAAGTTGAGAGTTGTGCTTTTGTGCAAACACACAAATGTGCATTAATATTGAAGTGTGTGTGTGTGTGTGTGTGTGTGTGTGTGTGTGTGTGTGTGTGCGCGCCTGTGGTGTGTGTTGTCTTTTCTCTGGAGTCAGCAGACCTATACTGTATTAATTAGGTGGATTTTGTTTGGTTTCGTTGTCGTCAGCGTCCTTGTAGTGTGTAGTGGGGAGAAGGAAGTGCTCGGTGGGGGTTGTGGGGGAGGTTGTTAATGTAAGGGCTGGACCACATGGGTCAAGCTCCCAAAGACACAACACTGAGAATGTAAAGCGCTATACAGTACATGGTCTTTCCGACGTGCATTTCTTACGGAAATGGGGGTTGATAACTATATACAAAGCACATCTTTCCGAATTTTTGCTACCCTTTTGTTTTGGAACCCTATACTGCACCCCCACATGTTCCGACTGGACCAAACTAAAGTCTCGCCGAGGTTTTCTTTGGATCGGGAAAACTCACTCGAAACTGTTTGAGCTCCTCCTCCAGGGTTAGGGAGCATGTATATGCTAAGTACGTTTCATGACCTGAATGTACGCGGCAAAGTGTGTGTGTGTGTGTGTGTGTGTGTGTGTGTGTGTGTGTGTGTGCAATTGTGCATGTGCGTGTGCATGTGCGTGTGCATGTGTGCTCACACACGTGAGTGTGTCTCGTCAGGCTGGGCTACATGGACCATGCAGAGGAGTTCATGTCCTCACTACTGATAGTAATGCAGTGCGTGTGTGTGTTTTTGTGTGTGTGTGTGTGTGCGTGCGCGTCCCTTCAGGCTGGGCTACATGGACCATGCAGAGGAGTTCATGTCCTCACTACTGATAGTAATGCAGTGTGTGTTTGTGTGTGTGTGTGTGTGTGTGTGTGTGTGTGTGTGTGTGTGTGTGTGTGTGTGTGTGTGCCTGCGTGCGCGTCCCTTCAGGCTGGGCTACGTGGACCATGCAGAGGAGTTGGCCTCCAGGTTCCTGCAGTGCTTCCCAAAGAACCGTCTCTCTGCCCACAACGCTCTGAACCACGAGTACTTCAGCCACCTGCCTCCACGGCTCTGGGAGCTATCGGACAGTAAGTGCACTACGCACACACGCACACACACGCACTCACTCACACGCACACACACGCACACACACACACGCATTCACTCACACACACGCACACACACACGTGTAAGTAACAGTTTTAGACGTATGAGGTTTCCACCCGACAGAGACGACATAAGTTAGACTTAAGATGTATCTCTGTCTGTCTCTCTCTCTCTCTCTCTCTGTCTCTCTCTGTCTGTCTCTCTGAAGTAACAGAAACAGAGGGGTGTCCTGGGGTTGTTTTGGCTCATGTGGAGAGAGAGAGAGGCCTGCTCTCCCTCTCTCTCTCTTATTATTCGGCCTCGGTCGTCCCGTCGGGACGAGCACCAGCACAGCTGGACCTCTGCTGGACGCAGCCGCAAGATCCACCGCCGTTTGATTCTCTCTCTCCTCCTGACTCGTCGTTCGCCCCAAAGCAAAAACAGATGGGGAGCAGTGCTAATTTAGGGGTGGAGGTCTCTCTCTCTCTCTCTCTCTTTCTCTCTATCTCTATCTCTATCTCTCTCTCTCTCTCAGAAATAACCTGAAAAGTGTGCAATGCGTAGTAACTTAAGTTATCAACTTTAGTCATTATATGGATATTAATGCTGTTGACGCCCCGAGTGGATTACCATGTGCATCAACAACAGAGAGAGAGAGAGAGACAGAGGGGGGGGGTTAGTGAGAGAGAGTGCAGGGCAGAGATAAGGGGCAAGGCGAAGGAGAGAGCTAGAGAAAAGAAAGACAGAGTAAGAGAGAGAGAGTCCATTGATCACGCTGGAGAAGTTGAGTCGCCAGAGGCAGCTCGCCAGTACAGCTACATTACATTTTATTAATGCGTATACTTTAGGTGCAGTGAGGGTGGCGACACCACAACTATATAGGAGTCAAAAGAACAACGGCACAAAAACACAGTCAACAAGAGCCTCTATACGTCCAGTTTGAGTGGCGCTATAGCCTCTATACGTCCAGTTTGAGTGGCGCTATAGCCTCTATACGTCCAGTTTGAGTGGCGCTATATCCTCTATACGTCCAGTTTGAGTGGCGCTATAGCCTCTATACATCCAGTTTGAGTGGCGCTATAGCCTCTATACGTCCAGTTTGAGTGGCGCTATAGCCTCTATACGTCCAGTTTGAGTGGCGCTATAGCCTCTATACATCCAGTTTGGAGAGTCATGTGTAAACACAAACATTGAAGAAATAGTGAGGTAGAAAATTGTGATTGGCCGGAATGTGCCCCTCACTTCACACGGGTGTGATTTTTCTTTTTCTTTTTTCGTTTTCACCCCCCCCCCCCTGACTATGCTGTTGCCATCTAAACGGAAGGCACATCTGATATTTTATTTTGCCTTTTTTTCTAGAAACCGTTGTCGTCTAAACCGGGCCTTAGTCTATTGAAGCTTATGAACAGAGAGAGAGAGAGAGAGAGGGAGAGGGAGAGAGCGAGAGAGAGGGGGAAAAGGAGAGGGAGAAGGAGAGGGGGAGAGAGAACGCACAGTGTTTCAGTCAACATATCAATTAAAGGCGGTGCTATCAGCGGAGCAGCATGAGCATGATGTCAGGAGGACATCCAGATTATGTGACAAGGCCGGCGACATGGTCAATCCTGTTAGTGTGCTATTCATTAGCGGTGTTGGAGCACACGGCTGTCTGCCAGGCCTGAGAGAAGACAGCCCACAGGGTGGCCATTTTAATGTGACAATCGCCTCTTTTTTTTGTTATTCCCCCAGATTAGGATTTTTCTTTTTTTCCCCCTTTTTTTTGCTGTATTAATCCTGTTATCAGCACCCAGCAGGTTGTCATACACACACACACACACACACACACACGCAGGAGGCGATGGACACTAGGAGGCACACGTGCACGCGGGCACATACACGCACATGCTTTGCTTCCTTGTTCACTCCATGTGCTTTCTCTCTCTCTCTCTCCCTTTTAGCCTCTCTAAAATGGTCTCTTTTTGGCATGTAACATCGGCACGCACGCACACGCACACATACACGCACACGCATGACAAGTACATACTGCATTTTAGTGCTTTAAAAAAGGCAGCTTTTTTCTTTTTCTAAATGAGGACAGCATAGTGGATAAACAGCCTTCTAAATGGCATCAGTATCCTCTGTGTACAAAGACAGCGAAAGCGGAAAAGAGGCGCAAATAGAGGTATGGAAAGAAAGATTGCGTTGCTGGGGGGGGGGGGGGGGGGGGGAGATGAGTCAGGGGGGGTGGGCGGGCGGGTGGGGGGGGGGGGGGGGGGGAGGAAATTATGCAGAAGAGAAAAGAAAACGAGATAAAGAAACGGCTAATTAGTGCAGCCTTCAGTATTTGGCTCCAAACCCAGCATGGTAATCATCTTCCTCCAGCAGAATGTTGTCTGTGCCAATGGGAATGGGGGGGAGGGGGGTGGGGGGGGGAGGAGGGGTTGCTGTGCCAATGGGAATGGGTGGGGGGGGGGGGGGGGGGTCTCGGTCACGCAGGGGAATTCAGGCCCTGCTGTTGGTGAGCCTTGCTCTACATTGGGCATGCCCACCGTTTCACTTATCAAACAGAATAAAGCCTCCACACTGGGTCATGCACCAAGGCTTAAAGGATCATTCCGGAAATTGCGTTTTTCTTACCGTAATCGGATGTTATCTAACTATAAACGCATCAAGTATCCGTGTATGTACGTCTGTATATACAACCGTAATCCACGTAACTCGAGAAATTCGACACACGTGTTTCACCCCACCGGCCACCGCAGGGGGTGCAGTGCCCGGTGTCGAGTCGGTCCGACCCACGGTAGTCCAGAACCGCCCCAAAAAGGCCTCTGCCCGGGCTCTGGACCGGGCCCCTGCACAGGGTCCATATATGGAGCATGGCCTGTTCTGACATCATTCTGATGTCTACTTTGCATATTCTGGCATGCCTGACAAACTGGACTTTTTACTATTATATGATGTATCGTGCGTTTCCCCCTGTGACCGTTATGTGGCAGTCACGTTTTCTTTTTTCTTTTTTAATGTTTGTTTGTGGCTTTCGCCTTTTTATTTCTATATTTCTTTAGAGGCAGAGACAGTGCGCTCAGTGCGCTATTTCCGGACACGCCCGTAGTATCACAGGAACAGAGTCACACCGACACCACCAAACTGAATGCAATATCATGGCAATGAATGGTTAATCCAGATGAAAGTGCCTGACTGAAATCATGTCAATTATATGACCTCTCCACGACCCACCTCTGAGACACAGAGAGATAGAAACGTCTCAGAATGAGAATTAGTGAGGAACAATTATAGAGAATGTGAAGATAAGGCTGAAAATGGGCGAATTGTTCTGTATGTAGTCAAATGGCAGCCAGTGGGTGTGGCTGTACGTCCATTGGCTCTCATAGGGATGAAAGAGTTAATCGTATTTTCGGTATTTTTACTCTTAAATGTGAATTTGATACTTTATACTTCTACTCCACTACATCTCAGAGACAAATGTACTTACTTAGCCTACTACATTTACAATTATTTGACAAATGTTGTTTCTAGACTATACTTTTCAGATATAGCTTAGCTAATTATTATGAAACTCAAGACCTATTTTATATGGAACCATGACATAATGTTAAAGGATTAAATGCATGCATACATACATATGTATACATACATACATATATTTCAATGCAGATATAATATTTCTACACTGTGGAAGTGCTATAATTCTACAGCCATACTCACTCTGAGTACTTCTTGCATCACTGCCAGTGAGCTGTGTCACTGTGTGACGAGTTATGGATGCATGGGCAACAATACCAGACAGATTATCAGGAACAATGGCTGCTCCCACAGGGGGTGTTGGTGTGCCAATTGAATTGTGACATTTTCATCTGAGAGCACGTGCGTGCGAGTGTGTGTGTGGGGGTGGGGTTGGGGTGTCTCGGAGCCGCAAAGAGCGCATCGACCCTGAGGGGTTGTTCTAAAACATTTTCATGTGAAAGTTCCCAAATTGATACATAACATTTTAATGCTGCTATTTTTTTAACAGCTAACATGCAAATGGGTTCAGGGAGGCTGGAAGTACCTTCACTAAAAACGCCGGGATAACGCTCCACACTCTTCTCCCTTCTGGCTCCAACACTATGGAATGCACTTCCCATTGCAATCAGAACTGCAGACTCACTCCAAATCTTCCGCCGTAGTCTGAAGTGAAAACCCACCACTCTATATAGTGTATACACATACAGTAGTTTCATTATATAGATAATATTCCACTGTTACGTTCTTAGCTTACATATGATTGTATGTATTTGATATTACCATGTTTTTGGTTGTTTCTTACTATAAATCGCTCTGGATTAAGTGTGTCTGCTAAATGCCTAAATTGTAAATTGATAAAGTGGTTAAAATGATTGTGATGCTCTAACTATACTTTAGCTGGGGAAACCTTTTGGGTTCCACGGACCCTACTTTGAGAATCACATTGACCTTGAGAAGGGGCCTGGCTGGTTTCCTGTGGACCCTGGCGTCTCTCTCCCTCTCTCTCTCCCTCTCTCTCTCTCTCTCCGTGAGCTGCGATGCGTACGGAAATGAAAGCCAGCCAGGAGAGCAGAGCAGAGTGTGTTGTGACAGCTCCGTTCATCTCCGCTGCGTTCCTGCGCTCTGACTGCATGCCGGCCCTCTTCCTGTAGCTGTGTTTCCAGCTTAGATAAGAGGATGAGAGCGGGGCTGAAACAGAGCAGGGCTCTGCAGGGCTGCTCTGTTTCTGACTTATAACTCTGAAAAAGTGGAAGACTCAAGACTTAATTCGTTATAACCTCACACTGCTTTGCTATGACCAGTGGTGGAAAAAAGTATTCACATCAATACTGCAACATTTTACTTGAGGAAAAGTACAAAAGTGTTGGTATACCAAAATGTACTTAACCCATTTTGGGCGGGAACCCCTTTTGGTGTTTTAAACATTGTTATAATTTAGCTATTGAAAAATAGCAGATCTACAAGCTCCCAGTGGCGCACTACGAGCTTGTAGGTCTGCTATTTTTCAAAAATCGTGAAAATGTGCATGCAAACTTTGAATATATATTATTTTAGAGCGTAACTCAAACTTTGCTTCTGGGAGGAAGTCCCTGGAACAACATATTTTCAGATGGCGGTCGGTGGCCAATTACATAACATTTTTGGGGTCCTTGACATGAAATATTGAGAACCACTGATGTATGAACATGAGGTTTTTCAGAAAATTGTCATGATTTAGAAGACAATCAGGCCTAAATGTATACTTAAAGTACCAAAAGTAAAAGTCTCATTGTGAGACTCTCATTGTGCAGAATTTTAAAATGTATAAAAATAGCTTTTTATCCGATCTACAAGCTCACGGCGTGTCGTGTGTGCTGTGTGTTGCCCTGCAGTGTCTTCTATCTTCGCGGTACCGAGCGTCAAGCTGCAGACAGAGTGTGGCGACAGCATACAGGTGTGTGGCAGGAGGAACAGCCACGGGAAGGAGAAGAGCTCCTCCGGCGGCAAGCACTGATCTGGGAGCAGCCAGGAGCACGTTCCCATGAGCCGGCCAGGTATGTGTGCACACACACACACACACACGCGTGCGCGCACACAGCACTGACCTGGGAACAGCCAACCCACGTCTCCCATGAGCCAGCCAGGTGGGTGCACACACACACACAAATACCCACACACCCTTCAGGGGTACAAGTAACGGCGTCTTCGCCATATTTGGCGGCTACCGATAGTGGAAGAGATTGCACAGAATTTCTCAAGCCGTTTGGCTGCTTTTTTTGGCATCCCAAGTTGTTGGAAGCCTCTTACAACCAAACTGTGTACATGTCCTAGGCTGCAGAAGATAAACACAAGTAGATTGCACCTATAGCCTAGCTCTAGGATGGTCTGGAGGAGCGGCTGGTAGGCCTACTTAATGACTGTCTGTCTGTCCGTCTGTCCGTCTGTGTTGGAAGCATGGAATCCCGTAATGGCTTGGCTGGTGCCTCATGGTGGGGTGTCTTTTTGAGTGGGCCGGGAGGGTGTCCTATTCTCCAGGAGATGGGGAGGGGGGAAGGGGGTGGGGGGTCCCATTCAAGCGTCGGATAAAGCGTCTGTATTTGCATGTAATGAGAGGAGCAAGAGGCCAGGCGGCGAGGATAATGGCTGCCTCGCTCTAACCAAGGCTCGCCTCGTCCTCCTCCTCCTCCCGATTAGATTCTCATCCTCTCTGTCACGTATAGAAACCACGTATTTCCAAAATAGTTACTTTTCTTGGAAAGGGGGAGAGAAAAAATAACTGTGTGTTCTGACGATGAATGCGGTCGGCGTGGTTATTATTAGTGGTAACAAGCTCTAGTTGATTATTTTACATTTGTTCGATATATTTCGATATATTCCATCTGTCAGGTGGTCCGAAACGGTTTCAAAAATAAATTAAAAAAGAACAAAATATATCTGTCATATCTAAGCATACATTCTAGCTTGCATATCTGCTATACTTCTGTGTTTTCTGCGACACTCTTGTACGATGAAGCAGCCAGACGCTAAATTATAAAAAAACACCGAGATATAAGGTTTCCGCCCGACAACGATTTCTGCAATTACTGACAGGTGCTGTGATTGGACATGCTCATCCTGGAGGGGAGGGGGGGGGGGGTCAAGGTGAACCCATAAGCTCATCTTCTTCCACCCCCCCCCCCTGCTTGTTCTGTGACGTGCGCAATTCATGCACAAGATCTTAAGCCAAATTGATGTCGGCCAAACGATGGCTCTGCTCTTTCCAATGGGATCTTTTTCTTCCTCTAACCCGTACCCCCCCCCCCCTCTCTTCTTCCACCCCCTCCCCTCCCCTTCGCCTCGCATCTTTATCCCCCCCTCCCGCCCCCAACCTCTCTCTCTCTCTCTCTGAAATCTCTCCATTCTTCTTGGACACGGAGTTGATGGAGGCTGAGTGGCCCTTCATTTGGCCATCCCATAGTGCATGTGACGGAGACTGATCCGTGTGTGTGTGTGTGTGTGTGTGTGTGTGTGTGCGGAGTGGAAGTCCCCCCACTGCGAGAGCGGTGCCCCTCAGCTGCAGCATTCACATTGAAATGAGCCTCCTTTGTCCAAAGCCTGACAGCCTGAGAGAGAGCCACTGATAGGAGCCCTAATCCTAGCGCGCACACGCACTGTTAATGCACCACGTGACACACACACGCACACGCACACACACACACACACACACACACACACACACACAAATTATATCGTTGCTGTTGGGCAGAAACCGCTTGTCTCCTTATCCTAACTTTTTGTGTTTTTTCCCCCTGTAAATTAACAGCCTACTTCATCATACTACACGCGTCACACAAAAGCATATAGCAGATCTACAAGCTCGAAGCGCGTCGTGTTCCGATCTTGTAGATCTGCTATTTTTGATGCTTTGGAATTTGAATCCTAAGAAGTAACGTGGGTTTTTTGGACAAACGAGGTTTCCACCCGACAGAAAAGATATATGAGATAAGATGTTTTTTGCACGACAGCAACGAATCGCACAGGCTTCTCAGGCCACACTATCCAACTGGCATCGCATTTGAAATCTAAAATGTAAAGGTCAGAAGAAAAAAATGATAAGAGGAGAGGAGACGGAGACAGGAGAAGAAAGGAGATGGAATGAGAGCATTGCGAGAGCCAGGCCAGGTTTTTCTTTTTTGTACTTGTGTGTTTTTGTTGTGTTGTGTTGTATTATTTATTGGAGGTAGTGAAGGAGGGAGGCAGGTTCAGACACAGCAGAGCAGTGCAGGCAGGCAACGCTACGCAGCTCCCCTTCTTCTTTGTGTAGGGGTTCGTTCCCTGTGGGCAGTCTTTGTAGGCGCGTGCACACTCGCACACGCACGCGCGCACACACACACACACACACACACACACACACACACAGTCTTTGTGCTTGGCTGGATGGCTGCCTTTGAGGCGGCCATCCAGCCCATAGCAGAGCTATTGAGCTTTAAAGTGAGTGAAGGCCTGGGCTGAGAGAGCCCGGGCCTTCAGAGAGAGAGAGAGAGAGAGAGAGAGGGGGCAGAACCTGACACGCCTTCAGCGAGACGCGCCAACGAACGCCACAATGTCTGTCACACTGCCACAGGGCTGAGACGGGACAGGGAGAGAGGGATGGAGAGATGGCCAGGGAGGACTGGAAGGAGGAGGGGGTACACAGAATGTGTACTTGAGTAAAAGTTGCAATACCGCAATATTAAAACACTCTGTTACAAGTGAAAGTCCTGTATTCAACGTTTTTGTTGAGTAAAACCACAAAAAAGTATTGGAATAAAAATGACGTTAATTGTCGGGCAGAAACCGCTTCTCTTTGTGTCTTTTCGTAGATCAACGCCCTACTTTGATCATACTGCAGCGTCACATAAAAGCAAGTAGCAGAGCTACAATATTGAAACAGCAATATTTGCCTCTGAGATATAGTGGAGTAGAAGTGTAGCTATTCAAGTAAAGTAAAAGAAAAGTACCCGGAAAGTACAGTACTTGTGGTAAATGTTACTTAGTTACTTTCCACCGTTGGGAAAACGGTGGGACCGATGATGGTAATGGATGAGACGGAAGGGGGGGCAGGGAGCGTAGAAGGGGCGGATTGTTATTTGATGAGGAGAAACAGGCCGAAAGAAACGCAATGAGTTGAATGGAAGGCAAAGGATTGAAGGAGAAAAGGAGTGAGTGAGTGAGTGAGGGGTGGGAGGAGAGGGAGGAGAGGGAGGCAGGTCTCAGAGACACAGCAGCACTGCTCTGCTGCACTGATGTATGTTTATTCATGATTGTGCATTATTCACTAGAATAGCTGATGCAATGAGGTGCCTCGCCTAGGCAATGGTGCTGCTCTGACTGTCTGTCTGTCTGTCAGTCAGTCCCCTAGGCTGCACTGACCACAAAGTTCACCTCAAAGTTGCGACAACAAGCTTGTATTAAAAAACACTGAATAGTGGCTAGACTTGTCGCGAACTGACTTGGTCGTTACACAATAAAATCCTGAGTTAATTTAAAACACTGAATAGTGGCTAGACTTGTCGCTGACCTACCCGGTCTCACCCAAACACGGTGAAATAGCACGTACACGCCTATAGAAAACACCAAAATCATTACATATGACACTGAAATCCTCCCCATAGACAACGACAGAGGGGCGCCGTCTCTACCGAACTTGAGCCACGGGAGACAACACCGAGGGGCCCTAAAGGGCCATGAGTTGCCGTGTCGAGCGTTGCGAAGTTCGGTAGAGCCGACCACGTCCGTTAACCTGTTCTGTATTGACAGAATAGTAAATAATGTCAAACCCCCAGCCCGACCCAGCCACGGTGAATTAGCACTTCCGTACGCCATGCCTCCGTCACGGTCAAAACAGTAGTCGTGTAATATTTACGGATTTTGGGGTTTTATAGGCGTGTATGTACGGAGTTGCAATTCTGTGCTGTTTTGCGGTATTTCTGTGAGATGGGATTGCGCTAACACTGTAAAGGCCTATTCATAGTCTGGATTTTCGGTGGTGAGCTGACCACCGGAGCTGAAATAACGTTGAGCGGTGGTGAGTAAAAACAGAGAGAAGGGCTGGAGCGGTGGCGGTGGTTTGCTCTTCACCGCGGCTCGTGACGTCATGTTGTAGTTTGGTGGTCACCTAACCACCGAAAATCCAGACTATGTATGAGCCTTAACACTTTTTTTTAACTCTGAAAGTGTCAGTCTTTATTCTTTCGGAGTTAAACTATTGTAGTCTTGTTGCTACAGTGGCATGCAGGTTTCCTCTGCCGTCGGTGGGGATAAGGACGCTAAACAAATGCACCATTTGCGGTTTGATTGCTGAAATGTAATGTTCTTTATTTGGTCAGTGCACGGCATGTGATTAACCAGAAACACAAGACCAAAGCTTAGTAAACAAAAACAAATTGATTATAGCACAATAAAAAGGCAACATGAAAGAGAGTAAAGGAGGATTAAAAAACAACTTGAATGCCTTATGAACAAAGCATGAGTCAAATGTGTAAGCTGTTTATTTCTATTTGTTTTACAGGGGATTTTTTAGGCTTTTTCAAGCTTTTATTTAAGAGGCCGGGTGCGTGGGAGGGAGTAGGAGAGTAACATGCAGCAAATGGTTTTGGTGGCTGGGATTCAAACCTACAACTCACCGTAAATGCATTGATCTCACAGGTGTCAGGAATGAGCCCTCTGCTCTTGGGCCGGGTGATGTAAGCTGTTGGGATACTATTGTATACCAAGCGTTTCCAAACATTTCAGGCCACGATTTTGACAGCGAATTTTGATTTAGTTGTAGACCTTTGAATAGAATACCATTTAGTTTTCTGTCACATAGTTTTAGTTCACTATCACAGGATTTCAGACTACTAAATCTACAGTTTGATTTAGTCAACATAAGTGTATTTTGGCAGGCTGTGATGGTCTGATTTACACTTTGCTGTGTGCTGAAAATAGGTTGTGAGCTTGTAGTACAACACCCAACAACAACAAAGCCATACCATAACATCACTTAGTTCTACTGGATCTCTTCTCCACCTAACATATTAGTCTATTTATTTATTTCACAAAAATGGCGTGGCAAGGCAATACTCCACCTGTCTGCAGTGGGACAGCAGCTGCAGCCAGGAGGCAGGAGGAACGCGGCCATCGTAGGGGTCAGGGAGAGGACGTCTGTGGCCCCTGAAGCACCGTCACTGTCACTTTGAAGATAACAGCCACATGGCACCGGCTATAAAACGGCAATGTCCGCCATTCAGAGAGGTGCCAGCTGTTTATCTTTGGCCAAGCACACTCGCACGGACGGGCACGCGTGCGTTCCGCTCACACATGACTGCGATCCGTGCCCACCTGAGCCGACGAATTGCAAAGACACCTATACTGTTACGGCAGTGGTTGCTTCTCAAAGTATAGGGCCCGGGGACCTCCAGACTAGAGGTCCTTAATCCGCGTTCGATGGGGGGTCGGCACTTGGCCAAAATGAAGAGAAAATATATATTGCATAAGAATCTGTTTGACGTATTTAACCCTATATCGTCTCGGTCAGGTGGAAACCTCATACTTGTATGTCCAAAACTGTTACTTTTCAGGATTCAAATTAAAACATATTGAAAGTAGCAGATCTGCAGGGTCTTTGCGGATCGGCTTCTTTTGAACATGGAGATAAGAGGTTTCTGCCCGACAGCAATGATTGTTTTGATCTACAAGCTCACAACACGATTTATATACAGTTTGGGAGCCACTGCTCTACACTGTATATAGCTATCAATAAAGGCAAAGAAATATATAATAATAATTGAATTAACAGCTACATCTGTGCGGTCCTGAAATGACTCGTCAAAGTATATTCTTCAGGATAGAGGACAAAGTACTTGAAAGCCTCCCCCCGCTGTGAGCCTGAGGGCCGGAGAGACCGACTGAAACGCCAGACAGACAGACAGACAGACAGGGAGGGAGGGAGGGAGGGAGGCAGGGATAACCGCAGGTATAGAGCCTTCAGACAAATCATCCTTGTTATTGTTTTTTTATTTAACCCATTCTGACCTGAGATCAGATTCATACGAGGTTTCCACTGGGACACACACTGGTCTGATGAACCCATTCTGACCTGAGATCAGATTCTAAAAATGTCAGTTGTTCTTCGATTTTTCAAAAATAGCAGACCTACAAGCTCGTAGCGCGCCACTCGGTGGCGCGCTATGAGCTTGTAGATCTGCTATTTTTCAATAGCTAAAGCATAACATGATGCCAACACCAAAATGCGTTCCCGTTCAGAATGGGTTAATTTAATTCTTTCCAGTTGATCTCATGGCTGAAACACCTGACAGCGGCTCACGAAGGAGCTCCAGGCAAGCGGCTGCCTAGCGTAGCTGCCTTTCATTTAATCTGGGCCTCGCTGCCAACACCGTGGGAAACAACAGCCCCGCGCCGAGCACTGCCGTGAATATGAAGTGTATATAGGCTGCTTCTCTCGTACGCTTTTGTTGGGGATCCGAACGTGCTATAGCCATTTATTACACACACACACACACACACGCACACACGCACGCACACTTGATATCCCTCCCTCCCCCCGCCTCCGCCTCCATAAAGAATGGACTATAAAATCCTTACTTTCACACGGGTCAAAACTATAATCTGGAGTTAGTATAGTGTTCGGTCGGACCACAATTCCCTTCTGAAACTTTATGAACCCCCTGAACCCTGGTGTGTAAAACAGCCGTCGGTCCGTGTTGTTCACATTGGGGTGATGAGGATACACGTATGATATGTATGGGTGGCCATTCATCAGTGGTGGAAAGTAACTAACTACATTTACTTCTGTTTGACCAGTTTGTTGAGTCATTTTGATGCAGTCTCATGGTCCGTTTCATTTTCTTTCTATTTGTTATTTTCCCTTAATATTGTCGTTACCTTTCAGGATTCAAATTTGAAAGCAGAGCTTTTGTGTGACGCTGTAGTATAATCAAGTATGGCGTTGATCTGTGGTATGAAATCATGGATATCAAACTGGTGGTCCTGGAAAGTAAACAAAAGGCTGAGAATCAATGCTGTAAATTAATGCTCACTGTTCCATTTTGCATTACTTTCTTAACCAATTGATTTCAAAGGGGCTTCATTGGCATGAGAAAACATACGTTCACGTTGCCAAAGTGGGAAAAAAACAATCAAAACTAAAATAATATATATATTGCAATGTGTTGCAAATGAGAAAATAAAAATCAATCGATACAAAACCATATAGTATTGTGCATTTTCTCTCAGAGATAGATCAACACCCGTCTACGTATAGAACAGGTTAGCTTGGGATAAACCTTTGAAACAATTGGCAGGAATATTTCAATGTTTTGCATTCACTTTCCTACCCTCCTACCTTCCTACCCGCCTACCCAAGCACGAGTTTATGCTCCCTCGCTCCTATTCTCCACCTCTGATGCTGAGGAGGGCTTTTTTCCTCTCTGTCTCTCTCTCTCTATCTCTCTCTCTCTCTCTCTCTCTCTCTCTCTCTCTCTCTCTCTCGTGTTGCGAGCGAAGCTCCTCTTTTCTTCGGGCTCCGGGTGATTGACAGGTCGGGGGATTGGATGTGATGAGCCGAGCTCCTCCGAGGGTCAAGCAGGCTAGTTAGCCAGACTTGTCAAGAGAAGAGAAAAGAGAGATGGGGGGGAGAGAGATAAAGAAGGGGGAGGCTACAGTCTGTCAAAGATATAGAGCGTCTTAGGGGAGGGGGGGGGGGGGGGGGGGGGGGGTTCATCATGCATCCTCCAGGCAGGTGTGATTCCCCTCTCTAAAGACTCCCTCACCCTCTGACAAACCTCTCGCCTCAAACACACACACACAAGCGTGCACACACACACACACACACATGCACGCACGCAGTCTCAGGAGGAGGTGGGGGGGGGAGGAGAGCATAGGAGCATAGCCCTACAGAGAGACGCAAGGAATTGATTTCATGTGTAATTTGTTTATCACTGGAGGGGACAAATGCCATCCGCCTGACGTGTGTGTGTGTGTGTGTGTGTGTGTGTGTGTGTGTGTGTGTGTGTGTGTGTGTGTGTGTGTGTGTGTGTGTGTGTGCGTGCACATGCTGGTGGTAGGAGGAGAGGGGAGGGCAGGGAGCGATACAGGGAGGAGATCAGACTTAGGATCACTCTCTCATTACCATAAGTCTCTTACAGCTCGCTCCAGTCGATCGAGAGAGAGAGAGAGAGATGGCTTCTCTGGCTTTGGCTTTGCCAATTTCTTAACTGTAGAGCAGTAACAAAACAGCAAAAAAGTACTGCAAGTACAATACTTTGACTAGTTACCTTACGCAACTTGTACCTTGTTCCCTAGCCCCCTCTCTCTCTCTCTCTCTCTCTGTGAACATTCCCCACGGGCAGAAAACATTGTTCACAGTAGCAACACCGTAACCAGTTTGTTGTGAAGATAATGATGATGAATATGATTACTGATATGATAATAATAATAACTGTATATTCTCCTATACTAGTGTGTGCGTGTGTGCGTGTGTGTGTGTGTGTGTGTGTGTGTGTGTGCATGTGTGCGCACAAGTTCTAAGTTGTGGGTTCCCAGAACCAACTCCGGAGCTCAGCCCAAACCGTATCTGGAAACGCATCCCCTGTGAAAGACGCTTCACGGTGCGGGTTAGGCAAACTAGCATTTCACATCAAAGTAATTGCAACATCATTTTTGTTCACCACACATCATTTCTATGAGCTGTACAGAACACCATAATAAAAGTCAGAAGAAAACCGAGTTGCGAAAATACTAATCTAATTGGCCTCAATCCAAGATATCCACCAATTATTGTATGGACAAAAACACTCGAGTACTAGGCCGAGTACACGACTGCACTTCGGCTTTGTAAAGTAAAATAAATGGGGGTCCTTCTCTCCACCATCTCGTGGGTTGCGTGAGTGGGCCACCCATCTCTCCACCAACTCGTGTACTCGTGGGTTGCGTGCGTGGGCCACCCATCTCAGCGTCCCATCTCGTGTACTCGTGGGTTGCGTGCGTGGGCCACCCATCTCGCCGTCCCATCTCGTGGGTTGCGTGCGTGGGCCACCCATCTCGGCGTCCCATCTCGTGTACTCGTGGGTTGCGTGCGTGGGCCACCCATCTCGTGGGTTGCGTGCGTGGGCCACCCATCTCGTGGGTTGCGTGCGTGGGCCACCCATCTCGGGGGTTGCGTGCGTGGGCCACCCATCTCGGGGGTTGCGTGCGTGGGCCACCCATCTCGCCGTCCCATCTCGTGTACTCGGGGTTATCCAAACGTACAGTAGAGTACGGTATACACCCTGCGCTGCGTGAACGTAACTTAACACCGGCCTGTCTCCAGATCTGTTTTCCCATAGTTCATCAGCACTGGGCCAGGCAGGAAGTCAGCGGGGTGGGGGTCTGCGCCCGCCACCGACCTGGATACCACTGGCAAATTACACACACGGCGGGGAGTCTCCATAGCAACCGGTATATACACTGTCGGCCCTGTGTTACTACAGCCCCCCCCCCTAGAAACACTGGCTTTCAACCAGTGGTCCGGGAGCTCCTGGTGGTCCACAGCTAAATGATGGAGAGTTGGTAACCAAATGGACCCTTATACGGGTCCATTCATCTCAAGATATTTAGACTTTTCATTGATAAGCATCTGCATTTGCTTATTTTACGTATAAGTCTACACAATTAGAGAATGTAAACTATCTGTTATTCGTACCACATCATTACAGCATGACATTGTGGGCAGAAACCTCTCATCTTCCTATGTTAACTTTTTGCGTTTATTTTTCATGATGAATCAACGGCCTTATACGTGATCACACTACAGTGTCACACAAAAGCGGAACAGATCTGCAAGCTTCACGGCGCGTTTCCAGCTTGTAGATCTGATGCTTTTGAATTTGAATCACACACACGCACACGCGCACACACACACACACACACACGCACACGCACACACCCACACACACACACACACACGCACCCACGTACCAGAGGGGAAGTACATTAGTTCAATCCCGGGCCTATTTTATAATGTGTTGCTACTTTTAAGTTAAAAAAACACAGCAATCAGAGTATTTCTTCCACCATATCTTCCACCAAACGAGTGTGTGTGTGTGTGTGTGTGTGTGTGTGTGTGTGTGTGTGTGTGTGTGTGTGTGTGTGTGTGTGTGTGTGTGTGTGTGTGTGTGTGTGTGTGTGTGTGTGTGTGTGTGTGTGTGTGTGTGTGGGTTAGACATGAATGTCTTCTGAAATGAAAGGGGACGTGTGTTAGAGAGGTACTGTATAGCAGGGGGTCTCCGTCTCGCCCAAGACCCCCCCTCCCTCTCCCCTGACTGCTCACACCACTCCGGGCTGATGTTTTTCTTTTTTGTAAGGAAATATTATGATAATTAATACCTTTTTCTGAGGTGCTGTTCAGTTGACCTGCCCCCGGAGCGAGATAAGTGTACTTTTCTACCGGCCGGGCAGGATATTGATGTTGTTGGGGAGGGGGGGGGGGGGGGTCGGGACGCCTTCACACGTCAGTGGGTGTTTATGAACATAAAACACAAGTGTCGCTGTGGATGTACTTTACTTTAAATTACTCCCCCAATCCCCCCCCCCCCCCCTCTCCCGTCTGACGCATTAACGACCGAGTGCCGGAGAGTGAACTGGATGTACGTACTTTTGAGGGCTACTTTTACTTAACTTGAGTATTTCCATTTTTTTAATACTTTTACTTCTACTCCGCTGTGGATTTTGTATTTCAAAATATTGATGGGTACAAATTTCCGCACGCACGCACACACACACACGCACGCACGCACGCACGCACGCACACGCACGCACGCACACACACACACACACACACACACACACACACACCCAGTCATCCGTATCCATATCCAAGTACAACGGTTTCTTACCATGCCAACACCATCTCTCTCTCTCTCTCTCTCTCTCTCTCTCTCCACTATAATTGTCTGCTGCTTGTTTCTGAGATGATTTCTCAACTCCACAGGGAGGCGTTCTGAGTTGTTGTGTTTGCATGCAAGCAATCAGTCCCTCATACGCTGCTAACCGCTGCTTGCATGTCCTCACCCGTCCCCGGAATACTACCACAATTCCCCCGATGACTTTATTACACACACACACACACACACACACACACACACACACACACACACACTATACTATAGTGCATTCGGTCTGCGACATCACCGCACAACAGTGTTGATTTTGACAGCACAGTTTTATTTAGTTTTAGTCAGTCTTTTGAATAAAATGTATTTTAGTTTTAGTCATATTTTAGTCACCTGAAAGCTTTTACTTTAGTTTTAGCAGACTAAATCTGAGGTTGATTTCATTATGAGACTCCACTGCCTCTCCGGGCCGCGGCAGTGTCGGTCCGGTTCAGTACTCTGAACATTTTGAGCACCTCAGAACATCTGTAGCGATTTAGAAGATAGAGCCATGTTTGAAGTAGCGGTTATTTTTTAAAAGGGTGTGGTCATTTTTCTGGTATTTCGCCCCGGATAGAGAACTTCTCATATAAATGAAGTGCAGACATATCTTAGCCAGGTCCTAGACACCTGTGGCGCTACTTGGTCAGACAGAGGCTACAGTACAGTGGTTTTAAATAAGTGGCCGGGCTTCCCATCTGTTGTTTGTGTTGGACTCTGAAGGTCCGGAGAATGACCCCCCCACCCCCCTCCCCAAGTCACAAGATCTCCTGGTGGGACGTCCCAGTGCGGAACACCTCCTTATGGGCTCAATGCAACAACACGCCCCCCCCCCCCTCTCTCTCTATACCTCCCCAAAGGCCCCAGCCCGGCTGAGGCTGTAATGGACTCACTCTCCCATACATTCACCCCTTTCAGCGCTCAATGCCCTCCGTTATCCCTTTCTCATGCCTTTCTGCCTGTCTGCGTGTCTGTCCGTCTCTCCGTCCCCGCCTCCCGTCCCTCTCCTCCCCCTCTTTATGTGCGTTTAGGAGCGTGTCAGTGGGTTTTTGAGCGCGGGGGTCCGATGTGTCTCTCTGCGTCCGGTCTTGTCCGGCGCAGCGCGGCGCCGCCTGACGTCCCGTGGGGAAGGTCGTGGTGGCAGAGGGCTCCCCCCGAAGACGGGGGTTTTGTTCCGCCTGGCATGGCGGCCCTCCCTCGTTCACTCACACCCCCAGACCCCGACTCTGGACAGCTACAGGCCTTTTGTCCTCCTTGTAAAGGCTCGACTAAATGCTAAACTGATATGAGCAGGGGGGGATTGTGTGTGTGTGTGTGTCGGCAGTGTGCGTCGATTAGCTAAAAGCCACTCAAGCCCTATATTTTACAAATACTTATTTGCATTTCTTGCTATTATAGAGAAGAATATAGGCTATATCGTCTCTATCGTGTGGAAACCTCATACGTCCAAAGCAGTTACTTTTAAAAAAATAGTGCAAGTAGCAGATTTGCAAATTCAAAACGTGTCACTTGTGGATCTTCTACTTTTTTATGCTTTTGTGTGATGTTCAAGATGACTTCTGGGGAAAGAGTAGCATAACGTTACTAGCTGTACAGTATAAGAACCCACACAATAATGAAAAGAGTAACGCTACTATAGAAGTACAGTAGAATAAAGAATAGAGTAGCATAACGTTACTAGCAGTACAGTAGAATAAAGAATAGAGTAGCATAACGCTACTAGCAGTACAGTAGAATAAAGAATAGAGTAGCATAACGCTGCTAGCAGTACAGTAGCATAACACAGCGGTATGGTACGGTACAGAACCCACAATAATGAATAGAGTAGCATAATGCTACTAGTACTATAGCGGTATAGGTACATTAGAACCCACACACGCTGCACAAAGATTTAAATCCCTTCCTCCAATTTAACCAGGCTCACACCTTTTTTTATTTCCATTTTCTTTTTATATGTGGGTTTTTTTTCTCCTGCTGGCAAAAACATAAAACATTTTGTGTATTTATTTTGTCCTGCATAAGAACCTCTCTCTCTCTCTCTCTCTAATATATGCACATGGCTGTGGGTGAAAATGGCTGAACACAGCCCTGGTAAGCAACAGAAAAAGGAAAGACGGGGAGCTGCATTGCGAGGAAGCCCTTGCATTATTCATTGGGGCGCTGGGATAAGGTTTAATTAAAAGTGCTGCTCGGCATTGTGCGAGGAATGAATGTCTGTTTTGCCTCGCCTGTCGCTCGCCTCATTCACGTTCGCCATGCTCGACTTATCAAAGGAGGGCCCCTTTTGGCTCCTCCCCCTTCGCTGCTGTTAAGTTAGCATAATGCCGCAGCCCAAAGCCTTGTGATTACTGGGGGAGAGAGAGAGAGAGAGGTTCAATGCAGCTGTATCTCCGTGCATCTCGTGTCCTCTAAAGCATTCCAGCGACACAAACCGGGGAACGGGTATATAGCGCGCTAACCAAGGCGTTGTTTACGTGTTGTGTCGTGCTGCTGCATATACGTCGTGTTGGAAATGAGGAACACGTCGCTGCGGTTTGAGTCTTGTCAACTAAAGTTGGCCTTGTTTAAAGTAGATGTGGTGAAAGTGAACTTAAAGGGGGGAAAACCACTAATTTTCAACATTAAACTGTCATTAATATACCTTAGATTGTGTGGAAATAATAAAAAAAAGCCCCCCCTCAACACTTTTTTCAGGCCAAGGACCCCCCTTCTGATCTGCCACGCTATGAGCTTGTAGATCTGCTATTTTTCAACAGCTAAAGTATTCCATAATGCTTATCCAATCCATTTAACCCATTTTGTGCGGGAACCCCTTTTGGTGTTTTAAGCGTTGTGTTATACTTTAGCTATCCCATAGCTATACTTGAGCCCTGTTGAAGGCCCTGTTGAAGACCCCTGCTCAGGTCCAGCGCGCTGCGGGGAGATATTTGTGGGATGGATGGACGGGCCAGTCCCCCAGACCCCGGTCAAAGATACACTACACATTAAACAGCGTTCGGTATACTCTCAGTGTTACAAACTGATGAAGGGTTAATATTCTGTACACTAGGCCTACACGTGCACAGCTTCAGACTGACCGGGAGGAATAACAAAAACACCTATCTTCAATAGGTGTTCACGCACGCACGCACTCAGAAACAGGAGGTATAGATGGACTCAGACTGCTGGGACTGCGGAGAGGTGATTTCACGCCGTTTGTCGGCTAGCAAGACCCTGTGCTCTCCGCACTGCAGGGCCTGTTATTGTGTGTGTGTGTGTGTGTGTGTGTGTGTGTGTGTGTGGCTCACACCTACAGCTGATATCCCACTCTCTTCTCAAAAGTACATTACTGAACGAATGACAGCCCATCTTGGCCAAAAGTTCCCCTATTTCGGTGAATTATGACATGTCTAGACTGGGGACGCTCTAGGTATTCATGTGATTTAAATTTATAATAAAAGTTATAAAAATAAATGTATGGTTATAAACGTGCAATAAGAGCCATTAAGCTGCAGAAAAATGTGTGTATGATAATTATATAATTGCTGTTGTGCTGAAACCTCCTAACTCCATATTTTAACCTTTTGTGGGTTTTTTCAACAGACGTTAACGACAGTAGCAAGTAGTCACAATAGTAGTAATGGTATAAAAATGACAAATATGCAAGAAACTCTTGAATCACTATATTAACAGCACTGATTGATTGATTGATTTGATTATTTGATTGATTGATTTAATATTCTATTAGTAAAAGTGTAAAAAGCACAGTGCAGCAAGGACAGTAAAACACAAAGAAGACTGTGAGGGGCACTAATATATTAAAGTCTAACTCATGTTGATTAGGTGATGTAAAACAAATGGTGCCAACACAAACATTAAACGCCATTAACAATAAAGAGACAATATGATAGATGTAATGAGGCACATTATGACGTAGATTTTCCCTTCATTGTCAATGGCGTTTACAAAACAAACATTGAACTAAATACAGTACAAACATTAAACCTGTGTACAGGGCCTACCAAAATCTCCTTGAGGGGGCGTCAACATATGTGTCACGTGGTAGCGGCCGCCAACCTCGTTGGCTTGTCTGGTGTGTTTACATTGAGCGACTATCCCAGATTGACGAGTTTACAAAAAGACATGGCATGGCTTGGATCTCGGCTGTATGGCGCACGGGCGCAGAGACATAACGTTCAACAAAGTATCTAAGCACAGCCGTGTTTGTTCACGACATGTTCCTTGTCCTTGTAAGGTATTTGGGCCCGACGTTCTTTCTATCCATCCTGGTGTTGGTTCGCTTTGTTGTCGCCAAGAACAAGCTCAATATTTACAAAAACATACCACCGTTCACTCTATTCTGAGTGATGTGGGCTAGAATTTAAAACATACCACCGTCACTCTATTCTGAGTGATGTGGGCTAGAATTTAAAAGCCCACGAGAGGGCCGTCCCTATCTTTTCAGACGCCGCCCCCCTCTTGGGGACGTACACGTTTTTACACCCTATAGGAGGGGCTAGCGCCCCTCAAAAAACACACGAAGGTTAGAATACAGACATAAAGAGGTTCCTGCCCGACAGGGACGATATAGCGCTAATACATTTCCACCTCTCTTCCGAAACGCATTTCATCACGCTCTTAATAGCCGGTCTGTTTACAAAGGGCCGCTCGCACACAGTCACACGCCATGACAGAGCGGTTGAGACGTGTGTAAACCAGGGACGTATCAAAACATTTACCCTGGTTCTGAGCAGACGTGCAAACATCTCTCTGTGTCAAACCTCTCGCCTTCAGACAGCTGACGGAGAGAAGTGTAAACAGTTGGGCGTTCAGCTGTCGTTGCTGTAGCAGTAGGCCTCATGTATGGTGTTTGTCACGTTCTGGTGAGGTGAGGACCCAAAAGCAGAACAGCCGGCAGGTAGTGATCATCAAACCCATGGTTGGGTGTTTTAATAAAGGTGAACAGAGACGGATAACACAAACTCAAACTAACATGATTAACTCACACCAAACAATTGACACGACAAGGACGGACTGGGGAACAAGACTAATATACACATGTAATGAGGGCTGATTACACATGAGAAACACCTGGGGAAGGAAAAGAGCTAAAAGCTCAGCACGTCGCAATGCGTCATGAACTCGTTGATCTGCTATTTTTTGAAACTTCGAAAGAAAATGGAATATTTGTAATCATCTTAACAACACAAATCTTGTATGAGGTTCCCTGGAAGGTATATTTTCAGATGGGGGTCTGCAGACAAATACATTCATTTGGTGGTCCTTGACATGAAAATGTTTGAGAACCACTATAGTTTATAAACAACATTAGGAAAGCATGCCCAAAATAAGCAACTATAGGCTACTGTTTAGAAACATGCCCACAAAACCACAACCCGCAAATTATGCATATATAGCCTGCAGAGTAAGTTCAGTCAGACATACTCGAGGGGGTTCATGCCATGCTCAAAGGCACATACTATACTCACGGGGTTAACATGCTGCATTACTATGTGGGTGTATAAGTGTGTGCAAGTCCCACACGTAATTCGCTGATGTGGCAGTCAGCTGACCAATTGGGCGGGCTACTTAAGCTCACCAGTCTGCATGCTCTTCCTGCCTTCCTTTATATATGGTTCCTGGTGGTTATGTGATGTTTGCTCCCACCACCACCCCAGCACCACCGGTGGGCTCTGTTATTTATGTTCCCCATGGGGGTTTATTATAAATCTATCTCCCTGCTCTTAATGTTTTATGATGGAGAAAAATGCAGCAGAGCCGAACGCCAAGTTTAATATCGCATGAACACTTGTATTCTCATGTGTTCAATATGGGTGAATCTATTCGTGAGTTGTCTGACTGAACTACAAATATTTACAAGCTACTTTACAGAATGGCAACGCTGCTGGTTGTGGATGCTTTGTGATGTCGCTTATAGTGGTTCTCAAAGTGTGGTCCAGGCGGGACCCCCACAGAGGTCCTTGAAAGTGTTGGAGGGGCGGTCCCCGCTGTGACACGTTGTTGTGAGCTTGTAGGTCTGCTGTGTTTTGACACTTCTTTTCTGAATCATTTTGAATAATTGAGACTTTTTGTGTTTTTAACACAAATCTTCTCTGCGGAGGGTCCCTGCCTGGCACAATGCATTCTGTGATGGGGGGGGGTGACCATGGTCACCATGAACCATGACCATGGTGACCGTGGTCAATACATGACCATCAACTGGTTTACAGTCTCTATATAACAGTGTGCTGTTCTATCCTTAACCCTCGGCATTTCTAGGCCTTTTGCTTTTTTATAGACACAAATACATAATAAAAAATGTGTGTGTGTGTGTGTGTGTGTGTGTGTGTGTGTGTGTGTTGCGAGCGAGAGAGAGAGAGTGTGTCATGTCTGTCTGACTGACTGTGTGCGCGTCTGTCACACAGCTGTGTGTGTGTGTGTGTGTGTGTGTGTGTTACCTGGGATGCAGACTTAAATCTCCAGTTCTTTTTGTGTGCGTGTGTGTGTCTCGGCGGGGTGGATTGAGGGTGTGTGTGTGTGTGTGTCGGCGGGGTGGATTGAGGGTGTGTGTGTGTGTCGGCGGGGTGGATTGAGGGTGTGTGTGTGTGTGTCGGCGGGGTGGATTGAGGGTGTGTGTGTGTGTGTGGTGGGGGATGTATGAGCCCAGCGGGGCTCAGCAGGACAGAGAGAGATGCAACTCACCCCCTCTCCACCCTATACCCTATTCCATCAGCTCCCCCCTCCACCCTATTCCATCAGCTCCCTGGACCCCCCCCCCTTCTGTTGCGTATGGAATACAGCAGAAGGAATTAGGCCTGGGAGCCCAGGCCCAGTTATTAACCCTTTGTGGTGTTTACACAGATGCATCGGTGCTTTCTATATGTGCGAGCACAGCAGGAGGGAGATAGGATCTCTCTCTCTCTCTTTCTCTCTCATGTGCAATTATTGGAAAGTAACTAAGTATATTTACTCAAGTAGTGTACGTATATTTTGACTTCTCTTTCTTCACTCCAGTAAACTCTCAGAGGCAGATATTGTTAGTGTAATATTTTAATTGTGCCTTTTTATCCACTACAATTATTTTAAACATTTAGTTGGGCTACACTTTTATTTCCGAAAGATTTCAACACATTTATAAAACTTATGATATGTATACTTAAATGGTATATTTGATGCCAATACTTTTGTACTCAAGTATATTTTTGGAATGCAGGTATTTTACTAATGTGGTACATTATTGATGCTAATACTCATGTGGTACATTACATTATTGATACTAATACTCATGTGGTACATTACATTATTGATACTAATACTCATGTGGTACATTACATTATTGATACTAATACTCATGTGGTACATTATTGATACTTCTACTTAAGATTGGTTCTATAGATGTGAGCACAGCGGGAGATCATCTCTGTCTCTCTCTCTCTCTCTCTCTCTCTCTCTCTCTCTCTCTCTCTCTCTCTCTCTCTCCCGTGTGTGTGTGTGTGTGTGTGTGTGTGTGTGTGTGCGTGTGTGTGTGTGTGTGTGTGTGTGCGTGCGCGCTATCGTGCCCGAACCATGCTCAGGGCCCGATTATTCCCGCAAAACACCACCAGGCCAACAACCAACACACACCACATGCCTGACTTTCTTAAAGCATGTTTCCTCTTTGTGTGTGTGTGTGTGCGTGTGTGTGTGTGCGTGCGTGCGTGCGTGCGTGCGTGTGTGTGTGTGTGTGCATGCGTGCGTGCGTGCGTGTGTGTGTGCGTGCGCGTGTGTGTGCGTGTGTGTGTGCGTGCGTGCGTGCGTGCGTGTGTGTGTGTGTGCATGTGTGTGTGCGTGTGTGTGTGCGTGCAGTCCTGGAGGTAATCTGATTAGGTTGTTATGCTATTACTGTGTTTATTTGCTTAGCTGACTTCCTGATCCGGGCAGAGCGGAATAGTTCACATTTTTCACATGCAATCCTTTCAAGCTGCGCAGGTTCTCTTTTTTAATGAAAGAGATTAGGGCTTAACATAGCTTGCTGTACGACTTGCATATTTGACTCTCTAAAAAACAAATCCCCCACCCCCCCCCCCCCCCCCCTGCGGAGACCTTAACTTTATGCTGGCATTAACACCGAGCAACCATGCCACAGTAAACCTCAGCTAAATCGAGCTAGGCCAGTTAAGCCTGAGTTAAGCTTGAATTATACTTGTTTGTGCACGGGTGTCCGGAGGAAGAAAAAAAAGCTGATCTACAATCTCACATTGCGTCGCAGTGAGTCACAGCACGCCAAGAGGAGATGTGATCTTGTAGGTCAGCTTTTTGTTGCAGGTGCACGACACCCAACATAGCAACTAAGTATGAATTGGGCTTTGCAGTGAGCAAACCAGGCGATAAGCAGCTTCAACGTTTTTCATTTAGAGCTGCTGGTAAGCCCTTTGTACCTTGTGCCCAACACTACAGTCCAACCATAGTGATTACTTTGAAACATACTTCTGGGGTAATTTTGTGTGCACCCCAGACAGATTTATTTAAGTTGCTTGATTCAATATTTAGATATTTGATATACATTTATACCCCCCCCCCCCCCCCCCCCCCTACAGTGTATAAACCCATTGACTTCAAACTCTATTATGTTAGATTAATTGAATGGTTTTTCAGTGACTTGAGGAAAGAAAAATGTGTGGGTTGGTGGCGGTGCACACAAAAACAGACGTTAGCAGAAGTGTTTTGAAGTGAAATACCCATTCATACTGTATGTGGTTTAGCTATACAGTAATGTCGGTTTTGACCATAATGTAACGTTGTACTATATGCCGTGGCAGCATTACGTTTACCTTCACCGCAGTGCACACCGACGTGCCTCCTGGTAATTAGCCCTTTAAAGTCCAAATGGACCTCTGGCGGCTTGGCACGGACTGTAAGGTTGTGAGAGATTACTCCCTCTTTGGGATCGCCTATCTCTGTTCCTGTGTGCGTGTGTGCGTGCGTGTGTACACAGTGCAAACTTGCATGTTTATTTATGTCAATGGCTGCAGATGATTCCATGCAAAGCACCTCAACATCCTGCACAGTGTGTTGTGTGTTCGGGTTGCGACTTAAAATGTCACTGTGAACAACAAAGCTTTATTTCTTTCTTCATATGGGCATATCGGTCGGATCGGAAGTGTGACTTACGTGTTAGGGCCGCATTTTTTAGTTTGTTTTAGGGATTTTTAATTTGTTATTGCTGTCAGTTCCCACCTGAGGTTGTCCGGGAGTTCCGACTGCTTGAATAAGGTCTTCAGGACATTTGGAGCCCCAAATACTGCTACCCGAAATACAGGTAGCAGTCGTTAAATGGTGAACCATGTGGTGGAGTCCCTTCGGTTTTAATTAAAGACCAGGCCATTGTGCTGGTGTATACAACTTTTGGATGTCGTTAGTGTAGTGTCTTTCATTATTACTTGCGCAAACAGAGCGTGCAAGTAATGTTATCAGTCAGGTGCGTATGTCCCTTAGCAGCATATGATATGACGTCATATGCTGGCATGGGACATACGGAAGCAGACCGTGCAGGAATGTTTTCCGTCATGCTACGAAGCGTATGTCCCATGACGTGATGAAGATATGTACCAATGTCCCTTAGCAGCATTATGATATGACTTAAACTCAGGGATAAACTGGAGAAAATCTAAGAGTAGTTAGATCAGGCTTCCTTCAAATACATGGTGAATGCACTCATTCCTGTATCTACAGTATGTACAAATATATGTCCAAAGCTGTGAGCAGACAATGACATGTTAAGACCGATAGGATCCTTTTAACATTTACTGTAGCTGAATACATAATCCACGTGCGTGCGTGTGGAGGAGAACGACGACGACCAAAAATATCTTCTAATTTGTTTGTGTAAGCTGTTCTGTCTACACAATGAGCCAGGCAGGGGGCTCAGTGGGGGGTCTGGAAATGGAACGTTTGTGTGTGTGTGTGTGTTGGGGAGGGGTAGACATTGACTACAGCAGGTGCATCATCTTCTCAACCTATCGAAAAATACCCTTGTTTATGGATGTAGTTCAGTGTTTCTCGACACCTTAAAAAACAAAAAATATATATATATATTTCAAGGATCTCCAGTTTGATATGCGTTATAGGCCACGGAGCCCCATTTTGTACCCTTTTTAAAAGGTTTCCGGGACCCCAGTCTCTAATGTAAAATCCTCAGTGTTCTTCGGACATTCAGATATGTACACAATGTACACAACGTCAGGTTGGAGACCTGTAGGGGCCCATTTGGTGGTCGCTGTCTGGGTCAGACATTGAGAAACAGCTATGTTAGTTCTTCAACATCACAGGCAGAAAGAGAAAATATCATCCGTCACCGCTTGACACCATATTTTAACTGTTTTTTTTCTTGTTGTAAATTAACGCCCCGACTTGATACAGTGTCACACAAAAGCATCAAAAGTAGCAAATCAACAAGCTATAGTAGAGCTTGCGGAAAAGTAACAGACATACGAGGTTTCCAGTCCACCCGACGGAGACGGTAAGTATTACATTTAGATTGGGGGGGGGGGGGATTCATCTTATCAACCTCAGCGGTAGCCCCACTCGCTCGTCCAATGAATTATACATTCACATCATTAACCAGCCGTAGCCTCGCGCCGCACAATCCTTGTACAAACACACACGTGCACACACACACACACACACACACGATCACGTACAAAAAAAAAAACATTCTGGGGAGAAAAAAAAAAGTTCCCATCCTGAGAGCCGGAGTTTTAATGAATTCTGTAAATATGCAAGCGATCTTCAACCAAGTGTATTTCCTCTCCCCTCGCTCATTCTCTATGCGCGCCCTGTCATTTCATTAAACTATGCAGATCGTTATACTTTACACGAAATAGGCTAATTAATACACTTGACGATAGCGTTTCGTTCTCCCGAGGAATGGGGGTGGGGGGTGGGGCGCACGGGCTGGTAGGGGTTGGGCGGAGCTAATGCTGAACTAAATCTTCATCACACAGAACGCTGTGTGTAAATTACGAGAGAACAGCAAAGCGCTCCCGCCCCGCCCCCCACCCCACCCCCCCCTCTCGTCAAAGAACACTATACCGAACACAACTTTGAGATATCCACAAAGACAACATGGAGTTTAGTCTTTTTCACTCTATTATACACGCAGAAATATAAAGGTATACCAACCTGGGAAGCCAACAAAAACTGTTCTCCAGAGTGATGCCATGAAATACAATATATATAATGTTGTTCCAGAACCTTTCAGACAGATGTTCTTTAAATAACTATTTATTTATGCCTCTATAAAGAACCCGTAATGACTTAAACCCTGTACAGTATACCGGTATACAGCACTTCATCAATCGGTGTCTCCCAGGGTTCTGTAATTGGTCCCATGAATATCTCTATCGCTCCGGTTCAGTCTCTATCCTTTTAATACTCTATGGTTTATTCCTTCTATCAGGAACACTACAGGTTTAAGGCAGTGGCGCTGTCGTGAGAGATTATGAACCATTCACCAAATGAAGTGGTTCTTGAAGAGGTCATGGACGGTGCTTCGTGGAACATAAGAGTCTTTTTAAAGAAACACTAAAAGAAACTGTCACTATAGTCAGTAGCATGACCGAATTAGCATCCCACACGGTGTGAATGCAGTCAGACCACTTGGACGGAGGGAGCTATGCTACGTTGTCTATATGCACACACACACATGCACACACAAACACACACACACCCTCTCATTTGGCCTGTGTTTTGTTTTGAGTTTGTCTGCGTTTCTATCTGTGAGAAACACAGACACATACAGGCTCATTATCCCAAAGCCGGCGGTCGTTGAAAACCGCAGCTCCCTCTAGCCCTGTTTCAGTTCCTTCGCACGCACGCACGCACGCAGGCACGCACACGAACACGCACACACACACAGACACACACACGTGATTATACTTGTGAGCACATCAGAATTTTAGGATGGGAATTTTATGAATGCTGCTTTTAACACTACGGTCTTTACACTGAAAATAGCAGATCTGCAAGCTCACAACACGTCACAGCAAGTTGTGAGCTTGTAAATCCGCTACTTTCAGGCAGAGCATGAGCGCAACTCGGTATAAATCGGCCATAAATCCAACGACAAATCTAACCTCTAATCTCTAAAAATCTGTTTAAATGAAAGAACCATTTCTCTTGTGAGAACCATGTGGGAAAATGGTCCTCCACAGTATTATGTATTTCTCAATTTATACTATACTTGTGGGAACATTTGGCCCTCACAAGTATATGAAAACAAGTATGTGCGCACGCACACACACACACACACACGCACGCACACACACACACACACACACGCACACACACACACACACACACACGCACACACGCACGCACACACACACACACACACACACACACACACACACACACACACGTGCGCACGCTGCATGCAGAACAGTGCCAGTGGCATGGTTTAGTGTTCACAAGGTTGTCAGCAGCACTATAGCATCAGCATATGGATTATTATATCGTCGCTGTCAGGCAGAAACCTCTTATCTCCATCTTCTCACTTTTAGCGTCTTTGTAAATCAACGCCCTACTTGAGCATTATACATACACTGCAACGTTTTTTAACTTGAATCCTGAAAAGTAACAGTTTTTGGACATATCAGGTTTCCACCCGACGTTGTGGAATGTAATGTGTGCAGCTGGACCAGGATTCTTCCACAAAAACAATGTTCATTATTGTTTGTTTTCTTTTATTATGATTAAAAAACAAACATTTTAAGATGGTGAAAGATATTGAAAGTGAAAGTGTTGTGTGCTTGCACTGCAGATCTGCCAATATACACTACGGTTGTGTAACACTCTTGCACGATGCCATGTGGGGCTTTAATTTATGAAACAAAAAACATAAAAAAGTTAAACTTGGTGATACAAGGTTGCCTTACAGCGGTGATAGCCCCTCCCCCACCCTCCCTCCCTCTGTCTCCTCAAGACCTTGAGCAGATCTAATGAGAACAGCACATTATCCATCGCTGAATCTCCATATTTATCCTCTTTTGTTTTTCCCCCCATAATTAAGTCCATACAATAAGGCCGATGTACAAGCTCTTCTCTTCTCTCTTCTCTTTTGCTACTTTGCAACTTTTTTGCTACTGAATTTGATTTAAATTGAAAGTGTGTGTGTGTGTGTGTGTGTGTGTGTGTGTGTTAGGGCATTCATAAAAAAAAAAATTCATTAACACAAGTCGATTCAAATTAGGAGAAGTCTGAAGCCGGACATTTAAAAATAAATATTTTTTTTCAATTGATTTCCCCATATTATATGTTTTGCTCTATGTGTGCGTGTGTACATAATTCAAACTGTAGGATTGATTATTGTCACGGACGGACAGAAGTAATTCTTTCCCTTTGCATAACGCACTGGAGCGCACTCGCCTACTGCAGCTGTGTGTGGCTCTCAGCGTGGTCGGTGTCCCACCGAAGTTGAACTTCATCATGCGCTGTGTCAGAGAAGTAACAGATAGAAGCGCGCAAACTTTATCCCTAAACTATATCCCCCCCACCTCCCTGCTGGAAATAAAACGTCTGGGTTTCCGATGCTACATCCGTGCTGACGCAATGACTGTCCTGTTTCTGGTTTAGCTTTACGCACGGGACGCATGAATGTCTCCGTCTCCGGTCAGTGCGGGTTGTTGTTTATTTGCATGGCTCAGAAAATAAGTACGGTAACAAACTAACATGAGAACGTTATCGAGCTGGAGGAGGAGGACAAGGTTTACGTCGTGAACTGGAAGGTAATAGCAGATTGTATTCTGATGATGTGCCAAATAAAACTGCTGCTTGCTGCTGTAATGTTAATATAGACCTATGTCTTCTATTGTGTTCTGAAGGTCGGGCTGTACTGCCACTAGTGTTAATGTTATATTTTGTATTGTGTTCTCGGGCCGCTGTGCTGCGCTGCGTTGCGCTGTGTGCCAATTAGGCCCCCTCTCCTGTTGTGTTCTCTTTTCTGGTCTGTGTACCAGTGTGCGACGCACACTTGGGTGTGTGCCTGCACTGTTTAATATTTACTATTGCATTTTTATTTTGATAATCAGCGCTTTGCCATATAGATGATACATACACTGTGCCATATTGGAGAGGCCACTGTGTGCACAGTGCTTTGTTTGACATGCTCCGTATCTGTTAAAGTACATTTAACACATTATCAAGCATGCCTATACACTCAGACGCACACATTACTCAAATGCACCCAAACCATTTCTCACTATTCATCCTGCCATCACTGAAACTGTCAAATGAGAGACTATATCTGCCGTGGCCTGTCATGTGTCTCTATCTGCTTTATAATCCCATTAGGAGGAGAGAGAGGAGAACGTACAGAAATAGAATGGCATGTTCCTGCAGATGATGATGATGGCCTCGGTAAAAGCCAACATTCAGACCACTATAAAGCAAGCCTCTCTCTCTCTCTCTCTCACACACGCGCGTGCACACACACACACACACACACACACACACACACACACACACACTGAAAATGTGGGGTTTGTTTTACAGTGGTTCTCAAACAACTGTCAAGGACCGCCATATTATTAATTTGTTTGCAGACACCCATTTGAAAATATTTTGTGCCAGGGACCCCCATACAAGTCAAAGTCATACGATTTGTTACCGCAGTAAAATTAGTTCTCCGCATTTGACCCATCCCTTGGAGTGTGATTTGATTAGTTGATTTGACCCTCCAATCCAACCCACTGATGCTGGGTGCAGCTGGGAGGCATTGGGTCCCATTTTACAGTGTTTTATATGACCCGGCCGGGGATCGAACCCCGACCTCCCAGTTTCAGGGCAGACACTAACCACACTTTTAAACTTTTTTTCAAATGAGCTTTTAGATCGGCTATTTCACCCAGTTTCCATCCCCTGGGGAGACAACAACATGTCTATTTTGAGTCTCTGGCTAAAAAGTTTGGGAACAGTTGTTTTGAAGGAATGTAAAGAAAAAACGTTTTTTACTTCCTCGAATGCATTTATTACAAAGGTTTTCAACTGATGGTCCGTGGACCACTGGTGGTCCGTGAAGGTATTGCATGTGGTCCCTGACCATGCATTTAGTAGTTGATGACCTGGTGATGTATGATGTCAGTTATAGAGAAGTCAGATGTGAAGAACTTCCACAGAAAAGGGAGTTCGAATTTCAAGGGAAAGTGTTACCGGATTGACTGGTTGGGTCACCGTTAGTAGGCCTACTAGCTAGGAAATGTAGGCCTACCCATATTATCATGCAATCACATGTGTCTGCTCACTCATATACTGTATCAGTTGCAATGAATCAGACGTGAGTTTAATATGGAAGATTAAGAGAACAGAATAACTATGGGAAAGGAATAGTTAAGTGGTTCTCAATCTTTTTTCAGCTCAGTCTGGACCACCATGTTAGTGAAATAATGACTGTTAAGGGATTCATTTAATTTGTTAATTTTAAGTGAATTAAATCAAGCCCTTAACAGTCAATATTTCATTTCAAGCTTTTAACCCACGCCACCCAACAACAGTGGTCCCCAGGTTGATTCTTAGCCAGGGTGGTGGTCCCTCGTTCATAATCAGTTGAAAACCCCTGATTTATCATGTCGCTTTAAGTTGGCCAACGCTGTATGGAAATGGCATGCATGTTAGATGCACATTTGGCAAAAGCCAAAGGAATACGTACAGTAAATGTAGCTTTAAGCCCTGTTATCATTCAGTTTGCACAACACAGTACTGTACAGTTATACATGCACATACAGCACCGTCAAAACGTCCAAAACTGTTACTTCTCAGGATTCAAATTCAAATAATTTCAAAATATAGCATATCGACTAAGATCAAAACAGATCTGCTACTTTTGATGCTTTTGTTTGCCGCAAAAAAAACGCAAAAAGTAAAAATACAGAGATAGGAGTTTTCCGCCCGACAGCAACGAAGAGTACCCATGGGGTGATAGGTTCTCCATGCAGACCCCAGAGTACCCATGGGGTGATAGGTTCTCCATGCAGACCCCAGAGTACCCATGGGGTGATAGGTTCTCCATGCAGACCCCAGAGTACCCATGGGGTGATAGGTTCTCCATGCAGACCCCAGAGTACCCATGGGGTGATAGGTTCTCCATGCAGACCCCAGAGTACCCATGGGGTGATAGGTTCTCCATGCAGACCCCAGAGTACCCATGGGGTGATAGGTTCTCCATGCAGACCCCAGAGTACCCATGGGGTGATAGGTTCTCCATGCAGACCCCAGAGTACCCATGGGGTGATAGGTTCTCCATGCAGACCCCAGAGTACCCATGGGGTGATAGGTTCTCCATGCAGACCCCAGAGTACCCAATGGGGTGATAGGTTCTCCATGCAGACCCCAGAGTACCCATGGGGTGATAGGTTCTCCATGCAGACCCCAGAGTACCCATGGGGTGATAGGTTCTCCATGCAGACCCCAGAGTACCCATGGGGTGATAGGTTCTCCATGCAGACCCCAGAGTACCCATGGGGTGATAGGCTCTCCATGCAGACCCACGGTTGTTCTGTCTCTCTCCAGAACAATGTGATACAGTCAGCGTTGCTGTAACACTCTGTTCTTTACACTGTGACTGCCGGGCCAAACGGGTAACACCCTGTCCTTACACTGTGACTGCAGTAACACCCTGTCCTTTACACTGTGACTGCAGTAACACCCTGTCCTTTACACTGTGACTGCAACACCCTGTCCTTTACACTGTGACTGTAACACCCTGTCCTTTACACTGTGACTGCAGTAACACCCTGTCCTTTACACTGTGACTGCAACACCCTGTCCTTTACACTGTGACTGCAGTAACACCCTGTCCTTTACACTGTGACTGCAACACCCTGTCCTTTACACTGTGACTGTAACACCCTGTCCTTTACACTGTGACTGCAGTAACACCCTGTCCTTTACACTGTGACTGTAACACCCTGTCCTTTACACTGTGACTGCATGTAACACCCTGTCCTTTACACTGTGACTGTAACACCCTGTCCTTTACACTGTGACTGCAGTAACACCCTGTCCTTTACACTGTGACTGTAACACCCTGTCCTTTACACTGTGACTGTAACACCCTGTCCTTTACACTGTGACTGTAACACCCTGTCCTTTACACTGTGACTGTAACACCCTGTCCTTTACACTGTGACTGTAACACCCTGTCCTTTACACTGTGACTGTAACACCCTGTCCTTTACACTGTGACTGTAACACCCTGTCCTTTACACTGTGACTGTAACACCCTGTCCTTTACACTGTGACTGCAGTAACACCCTGTCCTTTACACTGTGACTGCATGTAACACCCTGTCCTTTACACTGTGACTGTAACACCCTGTCCTTTACACTGTGACTGTAACACCCTGTCCTTTACACTGTGACTGTAACACCCTGTCCTTTACACTGTGACTGTAACACCCTGTCCTTTACACTGTGACTGCATGTAACACCCTGTCCTTTACACTGTGACTGTAACACCCTGTCCTTTACACTGTGACTGTAACACCCTGTCCTTTACACTGTGACTGCAGTAACACCCTGTCCTTTACACTGTGACTGTAACACCCTGTCCTTTACACTGTGACTGTAACACCCTGTCCTTTACACTGTGACTGTAACACCCTGTCCTTTACACTGTGACTGTAACACCCTGTCCTTTACACTGTGACTGTAACACCCTGTCCTTTACACTGTGACTGTAACACCCTGTCCTTTACACTGTGACTGCAGTAACACCCTGTCCTTTACACTGTGACTGTAACACCCTGTCCTTTACACTGTGACTGTAACACCCTGTCCTTTACACTGTGACTGTAACACCCTGTCCTTTACACTGTGACTGTAACACCCTGTCCTTTACACTACGTTAGCCGGGCCAACACAGGCTGTAATTCACCCTCTCTTTAAGTCACGCCACAGCAGCCAGAATTCCACCGCAAGCATCTGATATCACAGTTTGTCCCTTTCGAGGCAACCCATCCATTACATATTTCTGAAATGGAGAGTGATCTGTGGGATTGTGAGCGAAGGGTGTGTGTGTGTGTGTGTGTGTGTGTGTGTGTGTGTGTGTGTGTGTGTGTGTGTGTGTGTGTGTGTGTGTGTGTGTGTGTGTGTGTGTGTGTGTGTGTGTGTGTGTGTGTGTGTGTGTGTGTGTGTGTGTGTGTGTGTGTGTGTGCTAACAGAGGGGTTAGGGAGTATTCACTCCAGTTACACCAATGGAGGTCTAAAATTACACCCCTGTTCTTTCGCGCTGTCGTATCTTCATCTGGCTGTAAAGCCGGCCCACAGCGCTGCACTGGGAGTTGCGAGCTCTTAAAAAATGTCCCATTTATTTTAAACCTTTACCAAAAAGCCCCACAGCGGCTGGTTTCCCCTCGCCATTTAGACTTAGAGCTTACCTCTGGTGAACTCTCTCCCTCTCATTCTCCTCGGCGCTCTGTGAGACCGTCCGAGGCGACACAGTATAACGCGGCGCACACGAAACCGCACACTTACACAACGCAGACACATAAAGGAACACGTACTGTACGTGGGATCCAAAAATACGCCCGGGCTGATTAATAGATTGAATTTGCTTGTTGGAGGAGCCAGGGGTTGTGTGGATATTTCCGAGAGAGCAGAGAACAGCTCGTCTTTGTCAGCGGCAGCCCCTAGTCGTGCGTGAAAGACCATGGCTGTTGTAGCACAGGACGCCGATTCTTATGCCTTCCTCGACCGGGCCCTGTAAGTGTGACTCCTTTTATTGTAGATGGGCTGATTCCCTGTAAGTGTGACACCTTGTACTGTAGATGGGCTGATTCCCTGTAAGTGTGACTCCTTTTACTGTAGATGGGCCTGTAAGTGTGACTCCTTTTACTGTAGATGGGCCTGTAAGTGTGACTCCTTTTACTGTAGATGGGCCTGTAAGTGTGACTCCTTTTACTGTAGATGGGCCTGTAAGTGTGACACCTTTTACTGTAGATGGGCCTGTAAGTGTGACACCTTGTACTGTAGATGGGCCTGTAAGTGTGACTCCTTTTACTGTAGATGGGCTGATTCCCTGTAAGTGTGACTCCTTGTACTGTAGATGGGCTGATTCCCTGTAAGTGTGACACCTTGTACTGTAGATGGGCTGATTCCCTGTAAGTGTGACTCCTTTTACTGTAGATGGGCTGATTCCCTGTAAGTGTGACACCTTGTACTGTAGATGGGTTGATTCCCTGTAAGTGTGACACCTTGTACTGTAGATTAGGGCTGTCAGTTCACCTCTATAATCCAATTCGAATTTCATTGCTTAATTATTTGTAATTTTCGAAAATATTCGAATATTTACATTGTTTATTTTAGCTCATATTTAGCCTATAATAATACACGTGGTTGGCAGTCTTGTGAGTTTTGGGAAGTGCATAGTTTTGACAGGTCTGCGCCTGCTGTGGACAGTGAAATCCTGACCATTAAACACGGGCAGAGGCAACGATAAAAATCTATCATTAATTGTGAAGCCAGCAACATGTTGATGCAAACAGACGTGTACAGTAGCTGCTCGGCCTGCTCCAAATGATATTAGCATTCGTCTGTGTCTGCCCGTGTAAACGCAGCATCGAGTGCGTTATTAAGGAGGACTCCTTCGCTTCTAACGATATGGACCAGAGTTAACTAATGTTAGCTCCCATGCTAACTAGTTGCTACCCTCGTCAGAAACAATATCACTTTGCTTGTGCCCGTGGATGGGGAAATGAGATTTAAAAGGCTATAGAAGCGTGGATGAAAGGCAAGCACAGATGTGCAATAAAGTTGCGTCGTGAGACTGTATTCTGATTTTCGTTCTACCGGAGATTTCTGTCTGCGTAGTATACTAGTATCTATGTATGTGTTACAAGGGTTTGAGTGTCTGTGATTAAATGTGCTACTGTTTACAACAGCCAGTAAGCCCGCCCACCCTGTAGACTGTCTCTGATTGGCGACGTGACCGGCGTGCACCTTTTCACATGCAGTGGAAGCGGCCGGGGAGATTTCACAGCGGTAGATGCGTTACTCAATACATTTAGTGAGCGGATAAAATAACATAAAACAAAATAAAAATATTAAATAGAATTAATAAATGATAAAAGCTCCATTCGAATGGCAATTTTAGCTTTCGAATATATATATATTTTTTAATATTCGAATTTCTTTCATATTATGAAATTCGTTCTGACAGCCCTACTGTAGATGGGCTGATTCCCTGTAAGTGTGACACCTTGTACTGTAGATGGGCTGATTCCCTGTAAGTGTGACACCTTGTACTGTAGATGGGCTGATTCCCTGTAAGTGTGACTCCTTTTACTGTAGATGGGCTGATTCCCTGTAAGTGTGACACCTTTTACTGTAGATGGGCTGATTCCCTGTAAGTGTGACACCTTTTACTGTAGATGGGCTGATTCCCTGTAAGTGTGACTCCTTTTACTGTAGATGGGCTGATTCCCTGTAAGTGTGACACCTTGTACTGTAGATGGGCTGATCCCCTGTAAGTGTGACACCTTGTACTGTAGATGGGCTGATTCCCTGTAAGTGTGACTCCTTTTACTGTAGATGGGCTGATCCCCTGTAAGTGTGACACCTTGTACTGTAGATGGGCTGATTCCCTGTAAGTGTGACACCTTGTACTGTAGATGGGCTGATTCCCTGTAAGTGTGACTCCTTTTACTGTAGATGGGTTGATTCCCTGTAAGTGTGACACCTTGTACTGTAGATGGGCCTGTAAGTGTGACTCCTTTTACTGAAGATGGGCCTGTAAGTGTGACTCCTTTTACTGTAGATGGGCCTGTAAGTGTGACACCTTGTACTGTAGATGGGCTGATTCCCTGTAAGTGTGACTCCTTGTATACTGTAGATGGGCTGATTCCCTGTAAGTGTGACACCTTGTACTGTAGATGGGCTTGTAAGTGAGGGATAATCATTATTGTATTCAATATTCAATCATTTATTGCCGCAGCCAACTTGAACAGTTGATTTATAGTTTTGCTTCGGTTTGTTTGCTCTGAGCCACCACTGCTACACTTACCTCTGACCTTTGACCTTCTCCCCAACTGAGAAAGCTCATCCGGGTCACGGCACCAATGTAACGCCCAGGATTAGAAGGGACACTAAAAGGACATAGTGAATCCAGACATCTTTACCACTAGCCTTAACCCATTATTAAGACCTATAAACTTTCTTCAGTTAAACCAAAACAAATTCAAAGAAAATCACACCCGTGTGAAGTGAGGGGCGCTCTTATCATCATACATCATCTCATTCTGGCCAATCACAATTTGCGTCCTCACTTTTGTCTTCAATCTTTGTGTTTACGCAATGTTCGTGTACACAAACACTCAAAGCTGGTCATTCATCGTCAATGGAATTCAATGTGTGTGTTGAGACAATGTTTGTGTTTACACAAGCCCTCAAAGCTGTACATTGAAGGGGCTAGCGCCCCTCAAAAAACATAAACAGACATACAAGCTTATCAACTCTTTGCTGAACATGCTGCTGAGCAACGGACTTGAACTCATGCTTCCTGTTCAAGTTACCTTTTTTTTTTTCAAGTTACTTTTAAAAAGTAAAGAGTTATAGTTATAGTTACTTACTTATCTAAAAAAGTAACTAGTTACTTTACTAGTTATTCAATTATGAAAGTAACTACTTTCATAATTGGGGCGTTCGGGTATACGGAAGAGATAAATCGGGATGAAAAACCATGCAGGCATTTAAAGTAATTCAAATCTATTTATTTTCCGACATGCATTTTCATGATAGATTAAAGACCATGGCCGTGGCGGCATGTCCTCTGCGTCAAGGGTTTAAGCGTTGGTCGAAGGGTTTCGGGGGCTGTTGTTCTTTACCGTTCGCTTCCACCTTCATGAGGTTTTAACTGACTAAGTGACTATAGCTTCCTTTCCATGTTCCTCCTGGAGCATAATCGTCCAAAACTGTTACTTTCCAGGATTCATATTCAAAAATATCAAAGGTTGTCAAAGTTCCATGCAACTTGATCCCGGGCATTCTATTGTATTTTGAAGTTGTAACTTAAGTTAGATTTTGAACGCAGGACTTTGACTTGTAGCAAAGTATTTCATACTGTGGTACTGCCACATTTATGCCCAAACTCTGAGTAAATCCTCCACCACTGAGAGAGACAGAGAGATGCAGGGAAATGGTTGACGAGATATGACAGTGAGCTAAGTGGATGTCTCCTAAATTGCAGTAAACAATTCCCAATGGCAGAGAATGACTCCTTGTTCTGCCAGCAGCCACGAAATGGCGGCGCACGCAAATATAGATATATAAATATGTCTATTCTTCTTTTCTGCCGGTTCTCTCCTTTTTTCTTTCTCCCCTGCATCTTTGGCCCAACATATGGGCCTCCCTAATGAGCGCTCGTTGCACACATAGAGCTTCTCTTCTTCCTTTTTTCCCCTCCTCTTTATTCACTCTCCATTTTTTTTGCCTCTCTAAAAAGGAAAGAGGGGGGGGGGAAACTATCTCCCTCGCTTCTGTGATGGAGCCAACAGCCCCTCTCTCTTTCTCTATCTCTCTCTCTAGCTCACTCTGAATTAGCATCTATTGCAATTGGCTAATTAGCTAAACTTACTTGGCTCTGCCATTTGGGGAAAAAAATAAAAGTCTGGGGGTTTTAATACATCGGTGTAGTGTGGTGGAAAATAAGGGGCGAGTATCACTGCAGGGGGTACGAGAGAGAGAGAGAGAGACAGAGACAGATGCAGAGAGAGAATGATTACTGTGTCCTTGTCAGCAGAGCGCTTGTACTCTGAAATCCGTTTCTCCTCACATCATTTCCTTTTTGCCGGAGCACTGCAATTTTTGTCAGATTGCCCGGCAAGTTTTTGTGGGGGTAATTATACCCACCCAGACACTCTTCATAACTTTTCAAACACTGTTCTTCCCTTCCCTTCACTTCCTTCCTTTTTTTCCTTTTTTCTTTTTTCCCTTTTTTTTATCGGTGGAGAGATCATTCTGTGCCTCCTGCTACAGTACTTGAAGCCAGTGCTAATCAGTTTGTTAATTCCACAGTGTCCAGGTTTTTTGTCTTTAGTTTTTGAACATGTTTGAAGGTATATACGTGTAAGTTAGGTTTCTGAGAACCTTATCCGAAACGGAACAAATCCAGACCTGTGAAATACATTTCACCTACGTTTTTGTAGTCAAAGACCTGAGGACCCGATTCTATTGTCTTCTAAACAGTTTTCTGAAGAACTTATGTTGCTATATCAGTGGTTCTCAAACTTTTTCATGTCAAGGACCCCCAACATTATATGTATGTACAGTATTGGTCCATGAACCCCCATCTCAAAATATGTTGTTCCAGGGACCCGCCAGAAGCAAAGATTTTAGTTAAAATGTTCACTTTAAATCGACATAATCTATACATCTTCTAGCCAAAGTATGAAATGACAGTCAAAGTGGTTCAAATCTAAAACTCAAAATGACACACAATGCTTTCCTGGTTTAACTGGGTTAAAACAGGATCGCGACGGGCCACAGCACCAAGCTTCTCTGTCCCACTCTCCTGTGGAGTGGCAGCCAGAGGAAAGGCCATGCATGCGGGGCATGTGGCTGTATCCCTGTGCCACGGTCATGGAACAACATATTTTCAGATGGGGGTCGGCGGCCAATTACATATATTTTTGGGGTCCTTGACATGAAGAACTTTAAGAATGACTGACATAGAAACATAGGCTGACATTCTGAAAACTGACATTTGCAGAAATGTCTTCAGGTCTAAATGGGACCGGACCGCATCTCCATGATATGATCCACTGCACCACGGATATGTCAACATGAAGTCGAAATGAGTCATAGTTCTAGTTCTAGTTCTAGTTTGGTTTAAGGGTGATTTATCATTACTGGCGACCCGGTGTCACTCTACTCACCGAAAATAGACGATCTACAAGCTCACACTCATGACACGCCCAGGTAGAGTAACAAGCTTCAGTCTTTTTACTGGTGGAAAACATCGGTGCATTTTGCTTTTATCTCTGGTAACACCCAGCAGCAGGGTCTAATGTTGCTGCTAACCTCTTTTTTACCCCAAAGAACATTGTCAACTTGATCTTCCTTGAGCCTACCCAGAATCCTTTGGGCAAAGGACCATGGTCTCTGGACACGATTTCTTCTTCCTGTGTTCGGATTATTATTCCCCCCTTCCCTCCCTTTTCCTTGACACAGCTGCCTGCCATGTGCCGAGAGGACGCACCCGCACGCACGCACGCACACACACACACACACACACACACACACACACACACACACACACACACACACACACACACACACACAATCACGCACACACACAATCACACACACACACACACACACACACACACACAATCACACACACACACACACACACACCAGGGACTTTGCACGGCCGGCTACCGAAGCTGTCGTGAGAATGATGGTGGAGTTAATGGGACCTTTCACCATGGGTTTGGCTCAGTCTCTAAATTGGCTCAACAAAACCTAAACTGCCCTCAAATGAAACACCCCGAAGCTGGTCATTAAGCCAACTTTCCGTGCTGCTGTCCCCCTCCGCCTAGAACCGTGTGTGTGTGTGTGTGTGTGTGTGTGTCTGCGTGTCTGCGTGCGTACGAATGGCACAAACTATACAGCGCTTTGCATTAAAAGCACTATATAAATGCACCATTTACCATTAAGTAAAACATCTGGAGTACATGATGTTCTTGAGGACTTGGCTGTGGGTCTCAGAGGACCAGAGGATGGATGGAGGAGAGGCTGTGAGGGTGGATGGACGGCAGTGGTGGAAAAAGTACTCCATTGTTTTACTTAAGTAAAAGTACCAATACTGCAATTTAGAAGTACTTCATTACAAGTGAAAGTACGGAATTGAAAATTAACTTGAGTAAAAGTACAAAAGTATCGGCATCAAAATGTTCAAAATGTGTGCAAAATCTATTGAAAATATCCCGTTACAAGTAGATCGGCTATTTTCAAATGGGCCGAAATGTATAGGCTTGAAGTGGTTAATGTTAATAATGTTAATGTTTTCGCCAAATCGCCAAAGTAGCTAGTAACTAAAGTTTTCAAATAGTTGTAGTGAAGTAAAAGTACAAACTTTGGCTCTGAGATGTAGTGGAGTAGTAAGTAAGTAAGTAAAAGTACTGGAAATTGGAAATACTCAAGTAAAGTACAAATACCTAGCATGGGGGAGCCTCACTGATTTAGAGAGGGCCGCTCACATCGGTGACAGAAAGAATAATAATATCCTACAAGATCCCTGCATGTGTAGATCAGTTATTTTGAGTTATGTTGATCGGTTGCTTCTGGTACGCGACACGATGTGCAACCAAGTATAGTCCAAACACCCCTGAAGAATGGTTCTCTCTCTCTCTCTGTCTCTCTCTCTCTCTCTCTCACACACACACACACACACACACACACACACACACACACACACACACACACACACACACACACACACACACACAGCTGGGTCTAATAACAAGCCCGTCCCGTTTCACTCTCCTCTCTCCTTCCCATCATCGTCATTCGTCTCGCAGCTGTGTGGTCGACAAATAACAACCCATCCTCTTTTTTTTTGGTCCCCTCTTTCGTCTTCCATCCTTCCAGCGCTCGGACGGTCGTCTCCCGACACTCCTCTCCTCCGTCTGTCTTTCCCTGTCCTTCCTGCCGTCCGCCCCCCCTCTCCTCTCTGTCTCTCTCTCTCTCTGTCTGTCCTGTCTGTCCTTGATCCGCTCCAGTGTTTCCATCAACGTTGCCATCAACCTGAGGAGGAGGCGGGGGGGGGGGGGGGGGGGGGGGGGGGGGGGCTGCTGAGGACAAGAAAGACAAACCCCAAAACCAGGAGAGTAACGGAATGAGAACCTGGCAACCATGTAGCAGTGAACAAGGAGGGGGGAGTGGGCGTAAAAATCCTCTAGTCTTAGTAAACTGGACCCGAGTTGGCTTTCTTATTTGGACCGCTTTTTTTTTCCAAATCCCTTTGACAAAAATAGCAGATCTACAAGCTTACCGATTGTCGGTATCAGAGTCCGTCCCCTGTACAATGTGCTAGACCTCTGGGAGATGGCACAACCTGCCACACGCGTAGTCGTGATACTCAAACGCTGAGTTGGCAGTGCAAGGGATCGAACCCATGACCTTGTGGTACAAAGGCGAGAGCTCTACCGACTGAGCTACTGTACCTAGTTCTAGTTGTTGATTACAATGTGTGTGTGAGGTGGAGGATGACTGATTTAAGCAGTCACACCTGGCCTGAGTCAAACTAGAACTGGACTCAGAGCTGGGTGTGGCTGCGCACCTGTTGTGCATGGACTTAATCAAGGCACAACAGGTTTAATCAGTCATCTCCACAAACACTCAAGAGAGCCTCTGTCCGGACAGTGGAGTGCTATCTGCTCTCCTGTGTATTAATATTGTTGTGAATTATTACCTGAACTGAGAGGAATAAACCAGTCTACCTAAGAAAGTTGCCCTGTGCTGTGTCCTTCCTGGCCCTGGGTGGTGACTAGTCGGTCACAATATGCTTTTAGCGACAAGTCTTTGGAAAAGAATCACACCCGTGTGAACTGAGCTGCTCAACAACACCACTGGCTGGCTGCAGTTATAGTTCTAGACAGTGACAGTGTTTTTTTTTTAAATCCGGCTCAAACAAGATAATGGCATGACGGAGAAGCCAAGTAAAAAAAAAAACACGCTGAACGAGCTCCTTCATGTGTATTCCAGGTTACCGTAGCACGGCTTCAAGTCAATACCCGAGTCTTAGGTTTACATTCCAATACCATCCAGCCACTATTGTGTTTCTCCGCCGCCCCTCCACTTTGGCTCGCGGCGAGACCACACGTCTGGAACTCGGGGCCCCCCCCGGGCCAAGCCTTTGTATAATAGCGGCGCTTTGGATGGAAGGAACCCGATCGGCGTCATGGCGGCGTTTGGTGTAGAGAGCGGAGTCCACTACTCTGCCATAAATCGCAGAGCGCAGAAACGTCAGTTGGAGATGAGTTGCTGTGTGTAAACACTGGGGCTCTGAAGCAGCTCTCCATGCAGGCAGGAATGTGTGCATAATGACTTGCACCTGTGCTGCCGAGCAGAGCCCATACACAGTGAGGAAGAAGTACTCTTTCTTTATTACTTAAGTAAAAGTAGCAATACTGTAGGCCTATATACGGTATAAGTCCGGAATTACATATCTACTTGAGTAAAAGTACAAAAGTATTGGTATCAAAAAGTGACAAAAGTAGAAAGTACTCATTATGTGGAAAGTTTTCAAATGTATGTATATATATATATGTGTGTGTAACTTTTTAAATAGCAGATAGATCGGCTATTTTCAAATGGCCGACATGTATATATAGGGCTGAAGTGGTTATTGTGACAATAATCCAAATCTACATAGTAAATAGTAACTAAAGTTAATTGTCTAATAATTGTAGTGGAGTAAAAGTACAATATTTGCCTCTGAAATGTAGTGGAGTTGAAGTGAAAGCACTGAAAATGGAAATAGTCCAGTAAAGTACCTCACATTTTTACTTGGTTTTTACTTGCTTCCGATGACTTTTAAAGTTACGATCGCTACAGTGCATAGGGATGCATTTTGACATGTGTGCATGGCTGTTGTATAGTCATACGTGCGTGTAGCATGTAGGTTGCTTTGTCTGTGTGTTTGATAGTGTCCATTAAACGCTGACACGGCAGAAAGCCAGCATTTGAGAGTGTGCAGCCAGGACATGTGGAAATAAGAAACATATGTAAGTGTATTCTCGACTGTAACCGTACACTGAATGTGTTGTGGAACTGTACGTTTGTGCTTGTCTGTTGGTGCGTGCGTGCGTGCGTGCGTGCGTGCGTGCGTGCGTGCGTGCGTGCGTGTGTGCACATGCATACATGCACTTGTGACGCTACACTTGTCCCTATACTATATATATTGTCCCCACAACTATAGTTGAATTTGAGAAATAGACATTTTGAAGGCAGTTTTCCTGGTCCTCACAAGAGAGTTTTGCATGTTTAGGAATTCAATGGAGAAGATTCAGGTTGGTGTTACAATTAGGATTGGAAATCTTAGGTCTTCGGATCGGTCTTAGTTGTGCTCATAGCGTGCTACGAGCTTGTAGGTCTGCTATTTTTGAAAAATCAAAGAACAACTGACATAGAAACATAGCTTTTTCAGAAAACTGTCATTTTCAAACAGACATTTTTTTAATCTGATCTCAGGTCAAAATGGGTTAAGTTCTATAAGGTTAGAAAAGGCAAAAACAGATCAGAAAAAATAAAATATCTAACAATAGGTATATTCAGTGTCGCCCTGAAACGATGATGTCCTCACACGTACAGTAGTACATACGTACGTATGTGTGTAACTGTGTACATAGCCTACACTACATTAATGGTTGAGAACGTCTACAGCCCTGGCTGGGGAAAAAAGAGAAGAGAAGTAAGAGAAGGAGAAATGAGAAGAAAATGTACCCCCTCCAAAAAAAAGTTGGCGTGCGCTTCATGGAGCTGAGAGTCAGATTTATGAGAGCGCTTATTTTCTCCCTCCTTCACTTCACTTCAACTACTGACTGCGTTTGGAACATTTTTATTTTGCAGTTATGCGGCCGCAGGATTTTTGTAGCCACCAAAAGCCAACCCAACCCCCTTAGCCCCCAACACATACACAGCAATGCACACCAAACGCTCCCAAAGCCAACCCAATAGCCCCCTGCACATACACAGCAATACACACACACACACACACACACAGCGCTGTCAACTCCAGTCTCACGCTTCCACACACTCAGACATGGGCATGCGCACACATGCACGCACGCACACATTTTGTAAGTCCTTAATTCACGAGAGAGAGAGAGAGCTTCATCTGTTCCTAACTCAAATCTCTCAGTGTTCATTTAAATCTACAAGTGTAAAACAGTCTAAACAGAGCAGTGAGGATCCGTGTGCATGGGTCCATGTTTAGACACTGAGGATGTGGACTGTGTTTAACACTGTGCAGAGATATGTGGACTAGTGTGCAGCCCTGTTGTGAACTGTGCCCACTGCCCAGAAGCAGCCGTGCTTTCCACAGCTTCTCTCTGTCTGTGTGCGCTGCAGTGTAGATAGCATGTTGGCGCTTTGGGCCGTGAGCGACGGCCTAAAACAACTTTCCCAGCTCCAGCACCACAGTGTGACACACACACACACACACACACACACACATACGCGCACTCGCGCGCTACAGCCCACAGTGTGGGTCAGTGACCAATAGCCCCCTATAGAATCCTCTCATCAGGCCTCCTCCCCAAGGTGGAGCAGGCGCTTCCTTTAAATGTACCAAAACCCCACCATGCAGCGCTGGAATAATATACTTAAAAAATCTTATTTGAACACCCCAGACAGTTTTTAAGTTGCTTGATTCAGTATTTAGATTTTTGGTATACATTTTAGCTGCCCCGCCCCCTTCCTATATAAACCCCTATAGTACTGTAACTTCACACTCGGATCATTTTAATAAAATCGTGAACAACTCTCGTCCTTTGTTCTGGTGACTGATATTGTCCTTCTAATACGTGAGGGAGGCGTGTTTTTACATTTACTGTTTTCATTTATTTGTAATATCATTCTATAGTCTCCCCCCCCCCCCCCCCCCCCAGAAGTCATCATTATTTTCCAAAAACAATTATAAAAAAAAATACTGAATAGAGCAACTAAAAAACTGTCTGGGGTGTGTTAGCATAAGACTGAGTAGATGATGAAATGTTTTAAAAGTGAAATATCCCTTGGCATTGGCACACAATAATACCTAAAGTACCAAAGTAGAATTACTGAAATATTCATCGAA
>NC_137868.1:11758939-11798939 GCF_963924005.1 Protomyctophum bolini
TGGGCCAAGTTAAGAGAGAGAGAGAAAAAATACCGCCTCCGCTTCGAAAATACCTTTTTTTTCCTCTGTCCTCTCCATCTCTCCCTCTCTCACTGTTTCCATTGTTCTGGGCGTCCCACACCACCACCCAAGGCTTAAGCACTTTCTTTTAATGATGTCATTTCTTGGGGGGTGGTGTGTGTGTGTGTGTGTGTGTGGGGGGGGGGGGGTTAAGGTTCTTCCGTCCATTCACTATTATACGACAGCCAACAGCTGGCCCTATTGGACATGGCCACACCCGCTAAATCCTACCCACAATTCCCACCCACCAGCTCCCATCTGGTTCCCAAAGTGGAACCCCCTGCCTTAACATCCACGCATGCACGCACGCACGCACGCACACACACACACACACACACACACACACACACACACACACACACACACACACAGAAACACACACACACGCACAGTTCCTGTCCGGCAGAAACCTTATGTCCAGATTTCAATTTCAAAATATTTGTTTGTAAATGTACGCTCTACACTTCCTCGGACAACACCAAACGTAGCCGATCTGCAAGCTCACACGTCGTTTTTTGCGACACGTCGCGTGAGTTTGTCGAGCCGCTACATATCCAGCTAATTCTGAAAATCCTTTATAAAGTTTAACGTGGTTAAGTGTGTCTGTCTGTGTGTAGTTTAAAGTTTAACGTGGTTAAGTGTGTCTGCGTGCGTTTACATTGGATCCATCGGAAACCCCGGGTTATTTCCTTTTTTTTACATTTCCTGAAAAGCAAAGTTTTTTTGGAACTGCAGGCTGCGACGATATATATACAATACATACACACTTACATACTCTCTTTGATCCCGTGAGAGCGGAACCCTACATCTGTTCTTAGTAAATCAGACGCCCCCCCCCCCAAACAAAAACAAGGGATGCCATTGTGGATTTAAAGCGTGTATGGTATTGTATAGGGAGGAGAGATTACAGCCTTGTTCTGCGCTCCCCGCCCCCCTCGGGACGGGAGCTGACAGTGTCTCAGATATTATGGAGATGGATGGAGCGCAGCGCCTGAACAAACAGCGCTATCATCTTCTTCTTCCCACTAACTGACAGAGAGAGCCCTCCACATCCCCGTGGCCTTGAACCTGACCTGCCCTAGAGTACAGCTGTATGTATGGGGCTTGTTATAGGCACCGCCTTAAAGGGCCACAGTTGTTCACCTGCACTCTATTCATTTCCTTGTTCACTGAATCAGGGCGAAAATACCGTATATCGAAATAGTAACATTTCATATCTCTTACTTTTCGTGATTCATCAACAGCTCAATGCAACACGAAGCGACGCGTTTCGATGCTTTCAGATCTGCTACTTTTGATGTGTTGTAGGATAATCAAGTAAAGCGTTAAGTTACGGCAAAAACATGTGGAGATACTCTACGGGCAAAAAAAAACCCCTTTGGACGTTGGAAGCATGTATTGCGCTTAAATATTGCTCATGTAGGTTCACTGAATTTTGTTTATATACCGGTATTTGTATTTCATATACTGTATATCAACGAATTGACGTGCATAAATTCTAATAGATAATCGACCTCATGGATTAGTCTGATTAAACCAGTATTATACTTGTAATACAGACCTTTAGAGAGAACTATGAGGCCAGGGTAAAATAGTCTGTAAAATAATTGTTCATTTAGCTTAACGGAGAAAAATGTTTGAAATCATGGTGATATTGATTCATGTATGTAGTCATATTGCCTGGTTAGCACTACTCTGAAAGCTCCCATTTAATCCACTTCAGGAAGTCCAGCATCTAGTTCTATTGTGGCTAGAAGACCCAAAGTCATAAATAATCCACAAAACCGATTCAAGGCATCATAAACTTCCTCTTTTACCCCTTAAACCCTATATATACTTTGTCTGGGGGTCTGTACCGGGCCGTTCCTTTATAATTACTTCCTTTTTCTCCCAATCTCTACATGTTCACAACGCATCGCAGCGTGACACGTTATGAGTTTGTAGATCAGCAATTTCTTTGCCAAATGTTTGCCTAGCGCTCAGAATAGGGGCGCTAGGGTTCATGTGGTTAAACCCTTTCGTGGTCCATTTGGGTCCAAATCGACACTCCCCACAGTTGAATTAACACTGAGGATTGTACCGTGATAAAGTATTTTTTTCCTTCTTTTTTTCCCCTTCTGTTTTTTTATGTCGGTAAGCTTGCAGCAACAGCAGATAAAGAAGGCGCCCGTCCAAGATTTGAGATTCCTGGCATAAAGAGAGTCTCCGATCCACTGGGAACTGACTTCCAAAGGCTGGGGGAGAGGGAGAGAGAGAGACAGAGAGGGAGAGAGAGCTATGCATTATTTATTAGAGCAGTATGGTCAGAGGAGGATTAACACAGCTCCAAGCCAGCCAGGTCTGTCAGGCAGGGCCGCTCTGCTCTGTCCTTCACCGGTGTCTTCTCTCCCCTTCCCTTCCTCTTCATCCTGTACTCCATCTCCTCTTCTCTTCTCCCCTGTCTTCATCTGCTCTGTCCCCCCGCGTCCCCCCATCTATCTCCCCCTCTCTGTCTCTTGCAGGTTCCACTCACTTTTGTTGAGTTATATTGTATACAGCAAAATGCTCTAGTGTTTATTTATTAACTATAGTTACAGCACCGTGAGTGTCCACTTGGTAACAGACTCTCAAGAATTACAGATCCCATTTGGTTACACTTTGTGAATACTCTCAGATTTGACCAAGGGTTAGATTAACACTGCGCCTTTTACAGTGGTACGGTCTGCACATGCAGTATGAGGGACTGCGAGTAAATCATGTGATTGTGTTCTGTTTTTCAGGAGGCTGCCGTCGATGAACGACGCGGACGAAGGTGTTGAAGTTTCCGGATTCCGGACGAGTCCCCACTTCTTCCTCTGGACGAATGACAGAGCCCCACTTCTGTTTATTTAAGTTATTTCCCTCACAGAGGTGTGTGTGTGTGTGTGTGTGTGTGTGTGTGTGTGTGTGTGTGTGAGAGTGTGAGAGAGACAGTGTGCACATCTGCAGTGCGTGCACATGCATGCATGCATGTACTGTATGGATGGGAGTGTATGTACACGTTTGTATGTGAATCTGAGTGAATTTTCGACGGTACCTAAGATTTGCAATCTTTTATCATTTGCGATTTTTCCTTTTGTTTACTTTTTATAAGGTTATGATAACTCATACCATTGTCACAATATCAACAAAAAGGACTTTACTATTGATACTTATTGTGGTTTGTGTTTGTAACTAGCTACCTATTTAAGAATGTATATTTGTATGTACAGTATACTCATGTAGAAAATATATAATGGACAATTTTAATATTTCCGACATCTTCCCACCAGTTCACCGCTCTTTGCCAAGACACATTCATACTGTAAGGCAGTGGTTCTCCATGTCTGGCCCAGGGACCACCGGGGGGGGGGGGGTCCAAACGAACACTTAATGGGTCTGTAAACTCAGAGAGTGGACAAATGGAACCAAAAGAACCCTTAGTGGTAAATAAACGGCAATAACCGACACGGACAAAGGTGTTGAATTCTCCGGATTCCCGGACGAATCCACACTTCCTCTGAACATATGGGAGAGGCATAGGCACACTTCTGTAACTCAGAGTGGACAAATGGAAGGTTGTGGGTCCTTGAAATTATACTGGACTGACAACCTACACTGTAAAAATCCTGCTCATGTAACTCTAGAGAGATAGAACCAAATTAACAAATGTTTACGCTACAGACCCGCAAGGGTCCATTTAGTCCCCTGGTGGTCCCCAAAACCTGACTTTGAACACCAGTTCACCAGTTCTGTAACCAATGACACACAACACAAACACACACACACTCACACACACGCACGCACACGCACACACACACTGTACAAGAAAAGGTCATACAGTCTGTAGTAAAAAAAAGAAAGGAAAGAAAGAAAGAAAGAAAAAACTAATCAAACATGGATTAAACTGGATGCGATTTTTTTCCCTGTTTTGTTTGGTTATGGTCATTGTCCATGACTGTATAAGTATAAATGATAATGGTTACAACCATGCTGATATTAATACTATATCCTCATTTTTATTTTATCTCTACTGGAAATGTTGATGGTGCACACATGCAGAGCAGGGACAGCACCAAAGAACGCAATAACATAACTAACACGAATACTGTGTGTGTGTGTGTGTGTGTGTGTGTGTGTGTGTGTGTGTGTGCGTGCACGCGTGCATGTGTGTGTGTGTGTGTGTGTGTGTGCGTGCGCGCGTGTGCAAGTGCGCCTGTTGTACGCGTGCATTCAACGTACGCGTGCATGGGCAAACATGGGCAATACCCAAGCATTGGTGCTTCCATGTTCCAAGCGAATACATTTTGACGGATGATAAATCACGAATGCAATAGACTGTCGGATGGTCCCCTTTGATCTGTTTTGCCCACGACAATCCTCCTTTTCCCTTTATTTGGCAGCATCCAAAAAAAGATGTCTACTGTAATATACCAGATATACAAAACAAATGACTTATTCCTGATTTATACTTGTTGGAAGTGCGCCGGTGTCATTCTCATGTTGGTGGCGTGAGAAGATGCAACCAACCAAGTTTAACTCCGGCTTTATGGTGCGTTGACAACAGATACAAAGCACATTTTCGAGCTTGACTGCAAATATCGCGCAAATGTTTCTATTCTATTCACATCTTTTGGATTAACTTTGTATGTGATCATACCGCAAAAAAAAAAGAATGTGCTTCGCATCTGATGTCTAAACCATGAAATGCCCAGACAACAATGGAACTTTATTTTTTAATCTGGCGTGTAGGAGAATGTACGAAGGCTTATTACTGCCATCTCGATGAGAAAAAAGAAAACGCGGTGGGGGCGGGGCAGTTTTCTGACATTAATCTCAGAGATTTCTGAGAAATATCTCTGAAGTTTCCGTGTTTAATGTGGCAAATCTGTGAGATTATAAAGTCAGAAGTTTGTGAGATTTTTCACAGACATCTCTGAGATTATTGTCACAATTAAGCCTTCAAACTGGTGGTCCTTGAAATGAAAAAATAAAATAAAATAAAAAAGTTGAGAATCATTGTAGTTATAACAATGTGAAGTACTATCAAGACAATGGCTTCCTCTTATCAGCTGGTTTGAAACCTTAACTGAACAATAAGTAAATGGCCCTGTACTGTTCATTATAGTCTCGTGAGCCATGCAGACTGTTGCCTCCCACAATGTCCAAAATGCTTCCATCATACAGTCTGGAGCAACGGAAGCTTTGAAAATGATCAGAGGGTAAAGCGGAAGATGACGCATCCTCGTAGTTTCGTCTTTACAGTCGTGCAAAATGTTCATTAGCAGAGGAGTGGCTGTGTGAGACTATGTTCATTAGCAGAGGAGTGGCTGTGTGAGACTATGTTCATTAGCAGAGGAGTGGCTGTGTGAGACTATGTTCATTAGCAGAGGAGTGGCTGTGTGACACTATGTTCATTAGCAGAGGAGTGGCTGTGTGAGACTATGTTCATTAGCAGAGGAGTGGCTGTGTGAGACTATGTTCATTAGCAGAGGAGTGGCTGTGTGAGACTATGTTCATTAGCAGAGGAGTGGCTATGTGAGACTATGTTCATTAGCAGAGGAGTGGCTGTGTGAGACTATGTTCATTAGCAGAGGAGTGGCTATGTGAGACTATGTTCATTAGCAGAGGAGTGGCTGTGTGAGACTATGTTCATTAGCAGAGGAGTGGCTGTGTGAGACTATGTTCATTAGCAGAGGAGTGGCTGTGTGAGACTATGTTCATTAGCAGAGGAGATGTGGCTGTGTGAGACTATGTTCATTAGCAGAGGAGATGTGGCTGTGAAGCCCCGGGCAGAAACCTTTGTATGTCCAAAAAGGTTATACTTTTCAGGACCGAAAAAAACAGTGTGTCAATGGATCCAATGTAGTTATTATTATTACGGTATTATTATTATTACGGTATTATTATTATTTATTCATGCATCCATGCATCAGACTTTCAGCATATTGCATATTTAGTGTCATTTATTTATTTAGTCATTTTATTAGGTTATTCAGAAAACGTAATCAAATTACTGAAACAAACTGATACAAAACAAACTATAAACTACAAACTATATAACTATAAACAAACTATAACATATTTCTTAATCCTTTCACCCAAAACGTTTATATGACTATTGACATAAAAATAACACTGTCACGTCTGTCAGTTATGTAACATAAGAGGATTAAATGGCCAAATAATGTTGTTGTTGTTTCTATTTTGACTTAGGCAATTATTTTGGCCTAAGTCGCAAGACCAATGTGACAGCCCACAAAAATGTCCTAAGCCACACTCTTGAGATTGGCCATTTTACTAAAAGGGGCGGGAACAGCATGATCCTTTTCAATTAGGATTTAGACCAGAGGTGGCCAGGTCATGAAGAGCTGACTTAGGCAAACATATTTTCGTAAACAAAAGAAAAATAGTAGGCCGTTATTTTAAGAAGGTGACACTGACGACAACAAGCTTGTGAAGCTTGTAGATTGGCTGTTTCTTTTTGCTAGTTATGTGTGACACAGACATACAATGAAATATAGTAAGTAAATAAATACATGCAGTACATACATAAAAAAGATAGATGAAAGGAGATACAAGGTTTCTGCCCGACAGTGACAATATCAGACATGGTGGACAGCTGAACACTGTGGACAATGCACTAAACCCTCACTCTCCTAAACCCTCAAAAGGTTGTTTTGGACAAGTGGCACACACGCACACGTTCTCACGGGAGTTGTCCCGCCCGCACACGTCTAGACAGACTCACAGCAGGTGCAGGGACTGAAAGTATGTCCGCCCTGTATACCCTGTACTGGGCCTCGCATGCTGTTGGGGCCAGGCATGGTGGTGGGAACAAATGGAGGAGAGACACCAAGCCTCGTGGGTAGAAAGCTTTGACACAGCACATCGTATATTCGACTGCACTCGGAAGAGGTGTCCATCCGTCCGACAAGCTGTGTGAGCTTGTAGATCAGCTATTTTCAATTAGGCTATTCGATTAGTTGATTCATCGAAAAAGTAACCGATACATTTTGTGAGAAAATAATCGATAACTGCAGCCTTAGTTTGAACGTAGCTTTAAAGTGGCGGTCATACTGAGTCCAGAAGACAAAAAGCAAACAACTGCAAGGTGTTAAATCTTCCCCCCGTTAGCTTTTTTGAGAATGCACTTTTTTCAAGAAATCAATTTGCCCTACATTCCAATATATAATGGTCACTTTTATTGCACCTGCATAGCCCTTAGCAAATAATCTGTCCTATAGCTTTTCCTGATGCGCACAGAAAATCTGCCTTCCTTTTGACTGTAAATATTTGCCCGCCCTTCCCGTTGTTCGACACATTCTCACACGTGTGAACGGGTGACGACGAGTTGGGCCATATTCGCCCGTCCATCAGCGTTTGACGCGAGGGGACTCCCTACGACTCCATGGGTTGACGAGGTTGACGAGGACCCGTTCACTCACGACACTGTGCCTATCTGTGCGCAACTCGGAACAGCAATGACTGCTGAGTGGTCTGAAACGGACTCGAGCCTTTGAGAGGCACCCCCTCGAGCTTGCAATTAGGAAGCGAGTGGTTGTACCAACAGAACAGGCAAGCATGCCTTGTTTTAAACATTTTTAGTGGACTTGTCAACCTCTTAAGGTCAATACATATTATTCCTGACGTCGTAAAATGTCCCTGTTCGGAAAGGCTTACCGAACTATAGTTCAGAGAGTCAGGACATCTGGAGTTGCACGAGTTCCGGGAAAAGGTTCTGGGGCCAATCCTTCCGATACTCCGACTGATGTCAATTAGTATTTACATTATATCAGCTCGGAATAATACGGATTGGACCGTGCTTTATGAGTTGGGGTCAAGAACAGCATTTCCGCATAACCGTGTGGGTGGAACCTGGCTGGACCATTGTAAAAATGGCGTGACGGAGGAGGTAGGGGGGCTCCCGTCACCTCAAATATTGACGGATGGTCCGATGTTGCCGCAGGCCGTCACTAAGGGTACTACCCAAGAGTGAGAAAGTGTAGTATAGTCTCGCTGGAAGTACTGTGTTTGACGGGATCTCACAGCAGCTTTCCAGTGTTCTAGGACTGACATTGTGTGGTACCAGCCAGGGAGGAGAGTTAGTCTGTAATGTGACAGAAGCGGGTTAATACCATGGGAGCTGTACTGAGATGGCCCAGCCTCATGAGGCTTTTAAGGGATTGCAGGCGGCATTAGAAGCAGAATAATTATTTTTGATACGTTTTTCCTTGTTCAGGCCTCTTGTGTGACATCATGTTGCTTCTTTTTTCCCCACACCCTCCCCCCATCACACGCGCACGTGCCACCCCAACTTCAATTCTCTCCCTGAAGCAGACTCTGCCGCCTGCAATATGGTATGAAAACATATATTTTTGAATCGTGCGTAGGTGGAGTTCCTGAAAGCTCTACGGTCCCTTATGAACTTGAACGTTCTTCAAATAAGTCCCCTTTGAGAATTGAAGCGGAGATCTGTGGAGGGTAAGGGGAAAAAAAACCTTTGTGAGAGAAGTAGCTCTGGTCCATATCGGCATATGCGAGGGACTATGCATTTACTCATTGATCAGGTGTTTAACGACTACCGATCTATACTGTCAAAATAAAAGAAAATGTGGTTTTGTGGTGTTTAAAGTCGTTTCTCCACAGTGGGAAGCCTCTCAAAACCCTACCTAATTGTGTAAGGCTAGGGCCACACCAAAAAGACGGCCTATAGGTCCGACTTTTTGCATTGGTTTTCAGTGTGAATGGAGCGTTTTGTTGGCATTGCAGAAAAGGTCTATTTGAAGCAGATAAATGCTCGAGACCGTTGCTGCTTTCCCCCTCTTTCCAATCGGATGAGTCGAAGGTGGACGTCAAGACAGAAAGCCTTGTTGTTTTTTTAAGGCTGTGCTGGCTGAACACAACAGGTGGCTGCGCACAACCTGTGTCCATCAGCCTGCAAACAGCGTTGCCTAAAATCCACTTCACGTAAAAAAACTTTGGTTCATTCAACAGCTGCATCACCTACTGATCTTGTCAATGGCATTTTTCTATTTTTCTTTTTTCAATGGCATTTTTCTATTGACCGCATTCGTAGGTGGCATTGTTGAGTGAATCAAAGTTGAGTAACAAAATTATATTCTTAATTTTTACTACAATTTAGACATTGGTAGACATCGACAACCTGGGCAATCATTGGGCAATGAGGAAATGCATAGTCGCTCGTATACCATTGGCGAGAACTCGCTAACGCTAAGGACCAGAGCTATAAAAGTAGGAAAATTGCACATTTAGCACTGTGATGGTGAGTAAGAAACAATTATGACATTATTATGTCACTGGTTCATACATGAAGTATAGCATTGAGTTGTTGAAAGAAAATATACAAAAAGAAATACACACATATATATATACCGCATATAAAGAATAATGAACCGGGGACATGAAAATCAAGGATGGAAATGGCTTCTGAATTTTTTGGTTCGCAATAGCGGAACATGCTTCGGAATGTGCAGATTAGTCATATTTCAAATAAACAATATTGAATCATTTTGCATCCTTTGTTACAAGCCGTGCTAGACTGTAGGCTATATAACAAGAGGGTGGACACCGTTAATTAATGCTGTATACTTAGTTGTGCGCCATATAGAGTCCTGAAAGTAACTGATCTGCAAGATCGTCAATCAGCTATTTTTGGGAGGCTGACAGATGGCGTTCAACTCCAGTATAATTCACCCTTAAGATGTAGTGACGCTTCTACTTTATTTGCATACAGGGTCACGAATGTCCCCTTAACTCTATCAAAGAGAGAATTCATATATAATATACAAACACATATATTTTTTGGCCTTGTCAGTTTCCTAATTGTGTAGACATGAAGTATATCTAGGTTGGAAGAAAAAAGAAAAAAAAGGCATTTGGGATCCAACGCGCATCCTCGCTCTGCTGAACACTGAAGCTCTGTGTTTTCAAGTTTTTAAAGTAAAAAAAAAGAAAGAAAAAAAAAAGCTTCACTTGCATTATTATCTCTTTTTTGTATGATGCACTGAAAAAGACATCCTTTTCACAAGTGGTATATGGAAAACAGAAGTGTTTTCTGGTCACTTCATAAAGTGACAAAAACAGGAAAAAAAAGAAAACAACAATATAGTATAGTAGAAATAGCTGTTGCATTATTTGTTACAACCTGTATGTAATGTTATTATGGAAGATGTAATGTCCTTCTGTAAATGTTGTTTTATTGTTGTTTTACCTGAAATAAAAGTTTATAAACGCTTCAGCTGGCGTGTGTTCTTTTTATTAAGCATGTTCAAGTTCTGTTCTCTCTCCCTTTCTTGCATTTCTGTGGGTGTATTAGAAAAACAAAAGAAGATTCTACTAGGCTGTTTCCAGCTCAACACTAATGCATAACCACTTAAGTTCTACCTTGGACAAAGCACTCAACCCAGTCAAATAGACGTGCATGGCCATACAGCATATTACTCAAGTGAAAGTTGCTCTATCAAATTTGTATACGTGCTTGTTTAAAGTACTGAAGTATTCAAAAGCACATGCTTTTAAATGTACTTCAGTATGCAAATGTCAAATTTACAATTGCATTTTCTCTTTATTGTATTGGGATGCATGCATTTGGTTATTGCTTAATTGTACTTTTGTAAGTCTGGATTCCAGGGGGTCTCCTCCTAGAAATAGAATGGAGACAAAAGTACAATATTTGTTTTTGAAATGTGGAGTGAAAGCCATAAATATCTCCAAAATTCAAATACTCAAATAAAGTACATCTGGTCAAAGAACTTTACTTAAGGTGAATGTACTGTGTTACTGTATCCACCACTGCTCGTAATCCTGTGGGAGTGTTTGAGAATACTATTTTACTTGACTCTTTCTTTCCGGATCAACCCTAATGACATTATAATAACCATGCAGTACAGTATTTATTGTGAGGGGTGTATGACATGTCACATTGTGTAAGTAACCCTACAGTCCTCGCTGACTATATGGCCTCATAAATTCCTCCGGTGTGTTTGTTTCCACACTAAAGCCCCATTTATACTTCATCGCACAACGGAGCATAAATTAGACATTATCCCTGCAATGGAGTGGAAGAAAGTTGATACTTGATAGTGTTTTATTTTTTATTTATCTATCTATACGACAACCGTATGGAATGAATACTTAGGCCTACTTGAAACCCCATTTGTCTTCTTGACAACTTCATCAACCTAATGCCCACTGGGCAACGTAGATAAAAGTGAAAAAGCAAGACATTCTGGTAACACAAGTGGTTTTCTAGGCTTTATCCCTCTCTCCTGGGTGCAGCGCGAGGAACCAAATCTTCCAGCATTCCTCTGTCAGTATACATTACACAGTTTCTGCCTTTCTCCATCCTCCAACAGACATACTTCAGTGCCAGTTGGAAAGCGAGGCTGAATTAGGGATCGTCTTTTTTTTTACCTACTGTACTTGTCGGTTTATATACTCACTGCCACTGGGTGTTGCCATATTAATAAAATACTCATTAGAGTTATTAGGCCTACATTAGCTCAAATGATGGACAATCCTTTGCTTCTGTATTACTTGAAAAGATAATCTTGATAAAACTATCCACAACAGAGCACAATGCAATGTCACTCCATTTTTACAGTAGCCAATTATTTTGACACCCTTTTGCCTGTAATGCCAAATAGTACCTCACATGTCTTACCCACTGTTGTTGTGTATACCCGCTAGTCCGCATGGCTCACCTTACAGTGAGGAGGCCCCACCAGGAGGACTTTTAACCTTTGTCCTGTATACTCCTCCCGTTCAACATTCCCTGTTGACAGGTGCATGCAGCTACCTCGTCCCATGCCAGATTCACCGTGGTGTGTGATCAGTAGGTACTTAAACCCTGGCCTGCGCCACCTCGAGCTAGAACAACTGTCGGGTGCAAAACCTCATATGTCCAAAACGTACTTACTTGCTTTTCAGGATTCATATTAAAAAATGACAAAAGTAGCAGATCAACAATTGTGTGACGCTGTAGTATGATCCAGCTAGGGGCATTCATTTTAGTATGATCCAGCTAGGGGCATTCATTTTAGTATGATCCAGCTAGGGGCATTCATTTTAGTATGATCCAGCAAGGGGCATTCATTTTAGTATGATCCAGCTAGGGGCATTCATTTTAGAAAAAACACAATGAGCAAGAAATAAGAATATATAGGCTAGCTATAGGTTTCTGCCCGACAGCAACAATACATAATACATTAGCCTAAATGGGTGCCATATAATTGGCCTTGCAGCCGTTAGTTATGTGAGTTCACACAGTGCTCTGCATGTACAGATAAAAGACGTGGAAAGGTGACAGACCCCAGTAGTCAGATTGTGTCCTGGTGAGCTCCCAGTTGTGTGTGTGTGTGTGTGTGTGTGTGTGTGTGTGTGTGTGTGTGTGTGTGTGTGTGTGTGTGTGTGTGTGTGTGTGTGTGTGTGTGTGTGTGTGTGTGTGTGTGTGTGTGTGTGTGTGTGTGTGTGTGTGTGTGTGTGTGTGTGTGTGTGTGTGTGTGTGTGTGTGTGTGTGTGAGTGTGTGAGTGTGTGAGTGTGTGAGTGTGTGAGTGTGTGAGTGTGTGAGTGTGTGAGTGTGTGAGTGTGTGAGTGTGTGAGTGTGTGAGTGTGTGAGTGTGTGAGTGTGTGAGTGTGTGAGTGTGTGAGTGTGTGAGTGTGTGAGTGTGTGAGTGTGTGAGTGAGTGAGTGAGTGAGTGAGTGAGAGAGAGAGAGAGAGAGATCCCACCTCCCTGGGGACTCACAGAGACACATTACTTTCATCCCTGACTGTCCCCAGTGGCTCACATGGGCCATAATGCTGTATTGTTGAAAGATATATAGAAGCCATTTACTACCACTGATTATTTCCTCTAAACAATGACAGATATTTGATATACTGTGTGTGTGTGCGTGCGTGCATGTGTGTCAGTTATATTTATAATAATTACATTAATTATTATTGTTGTTATAATTATTTTTAAAGCAAAAAAGTGTGTGCTTGTGGTTTAACTTAATTATAATGGGAACGGTTAGGGATTTATTTTTTAATCTTGTGGCACTGCAAAGATCAAATGGAATGTGTTCTATCATTTTTAGAGTAGCCTACACACAGGTGTAAAAGTTAAATTGTTAATTAAAACAAAAACAATGCTACATAACATATTCCACGTACACGTTAAACGGTAAAAGATGCAGACCTTCCCTAAAAAAATCTCAACCATCTGTTTTTTAGTCCCACCCTTTTTTCCATATGAAGGAGAGAGGCTGATTTACCCTTCGTCGCGTGACGGTGCCGCGCGGGCGAACATAACCCCAGATCTACAAACCATGCGTGCAAGCGTCGGCGACGCGTTGTAGGGCTTGCAGATCGGCTAGTGCTCGCCCCGGCGCGGCACCGCCCGTACGACGAAGCACAACCAGGCCAGTATATTGGCTTCCCAGAGACAGCAGGGCGCCTGGAAACAGGTTTGAACAGCAGCAGAGCAGCGCACAACACCACTGTCTGTCTGTCTGGGGGAGAAAGAGACGAGAAGAGAGCTTCATGAGGAGCGAGTCTGCTCTGTACACTGTTTACCTATGCGTTCTACGTATGCTGTGGATTATTTACGACCTGTACGCGACCCAGAAGTTCGGGATTACAATCGGCGGATCTTTCATTTCCACGCGTAGAAGGTAAAACTAAGCAAGATTACTGAGGATTTCCCCCCGTGTGGAAGTATATCGCTACGTTTGTGAGAAATCTAACAAAGGGAGAGAGCGATAGAGTGATCTATTCGGGGAAGTATACACCTAACACCTCGCAGGGGAGAGAGCGAGAGTTCTTTTGGGGGAAGAAAATCGCAAAGTGTGGTGTTTGGTTGGTTGGGCTGGCTGGCCATGGCCGTGGCTCGTCTCTTTACTATGGATTACAACAATAAACTCCCTCGCGTGTTTGTGCTGTTCTGCGTGTGTCTGACCGCGGCCGTGAGCGGCCAGTACAGCAGCGACCGGGGCATGTCGGTGCCGGACCACGGCTTCTGCCAGCCCATCTCCATCCCGCTGTGCACGGACATCGCCTACAACGAGACCATCATGCCCAACCTGCTGGGCCACACCAACCAGGAGGACGCCGGCTTGGAGGTGCACCAGTTCTACCCGCTTGTCAAAGTGCAGTGCTCGCCGGACCTGAAGTTTTTCCTGTGCTCCATGTACGCGCCCGTGTGCACGGTGATCGAGAAGGCGCTGCCGCCGTGCCGCTCGCTGTGCGAGCGAGCCCGCCAGGGCTGCGAGGCGCTCATGAACAAGTTCGGCTTCCAGTGGCCGGACAGCCTGGCGTGCGATTCGTTCCCGGTGCACGGCGGCGAGCACCTGTGCGTCGGGCAGAACATGTCGGACAAGAGCGCCCCGACCCACCCGACGCCCGACGTCACCGAGGCGCCGCAGTGCATGTCGCCGCACTGCCGAAAGGGACAGTTCAAGTGTCCGACCTCGCTCAAAGTGCCGCCCTATCTGAACTACCGCTTCCTCGGCCAGGAGGACTGCGGCGCGCCCTGCGAGCCCAAGAAAACCCACGGAATGATGTACTTCAGCGAGGAGGAGTTGAAATTCGCCAGGATATGGATAGGCATATGGTCCGTGTTGTGCTGTGCCTCCACCTTGTTCACGGTGCTCACGTATCTGGTGGACATGAAGCGCTTCAGCTACCCAGAGCGGCCCATCATCTTCCTCTCTGGCTGCTACACCATGGTGTCCGTGGCGTATATCGCCGGGTTCCTGCTGGAGGACAAGGTGGTGTGCAATGACCGCTTCGACAACGACATCCGGACGGTGGTGCAGGGCACCAAGAAGGAGGGCTGTACCATCCTCTTCATGATGCTGTACTTCTTCAGCATGGCCAGCTCCATCTGGTGGGTGATCCTGGCGCTCACCTGGTTCCTGGCGGCGGGCATGAAGTGGGGCCACGAGGCCATCGAGGCCAACTCGCAGTACTTCCACCTGGCGGCGTGGGCGGTGCCCGCCATCAAGACCATCACCATCCTGGCGGTGGGCCAGGTGGACGGCGACGTGCTGAGCGGCGTGTGCTTCGTGGGCGTCAACAGCGTGGACGCGCTGCGCGGCTTCGTGCTGGCGCCGCTCTTCGTCTACCTCTTCATCGGCACGTCCTTCCTGCTGGCGGGCTTCGTGTCGCTCTTCCGCATCCGCACCATCATGAAGCACGACGGCACCAAGACGGAGAAGCTGGAGAAGCTGATGGTGCGCATCGGCATCTTCAGCGTGCTGTACACGGTGCCGGCCACCATCGTCATCGCCTGCTACTTCTACGAGCAGGCGTTCCGCGAGCAGTGGGAGCGCACGTGGGTCAGCCAGACGTGCAAGACGTACGCCGTGCCCTGTCCCGTGCAGAACCACCCCAACATGAGCCCGGACTTCACCGTCTTCATGATAAAGTACCTCATGACGCTGATCGTGGGCATCACGTCCGGGTTCTGGATCTGGTCGGGCAAGACCCTTAACTCCTGGAGGAGGTTTTATACGAGACTGGCCAACAGTAAACAGGGCGAGACCACAGTGTGATCTCACGCAAAAAAAAAACCCAGCAACAACAAAAACTGCAACCATGGCCCACACACAGAGAGCATGTGTGTGCGTGCGCGCGGGCACACACACACACACACACACACACACACACACACACACACACACACATACACACACACACACACACACAGAGTAGGCTACATACAAACAAACGCAACAGACTTAGTTCATTGACAGACTGAATGATAATCCTTTTTATTGTTTGTTTTTTCCCCCCCTCGGGATTTACCAGAGACACTTGGTTGGTAATATGACATTTTTAAATGTACATAAACTTTTTTTGTGAGATTTTTTTGTAAGTATATATTTGTATTTAAAGAACAAAAAAAGTTTGTTTAAAAAAAAACTACAACAAACCCTTTTTTCTTTTTCTCCATACTTTGGGACATAACGGAATTGCAACCATCGCCACGACAGCGAGCCAGCCGAGCATTTTAAGTAACGGATGTGGAGGTCTTGTGACCTCACTTAGCTTCTGGACACCACTGCGAGAAGATTGTTCATGGCTTTGATCAGTGGACTGCCAGCCTGTGTGTGTGTGTGTGTGTGTGTGTGTGTGTGTGTGTTGAACATTGGGCCTATTCTAAGGCAAAAAAAAGTCCCATGAAAGGCAAGTGCTTCCTCATGCTCTGTTATTATGGCCTGTACAGTACGTCTAGTCCACGACTACTGTACAGCAGCACAGCATCTACATGCCTATAAGGTTGGACTGGTTAAAGAAGGGGACCACTTTTTGTGGAGGAGGTATACAGTTAAGCCTCAGTTGTGTGCCGGTGTCGTGCTCAGTAAAATGGCAGATATACAAGCTCACAACGTGTCACCAATGTGACGCGTTGTGAGCTTGTGTATCTGCACGCGGCACCGGCACACAACAAAGTATAAATCGGCCTCAAGAATCCTCTTGTGTTCATTTGACTCTGAGAGCGTACGCATGGAACCATTCGAACTCAAATTGAGGGCAAAACCTTGACAACCGAAATCCTTTTGCTCTGGTTGGTGTGAGGAGATTAATACTATAGTTCTGAAATATGCTCTGTCTTCTGTGTCTTTCTAAGAAATGTTAATGTCGCGAAATTATGACGTCAAACGCCTTGTTTCACGTCATTGTCGAGTCTATTACTGTAATTTAATTGCAGAAATACACCATTTGTTGCCACACTATGTTATTAATTTCACACCAGAGCAGCAGGATTTAGGTTGAAAATCATCTGCGACGTTTTCCTTTTTAACTAAGGCTGATTTGACCGTGTGGATGTTTGTGCATTGATGATGGGGAGGGGTTAACATTAACCGTGCCAACAATTAAGAGTCTTTGAGCCGCAAGAGTTCACATTGATCAGGTTGTATCTTGGTTAGTTCAAATCCACCCACTCTGACATTTTTCACAATGCCCTCCCAAAAAAAACCACGGTTTAAAAAAAGAAACAATCTTGAGTGCCCGCTAATTCAGTCGGTGGCCAAATGTTTTGTTGATCTTCTCATGTGGAAGGAAAAACAAAGCTGAGAATTGGGGGGCAAACAGGAATCAGCTGCACAGGCTCACTAGCACAGACAGCTGAAATACCAAGCATGCACCCTAATGGACTGCAGCCAGCCTCCTTCACACACTAACTGCAACCCTATACTTAGCTAAAGAACATAAAAACATAAATAAGCCCAGTCACACTATATTATAGGCCTATACGGGACTTATATCTAAATCTGTTACCCAACTGGCTACAGTGTTAGACACTTGTAAGATTTCCTACAGAAAGAAGGAAAAACTGATGGAAAGTTTTAGCTTTGTTTGGGGTTTTTTTTGTTTCTCCGTCTGACTGACATTTTACCATCTCTCGTTGGGTGAGTCAGATTTTCCAAACCTGTAGAGTGAACTATGTAGGGCATGGCTGTGAAAGGGATACACTTTGTAGACGGAGCAATTTGTCATCGTTTGAAACGGTGATGATCACTGCTGTGCTAATTGAATTACGGCATAATTGCATTGTCCTGATGGCTGGCTGTGAGCAATTCTCTCTCTCTCTCTCTCTCTCTCTCTCTCTCTCTCTCTCTCTCTCTCTGTCTTTTTCTCCCTCTGTCTTTCTCTTTTTCTCTCTCCATCCCAAACAATGCTGAGCCTCATCAGATTATATGCCTGATGGTGCTGGGGACAGAACAGGCCTGACCTGTACCCAGATACTAGCTTGTGTCTATTCTATTGTGCACTAATGCAAGAAAACGCCTTGTTATTGAATTTCCTACAGATTCCCCTTCAGGGCTCGATTGAGGACCCCCCCTCACACACACACACACACACACACACACACACACACACACACACACAGTGGTGGATAGTAACAAAGTATATTTACTTGAGTACTGAATTGATTTGGAGAATATCTACATTTTAATACAGAACTGCATTTAATATTAAACAGAAAAGCTACTTTTGGAATTTGTACTTTGACTGAGCAACTTTGACTTGTTGTAGTGGAGTAATATTTGACCAGGAGTATTTATACTTGTTCCAGCACTGCTCTGTGCTCTCACACATGCTACTTTTGTTTGTTCTTGCCCAGTTTTCCGCATGGTGCTTTTTCACGTTGATCTACGCCACAAAAAAATGTTTCGATGGCTCTGTTGCAATACCGTCATGGCTTTTCAAATCTGTTCCTTTGCATTTGTTATATATATGAAAAAAGAACCTTTATATTTATAGAAAAAAAGCAGTCTTATATATCCCACACTGATTACTTTATGAGAATAAAAATCCCACCATTGCACAAACTGTCCATGTGGCTTTCTGAAGAAAAGGAAAAAAAGTCTTGTGTTTTGTGGCAAAATGAATTGTGTTGACAGCTGATCCCGGGCCTCTTTTTAATGTGTGTGCTGTTTTTAATAATCCAGCACAGGGCAGGAAACTGGAACCAATAGACAAAGAGAAGTGGCTTTTGTCACGTTTTTTTCTTTTTACCTTTTTTATACACGGCCTGTTTTGAAAAATACAAACTTTGCAGTTTTCTCGCTCCATATTTTGTTGGCTAATCAAATGCAGCACTTTAGCTAAATGTGTGGTCGGTGGGAGTCTTTCTTGCATTGTTGGAATACATTCTAAACCAGTGGTGGCAAGTAACTAAGTACATTTACTCAAGTACAGTTCTTAACTACAGTTTTACAGTACATTCAACTTGAGTATTCTTGTCTTTTTATACTTTATGTGCTTTCCTCCATAAATACAAAACATGCATTTACCACTTTAAGTCCTATTTTATAGTTGCGCGCTGTGAGCTTGTAGATCTATTTTTAAAAGAACACATTTTTAAACAATTGTGTTGGTACTTTAAGTATATTTTGGTGGCATTAATTTTGTACTTTTGGTAAAGTAAACATTTGAATACAATGCTTTTACTAGATATTGCCACATTTTCGACCCATCTTCATATAATTGGTCCTCCTGTCCTACTAACTGTGTCCACTCACTCTGTGTCTCGGAGGAGGCCTGTTATGTGGACAGTTGTCAAACCTGCCAGCCAGTGACATCATCATTGGTAAATGGCTTATATTTCAGGAAGAGATAAAGGCTCTCTATTTAGAATACCCATTGATGAAGATGTCAATGAGGTGCAGAGTGAGCAAACGGAATTGTTTAATTCTTATGAGTTATAACCTGTACATTTGAAGACCAATGATATGAAGATTACATTGAAAAGTGTGTCCCAGTAAAAACAATAATTAAAAAATGTAAGTAAAGTGTACCTCTTCATCCACCAGTGATGGAATGCTCTCTAAAATCCCCCAGAGAGACTATGCAGGCACTCTTAAAATAGACCGTTGACCTCTCGTCTGACTGCAGTCACACATGGGTCAGCTGCCATTGTCATTGTTCACTTGTCTCCTTATAGTACGGGTCACACCCGCGGCTGTTGGCCCCCTTGCTTTTGTAAATACATTGCAGCTTTTTGGCCCCCTCTGTAGCCTTTTGAACTGTGAAATTGATATGGCCCGTTTATGCATAAGAGTGCTGTGAAACACTGCATGGCTTTGTTTGGGGACTGGGGAGAGCGAAGTTGATATGGTGGGACATGGCCTGTCTCATGGTGTTATGTTCACTCACTATGTATTATTACACAGGTTCGACAGGAACCTGTTTTTGTATTGCACTCCATAAAGCGAGGCTTTCCAAACCTTTCTTGCCGCGACCGCACAAAATAACCATATTTATGAACTGGGGACCCCCCACCCTGACAAGCACTTGGAAATGTAGGCATTACATTTAGTTTGACTCGGTTCCACTGATAAATGTTGTGAAAAGAGCCAAGCTTGTAGATCTATCTTCACAATATTTCCTCTTTCTTACGTCTTATTCGACAATTTGTCCATTTTTGTGTGAAAACGGTCTTAAAACTGTCATGTTGGTGTCCCTCCTGAGTCCTGACAAATGTCTCTTAAAACTGGTTTGTCCCAGTCTTTACCACAGTTAAAATAGATGTTGTTTTCTGTTGAGAGGTGCAGTCACAAGGTGTGCTAAGTGCTAAAGTAATAGTTCCACACCCTGCATGAAAACACCAGATGGGGGGGGGGGGAAATTCAAAAGATATGAAAATGGAAGACATAATGCTTTGTGAGCTTGTAGATCAGGTATAGACCAGTGGTTCTCAATGTAGGGTCTGGGATCCGCCAGGGCTCCTTGGAGCAGTTCTAGGGGGTCCCCGGCAAAATATTTATGCATTTATATGTTGGCTATTCTAAAACAATGAGGAAAACTCTTGAGTTTAACCTCTCAAATCCCAGCATTCCTGTTCTGGGGGGAACATTCACCAAAAAATAGCAGATCTACAAGCTCACAACGCGTCACTGTATGCTGAAAAAGAACGCACACGGTCTGTTTTGACTAAGAACAGAGGGTCTAAGACGTTAATACATTCTAAATATTATCAAAGTAATCTGCGGCACGTCCCCCCCCCCCCCCCATGCAAATACTTTGAGAAGCCCGGCCTTCCAAACAGACAGATGGTCTGTCTTCACGGTGTTATATTCACTCAGTTTGTTCCAGGTTCAACAGGAAGGTTTGTGTTGTCACCCTACTGCACCCTGGCTGTGACCCAACGACCCTGCTCTGGATGGAATCCCCCCCAGCAGCAAGGGCCAGCAGGGATGATGGTGCCTCTCCATATTGAGCTATACTGTAACCCCTGTATTGTAAAGGTTAGTCATATTTATTTATTATTTTCTATGCATGCACTTAATTCCCATCAATAGTTCTCATAGTGGTTAGAAAGTGCAATGCTATGTTAACTGCTTTTGCTGAGGACCCTCTGGGGACACACGCAGTATTAGTCTACGGGTCACCTTTTTAATGATGTCACATGTTTACCCGGCTGTGTTATGAAAACCTGTGGTTCTTTCGCTGTCAAACTGTCACTTAAGAATTTTTATTGCTAGTGGGCGTTTGGAGACCTGCCTGCTTTTGTCAGACGGCCTCCACTCCACTCAGTGTCTCCTCAGGGTGCTCTTCTGCACGTCGTAAAGAAGAATGCTAAGAGCTAACTGGCTAGTAGCTGTCCACCAGTGTTGGAAGAAGTACTCACATGTTCTACTTATTACGAGTTCTATTAATACCACAAGGTAGGTAAATGCTCTGTTAGAAGTAAAACTCTTCAATTAAAAATGTAGGCTACTTGTAAGGGCACGGTCACACCGCACATATATTCTACCTATGAGGGCGGATTCTGCCAATGCATTTAAATGTGAATGGAACGGTTTGAAGCCATTTGTGGATGTCAAAAAGTGCACAAACTTTGGTTCTGTGTCTGTGCGCTTGGATTCTGCTGCTGTGTCCATCCAAACTGGATGAAATAGCTAGCAGTAGCACTATAGCTTGGTGTGCTCCATCTCTTTCAGTTTAATTTTATATCGGCAATGTCGCTACTGCTACCATATGTCTTTTATTAGTTCTCCAACAGACCTCGGGTGGGGGGCGTGCCTTGGGCATTATGTCTTGCCCAAGGCACGTAAAATGGGCAAGACATAATCTCAAGGCACTCCCCACATGCTGTGAGTTAGATTAGCTTTTTGCTAACCACTGATTTATTAGGGGGCCTAATCGGTGCCAAATTCTATTGGACAGTGGCAATATTTTTATGTACTATAAAATCTCACATACTGTAAGCTGTTTGAGCGAGTGTGAGAACCATCTTGCTAACTGCAAGTTCAGTATCCATGAGAGAACTGCAGTGTAATGGAATTTTATTAAATTGTGGATTTGGCTCTGTGGAGAGGTGGTGGTTTCATGTGAGGCAGCACACTGTAGAAAAAAAGAGAAATGGAAGTGTGCAGAAATATGGTTAGGAGAACTTAATGGGACTTGGGAGCTGCAAAAACTATTGGCACTAAAATATACTTAAAGTACATCAAGTAAGAGTAGCCTATACTCATTCAGGTCCATTTCACAATTTCTTTCAAAATGTATATATACGTCTTCAAATAGCAGATCTACCATCTCACGACGCAACACGTTGTGTGTTTATGATTATGTGTTTTGTAATAATATATAGTAACTTAAAAGTTAGTTAAAAGTACAATATTTGCCTCTGAGATGTAGGGGAGAAGTATACAGTATATTAAAATACACAGTTACTTTCAACCACTGCCTAGAAACGAAGAGAGTCAGTGAGAAAGCCAGAGCGAGGGAGAGGGAGGGAGGGAGGGAGGGAGTGGAAGTGTGCAGAGATATGGGTGGAAGCTGCCAAAGATAAGCACTAGATAACACCCCCACCCCTCCAGGCGCGGCGCTCCTGTGATTGACATCTCGTTAGGAGCTTGCTCTCGTCTCCCACAGGAGAACGGCTTTATATGCTGCAGCGCCGCGTCCTTGATAGTAACACCGTCACACAATATCACAAAAAAAACCTTAATTATTATCTGTGCGAGGGGAATTGACAACAATTCCTTAGGGAGAACAACACGCTCGCCATGATCCAAATGCTAACATACTTCTCTCGCACATGCAACTCTTCTCTTCCAGATTGACACTATAGCAGATAAATAAGGGCACAGGCTTGGGGATTTTAGTAGGAGCCTTATCTAAATTGTAATGCAAATGATATGAAAGTACAACGCGTATAATAATCCACTGAGTGTTGTTGGTGCAAGAAAACTAGGAAAAGAAATGCAATGATGTGAGTGCGTGGGCACATGAGTGAGTAACCTGTGACTGATGTGTGTGTGTGTGTGTGTGTGTATTTTATATATATCTCAAAAACACGTCATCAAGTCATTCAAAGGTGTGAGAAAGACAGGTGCAAGACAAGTTCACAGTATCAGGCAGGATGCTGGAATCTAAATTGGGACGCCTGCTGCGATGAGAGCCACAAACATTCTACTGACCTTGAGGGATTTTCAAATGCGAAAAAGCTGAACATTAAAATAGAAATCAGTGCTGGTGAGAGAGAGAGAGAGAGAGAGAGACGCGCAGCACTGGAGGTCCGTTTTCCCGAGGCAGCAAACAATTCCTAATTATAGCGCAGCCCACTCACTGCCAACTCCCAAGAATGTACCTACAAATCCTGTTCCATATTCAAATGCTTTTTTTTATGTATATATCAACACAGGGAAACATATCCGCAAGTGACTGGATATTTACAGTAATACGAATTTTAATAACACAAAAAGGTGTTTCTGTCAGGCAAAAACCAAAAAGGTTCCATACTGCACTAAACTAGAAGCTTTTGCTTGAATGAATGGATGCTGTGCTTGGTTTGTGCTTTATCATCAAAGGGTTTGAGTAGCGAGCGGGTGGTCTTATGAAAGTTAAAGTCATTCCAGGAAGCAATGAAAGACAATGTCAGAAACACTCGTACTGTTAGACAGGGGCTTCTGGGAAATGTCAAGGTCAGAGAGAGAGAGAGTGTGTGCGCGCGTGCGTGTGATTGACATGGCACAGACCTAACTAGAACAAAGTAAAGTGTATTATAGGGCAGTCATGTCAGGCTTTATGCAGCCAGCATAGCCTCCCGTCAGGCCGTAGCTCTAGTGACGTTATGGGACACATACTGTATGACCCTCAAAGGCCACATTTACCCGTCACTTAATTTGATCATGTCCCGATTATTACCCCTTGAATAATGCCTAAGTGCCGCTATTCAAACCTATCAATTAAACTCAGTCTTGTTCTTGTCAAACTGTATATAAACTGTACGACAAGTACCACCAACCAAGCAAGTTGTTGTCCCTGTCGGGTGGAATCCTCATACTGTATGTTAAACTGTTACTTTTCAGGATTCAAATTCAAAAGCATCAAAACAACTAGCAGATCGACAAGCTCAAAACACGCCGCGGTCGATCTGCTACTGTTGATGCTTCTGTGTGACACTTTAGTATAATCAAGTATAGGGTTATGATTTTGTGCAACATGTTTACAATGCTGGACTACCTCCAAATAGACAAGTCTTTGCCACGAGTTTTTGGCGTCACCCCAAGGGAGCGAAGGTCTCAGGTTGGGAAACACTGACCTAAATGTGTCTCGTCACTGTTGTGTGAAACAGACGGCATGAAGAAGATGAGAATCCATACCTCAAATGTTAACCATGTTCATTTACTCAAGTATTCAGAGATACTTTAATGCTCTGTGCTCCACTACATCTCAGTGGCAAATATTGTACTTTTGTTTTTACGTCTCCACTACAATGATTTGACAGCTTTACTTACTAGTTGCTGATTTGTATTAATACACAGCCCAAATTATATTCTTTAGCTATTTGAAAGCAGCATATCTACGAGCTCACAACACGTCACAACATGATGTGTTTTGAGCTTGCAGATCTGCTATTTACAAAATATATAATAGAAATGAAACCTTTTCTTTTGATACTTTAAGTAGCCTACATTTTGTTGCCAATAATATGCTTGAATTGAATTAAATGCATTTTCTTTGTAACAGAGTAGATTTATATTGTGGCATTGCTACTTTGACTTGCGTTAAACAAATCGAGAGTACTGCCTGAATTTGTAAAAAAACAACAACAAAAAAACAACAGCGACGATAATTCCATTACCCCATATGCTCGATAGCCTAGCCGTGTGCTGTGCATAACCAGCTCAGTCTCATGAATGCCCAATGCATTTCCCCCTGAGCATAAAAAAACAAAACACTGGGGTTTAAAATGTGTGCTGTCCAAAAAACAAGGGGAAAAAAAAAAACTGTTGACATACTTTCTGGAAGACAGGGGGATAAAAACAGCAACATGTCTCCTCCCACATAGTTAGAGCACTGCAGCCATAAAGAAGAATCTGATCCTGGGGTTTGTGAAGAAGAGAGGCCTGTCATTTAGCTTTCCTCACACACTATCCTAAATCAGAGTCACGCTCACGCTTTTGCAGTGGTGGAAAGTAACTAAGTGCATTTACTCAAGCACATACTGTCATTTTCAGTACCTTTGCTTCTATCCTATCTCAGAGGCAAGTATTAGGCGTATACCTTTTTAACCGCTTTCTTCCAACTAACTATGTATTGAATTCCAACTAACTATGTGAGACAAAATAGTGAGAATAGCCGATGACATCTTGAGATGTGAGCTTGTTGATCATGCTATTTTCACAATGTTTTGAGACAGTTTCGTAAGTAGGACATTTAAACAAAACATATACCGGTAGGTTGAAATATGGAGATACACACAGACACACACCTCTGCTATACTTCTACTAACATCAGTGTTTTAGGACGCTGATTTTATCAATGAGCCATGTTGTGAGCTTGTATCTGCTATTTTTGGTACATTGAGCGCCAGTATACTAAAATCAGGTAGAACTTCAACCCCAACCCCGAAATCTAACCTCTCTAATCATAATATAATCTAATCATAATAACCACCCACAAACTTGGAGACAAATTCTTAGTGAAGCCCTCTCGCATGCAGACACTCGACGCCCGTCAAGTTAAGTTCACAGTACACATAACAATGTTGTCACTGTCGGATGCAAAGCTTGCATGTCCAAAACCGTTAGCGATTTTCAGAAATAGTGAAAATAGCAGATCTACAATACAAGCTCACAATGTGTCAAGATACAAGGTTTATGCTTGGCGGCAATGATATTAGGCCTATGTACGTTCCATCTATGTCGGGTGGAAACCCGACATAGACGACGTGTCCAACACTGTGACTTTCCAGCTATTCAAATTCAAAAGTATCAAAACTAGCAGATCTACAAGCTTGAAACGCGTCGCTTTGCGCCACCTTTCGAGTTTGCAGATCTGCTACTTTTGAGAGCGAGTTGCAGACGAATTCTCCCACACATCCAGCGGTTCTTTGCAGAGCGTGCGGCACACAGAACTGGCTCCCTGGAGGGAGGGGGGGGGGGTGGAGAAAGTCGAAAGAGAAGAAACACAAATCAAATTCAATTATCCGTCCTCCCGTCCTCCACTGTGAGTGTTTGAGGCCAAGCTGAATGAAACTATGCAAGCATGAAATTTCCTAATGGAAGCCGTCTGTTTTTCAACCTCGACTGTTTCTTAAAAGAAAACGGCAAAGATAAGAGCCGCCATGGAGAAGAAAGAAAGACTGGAACGCAAGAGAGGCTACAGTTTCATGCCTTCTTCTTCCAGAAGCAGAGACAGAGAGACAGACGGAGAGAGAAAAATGCTAGTGTGACAAACTAGTCGAGGGACACTTATACCGGTGGCCAGACATCCCGGTTTGGCATTGGATTGTCCCCGGCTTCAAGCTGTGTTTGTCCCGACAAATATATCTCTAAAGAAACCAAAATGTCCCGGTTTTCATCACAATTAAAATAAGAACACTTCTTGTTTTGAGTTTCACGTGGATGTTTATCCTGTTCTGTTGAAAGGTGTGCGGTCACTAAAAACACTGTCCACCCTGATGAAAACTGATAAGGGATTTTAAGATTGGCAGCCCCACATCCAGCCCAAATCTGATTTCCTTTCCAGACTGAAGTTGTGTTGGTTTTATACAGTCTGAACAACAAGGAATGTGATTCAAATCAGATTTTATGTGCAGACTGCATAAATACGATGCGACTCCAATCTGAATAGGGCCTGCAGTCTGAACAAGCTTAGGCCGAAGGGTTCCGGTTTGGTCAGCCCTTAAAAAGTAATGACCACAGTGTGTATGAGTGACCTCGGTGCAGCTTCATAGATTCTAACCAGCTGGAAATCCTTGTATATATCATCTCTGTCACGTGGAATCCTCATATGTCCATTTTCATCACGATTCAAATTAAACGGTAGCAAAAGTAGCAGATACACAAGCTTGAAACATGTCACTTTGTGCTACACTTCGAGTTTGCAGATCTGCCACTTTTGATGCTTTTCTGTAGTATGATTAAGTAGGGCGTTAATATATGAAAAGGAAAAAAAGTTAGAATTTGGAGATAAGAGGTTTCTGCCCGACTAGTTGACTTGTGGTTGGTGAATGTGGTACATACAGTGTGTGTGTGTGTGTGTGTGTGTGTGCGTGTGTGTGTGTGTGTGTGTGTGTGCGCGCATGTGTGTGTGTGTGTGTGTGTATTATAACGACCTATCACCAATTATCTGCCACAGTAGCTTGAAAACAGCACAGAGGTGAAAACGAGGTTGCGCCAGCCAGCTAACTGGCTGTGTCCCGCTCACAAACAAACAACCACCCCGCTCGTTGTGTAAACGGGGTGCACACTTGGTGCCTCCCTCATTAGCGCCAACGAGGAGCCCCTGCAGGAACTACTGGTGTCTCCTGTTGTGCGTGTGTGTGTGTGTGTGTGTGTGTGTGTGTGTTACTTGACAGGAGTATTTCTACTTTGTGGTATTGCTATAGTTTTACTTATAGGCATATAAGTTAACCAAAAAAAAGAAAGAAAAAAAAAAGAAATCTGAGCACGTTGGTTCTCCCACCACTGTCTAATGGGAAACACAGGGCCGGGGTATAAATACACACATGCACGCACGCACTACAACAGAGAGCGGTGGTGTGTGTGTGTGTGTGTGTGTGTGTGTGGGGGGGGGGGGGTAATGAGAACCATGTTGTTGGGGAGGGCGGAGGCGATAGAGGAGGGATGAAGCTATGGATGTTTGGGGGGGGGGGGGGGGGGGGGGGGGTTGTTCATGCTGAAAGAGGCTTTCCTGTAACATAGCTTTCTGATCCAACATGCTTTGGTGTGTGTGTGCGTGTGTATATAATTATATATAATATGCTACATGTGTCCTGGTATGAGTATTGAAATAAAATACTGGTTGATAACAAGGGAATATATTTGTTAAAATATGGTTGAATATTTAACCCCGAACTGTAGTGAACGGAAAATATGTTTTGTGTAGTTAAACCAAATCATTTTCTGTTGACAAGGTTTGATCATAGGGGGCGCTGTGGGGAAAAAGCATGGTAGAAATAGGAAACAGGAAGTGAGGTACCAGGAACATCTATAAAAGTACAGGAAGTGCAGGCCATGTGGTCTATTTTATGTATCAAAAGAGTGTTTGGTGGTGGTTTGTCAAAGAGACTCTTTTAAGGCTATAATACTAAACCAGAATCAGAAATTGATAAACCACAGAGTAGTGGCGCCGGAAAACTTTTAGATCTGAAGAAGAAAAGTTTGGTCAAGGAACATTTCTGAGGGTTTAGCTCTGAATCAATTCAGAGCTTTTGGACAAAGACAAACCTGCTGTGGCCTAGCTGCTGACTTGGAAGGTTGGGTGAGGAATATATGTTTTTCCCTTTTTGAGCCGTACGGCTCCATTTGGTTCCATTTGAACACTGAGTTACAGACCTGGTATGGTCATTTAAGCCAGGGCTAGTCTCGCATAGCCATATAACTATTCCACAATCTCCAAATGATATATAGAGTCTGGAACTACACCTCCTGAAGTATAAGGAAGAAAGGAAGATGACATTTACGTTCACAAAATCATATTTTAAAATATCTTTACATTTGTTTTTATTTATTTTTATTCCATTTCTGCTAAGCAGCAAGCTATATATGCTTAGCTGATTTACATTTATATTATGATAAATTTGCAGGACTGTAAAGATGAAATGGAAGTGGGGAGGAGGCTTCACTTCCGCTTTATTGCTTACTCATGATCAGAGCTTCCGTGCTCCAGACTGTAATGAAACATTTGAAACTGTGCAAGAGGCAACAGTCTGGCCACGCGTGACTATCCCAGGGCTAGCGCTTTATGTGTTTCTGGTAATATTATTGTCCACTCATGTTGTATCATGTCAGTGCCAACATGGTGATGATCCCGGGAACCTATAGCTCAGGGTTGTTGCATCATATGAGGTACTGTACCAGTATACGCAGGGTTATGTACGTACTGTATGTGTGAACCTACTAGATCAGGGTAGTTGTTGCATTATATGAGGTACTGTACCTGTATACCCAGGGTTATGTTGTACTGTATGTGTGAACCTACTAGATCAGGGTTGTTGTTGCATTATATGAGGTACTGTACCTGTATACCCAGGGTTATGTACGTACTGTATGTGTGAACCTACTAGATCAGGGTAGTTGTTGCATTATATGAGGTACTGTACCTGTATACGCAGGGTTATGTTGTACTGTATGTGTGAACCTACTAGATCAGGGTTGTTGTTGCATTATATGAGGTACTGTACCTGTAGGTTATGTACTGTATGTGTGAACCTACTAGATCAGGGTAGTTGTTGCATTATATGAGGTACTGTAACTGTAGGTTATGTACTGTATGTGTGAACCTACTAGATCAGGGTAGTTGTTGCATTATATGAGGTACTGTACCTGTAGGTTATGTACTGTATGTGTGAACCTACTAGATCAGGGTAGTTGTTGCATTATATGAGGTACTGTAACTGTACCAGTATACCCAGGGTTATGTACTGTATGTGTGAACCTACTAGATCAGGGTTGTTGTTGCATTATGTGAGAAGATACATGGAGCTGCAGGGGCGACATAACTACAAGTGGCAGCAGAGTCTTTAGCACTGTGTTGAAATAGATGTGGATAAGCCGTGCACACACATAGTAACTATGCACGTGGATATATTTCACTGATGCATGTGTTGGACTGGGTTGGCTGGATCTGTCTGGCTAGTTAGGGCCGGGGGGGGGGGGGCACACAAGTCAGTGTGTGCTTATTGCGGTTCAACCGACCCGCTCCCATGTCTGTCTAGACCTGTCAGAGGCATGTGATTTAACGCCACCAGGGCGGGTGCCAGCATCAATTGGGGCGCAGAAGCCAACAGACTCCTCAGGGGTGTCATCTGGGGTCCCTGCTGCAGGGGATGGCAGTTGACACCCTTCCGTCACATTGGCATAACCCAGTTCTTTTTTTACATATATCCTCGCTGTTTGTGCAGAATCCTCGTATCTCTCCGTGTTTCAACTTTCTTCATAAATGAACGTCCTACTTCATGCATACAAGAGTGTCACACAAAAGTAGCAAAAATATCAGTTCTACAAGTTCGCAATTCGTGATGCGATTTTAAATAATAAAAGAAATGGAACTGTTTTAGAACATACAAGGTTTCCACAAACCGCCAGCGGCAATATTATTATGCATAGTCTACTCTGAAGACGCACCTCTTCAGTCCAGATGAACAGTGTCTTTGTCACTTGTTGTCATGTTTTGGTTCTTGGATTTGTTTTCTCCCTCCTACTACAAATGTTAAGAATGTGATTAAGATTAGATAGCATGTTGTTTAGACAGATGCTCGGTGCACTGTTTACCTTGTTATCCTAGACTCAAACTTCCAAAAGTCCTGATGCACTATCCATGTTTTCATCAACATACTGAACATAAACATCAGACACAGGCCAAAAACTGCTTCCACTAAAATGGAATGTTTTTGTCAAAAGAATTCCCACATTGCAAGAGCGTTAAAAAAAACATAAACCGAGCACTATACCAGGGTGGCTTTCGGGTGTTTTTTGGGTGGCTCCGTGGGTAAAGTGCCTGCCCACCACCGCGGAGGTTGTGGGTTTGAATCCACCGCGGTGCATCCGGTTTTGACGAGTGTCTATATATATATATATATATATATACGAACACAATTGGCCTGTGTTCGGGGGAGGGCGATTGTCATTGTATGTATTCCTACAGTATGGGCTGGGGGCAGCACCTGGCAGCATGGCTCTACGTCCTCCCAGTGGGGGCTCCTCACTGGCAGAGGAGTCAGTAGGATGTGTGTGTGGAGAGGAATCAATTGGCGTTTGTCTAAATTGAGGTAGAAAAAGGGGTAAAAGAAAAAAACAAACGTCAACACAGTCAAGATATTGATGCAAGAACACTATACATGTATGAGGGCCTAATATCCATCTGTGTGGTTTGGAATTGGGATTGAGCGGGAACAGTGTGTGTAGGAGGGGGGTTACATATGATGTGCTCCAGTCCTGAGGCGTGTTAACATTCTGCGAGGGGCTCCTTGGCGTGTTCTCAGCGCCAGAGTCTCGTTGGCAACTTCACGCTGGCTTTGGAAGTGAACAATCTGACTGCACCAGCGTGACTGTTTTGATTTATACGGAGCGGATGGTGGTGTAAGTGTGTGTGCGTGTGTGTGTGTGTGTGTGTGTGTGTGTGTGTGTGTGTGTGTGCGTGTGTGCGATTATTTGGAAGCAGGACATTTTTTTTTAAACCTTTTTTAATATGCCATATTCCTTTTTTCCCTTTTTTCTCCATTAGTATTGTAGATGGGTGGTGGACTGATGGTGCTTTTTTGATGAGTCAAAAACAGTCCAAAATATGTTGGCCAATTCTTTGCGCTGTTGGGAATAAAGGAATAAAGACTTGGTTCTGGAAAGCAGAATCTCTCTCAGAGAGAGAGAGAGAGAGAGAGAGAGAGAGAGAGAGGGAGAGGGGGGCGTGAGGAGAGCTAGTAGACATAGGCTCTCCCCAGCCGGCACCAGTCTTTATTAGTGGTTGTCCCAGTAATATAACCAACCTCTCTGAGGAGAGCTATAGAGTTTCCTGTTACTCCCGAATCTCGGCCAGAAATTAGGCCACCACCATTACCTCTATAGCTGGCTCTGAGGAACCCCGAAGCAGAGAGCCTCCAAGAACAGGAAGGAAAAAAGGAGCAGGCAGAGAGGGAGGGTGTGAGAGAGAGAGAGAGAGAGAGAGAGCGAGCCAGCAGCCAGCCAGCCAGCCAGCCAGGCTTCCTGGCTGTGCACCAGAACTTCAGCGCCCACACAGTAAAAATCCTCACTGTTGGTTTGAGCTTCACAGAGAGGGTACAGATGGGTCTCCACTGTACCAGTGTTGTTTTCGTCGACTAAAACTACCTTTTTTCACTGACCAACACTAAATAGAAACTAAATGAAAACTAAGCTATGGTGACTAAAACTAAATATATCGACAATTTTGTCAAGAAATAAAAACTAGACTAAAATGTTAAGAAGGGACTAGTGGACAAAGATCCAGTGTAAGTAATTTTACACATGGTTGCATGCTGAAAATAGCAGATCTACAAGCTCAACGATTGGCTATTTTCAGCAAGTGTAAAATCAGCCATTACGACGGCGTCAAGCGTATATTTAGTCGACTAAAATCCTATGAAATTTAGTCGACTAAAACTAGACTAAAACTAAGACATTCCAGGTGACTAAAATGTGACTAAAACTAAATGAAAACAATTCAAGAGACTATGACTAAAACTAAAATCAAAATGTGCCGCCAAAAACAACACTGCACTGTAGCCTCTCAGAAGCAGTGCTGGGCAGTAACAGGTTTAATTTAATATATTACTGTAATATTAATATTTTACCCAGTAACAAGCAGTTTATTAGCCTAATATTATTACATATTACTATGTTAAAGGTATATTCAGTGATTTCACTTCATTCAAATATTACAATTAATATTAATATTGATTGGTGACTCTAATGGAGCTGGCTAAACAGATTGTGTTGAGGGGGGGGGGGGGGGGTAATATGTAGGCTAATGTAATATACCAGTAATATATTCCTCTTCTTTACAATTAATGTAATCTAATATTATTACTTTTTTAAGGATTAATAAGTTACATATTACTCTCCTCAGTAATATTGCCCAACACAGTAACACTGCTTGCAGGAGTTATGGATAAAGGCCTAGTACTCCAGTTTTAGGTGATGAAATGGTGGTTATTAATTTAAAAACAGAGATGTGTTTAGGTGAGCGGTGAAGTGCTTACCACCGGGGCGTGATAGTTAGTTTACATGTTGGTTACCTTATCACCTGAGGAGAAGAGGGAGAAGTGTCTTTAAAAAGACAGACGTCTCCTGTCTTTCCACAAAATAATAGAAAATGCTTGATAGTGGCCTCGATAAATAACCTGGCTGATCGTTAAGGTGCTCGCTATCAAAAAGTATTAAAAGTAGGGTTGGCCCGATCGGATCGGCCGATCACATCATTTCCAAATGATCGGAATCGGATCGGGAGCCACAAAACGTAATTTAGATGAATAACAATTTAAGTCCACACTAATTATCCATAATGTATAAATGATGGATAAGGGTGAAGACAACTAGGCCTTTTCATGGAGGGGTCAGAATAATATTTTGACTTAAACTGTTATGTGTCTACAGTACTCAATTGTCCTCTTGAGCCCTATTTTACACTCGTAGATCTGCTTCTATGTATGTATTTGGTTAAAATGGGTAGGGTTTAAAAAAAGCAAGAGTTTGCTCTGGTGCACTGGCCTAAAAGTGGGTCCTTAAAAACTGCTAAAACTTCTGAAATGTATGCATGTAGATATGTATGTATGTATGTGTGTAGTATTTAAAAGGGGGGCTTTTTTGTAAAAAGACCAGCCCACCATACCTTAATTTATTTAAAACTACTACAAAATAGGGTTACCAGTGAAGGGCAATGCCTATGTATGTATGTATCTATGTATGTATGTATGTATGTATATAAACATATATGATTCATAATTTGATTATTTATTAATAATCAAAATCCATCTTTAACTAACTGAAGCTGCGAAATAGATTTAGTAGAGTGAAAAGTACAACCTTTGCAGTATAAAGTGAACGCCATGCAAACGCATGAGTAAAAGCGACTCAAAATGATACTTAAAAGGTACAGACAGTACTTGAGTAAATGTACTTGATTACTTTCCGCCACTAGTGTGGTGGCTGCTACAGGGAGGTATAGTTCTGTGTCTCCATTCCTTTTATAAAGGAACAATGACTTTGAAGATTTGAATCAAAGGAAAGGAGACAAAATCCACATAATCCCCCCCCCCCATCTCCCCCAAACTGTTTATTTAAACACCCACCAGCCCGTCCTCATTTACAGACTGGCTCTTCCTTAAACTGCACATTAGTCAGCAATTAAAAAGCTATACTCTGGTCAAATGAAAGCCTGTTGTTTTTGTTTGGCTTCTCATTTCCCCCTGTTTGTCTTCAAGCATCCTGAATTGGTGTAACAGGGTATCCGGTCGTTTGCGCTCCTCTGCGTGTGTGTGTGTGTGTGTGTGTGTGTGTGTGTGTGTGTGTGTGTGTATGGTTGTGTGTGCGCGTGTACTTGTATTACTATACAGTACTTGTGAGTGCCAAATATCCTCACAAAAGTCACTCCTTACTGGGCTACCGACATGCGCACACAAAGGACCACTTCACCACTTTTTAACCTATATCTTCATATAATAGGTCCTGCACTAATAATCATGATAAAATGGCACGATTTTTTCCTACTCAGTCTGTGTCTAATAGGAGGGCTGTGGGCAGTTTAGAAACCGTCTTCCAGTGACGACATCATTAGGCAGACTTTTTTTTTACAAGAATGTTTAGATTTTCATTATCGTGAGAACGATGGCTTCCATTTTCGCATTGCAACTTTTCAGGACTAGAAAGCCTGCAGTTTCTATTAGCCTGTATTCCCCATCGATGATGTCACTGGAAGACAGTTTCTGAACTGCCCACAGCCCTCCTATGAGACACAGACAGAGTAGAAAAAAATTGCAATTTTTTTTCATGATTATTAGTGAGGACCTATTATATGAAGATAGGTTGAAAAGTGTGAAGTGGTCCTTTAAGCCTCTCCAATTGATCAGCCGACGCAGGGAGGCTGGAAGTATACCTTCGCTAAAAACGCCGGGACAATTAACGCTCCACGCGTCCCAAACTCTTCTCCCTTCTGGCTCCAAAACTATGGAATGCACTTCCCATTACAATCAGAACTGCAGACTCACTCCAAATCTTCCGCCGTCTAAAAACCCACCTCTTCAGACTCTATAGCTCTTATAACTCTTATATATAACTCTTAGCCTGTACCACTTGCCCTAGCCTCGACGACCTTACGCATAGGCTAAACTTATGTAACTTAGATAGCTGCTATATAGTGTATACGCACATAGTTTCATTATAATTCTATATTATATATATTCCACTGTTAGGTTCTTAGCTCACATATGATGTGTGTGTGTGTGTGTGTGTGTGTGTGTGTGTGTGTGTGTGTGTGTGTGTGCGCACCCGTGTTTTCTCTGTGCTTGTGCCGTTTTTGGCGTCATCGATAACTCAAGCCATATAATATTTATTATCCGTCGGTCAACGGTGGCGAGAACGCCGCCAGCACCGTCCAAGAATAGCCGATCTACAAACTCACAGCACGTGGCATCCGCAACACGCTTTGACCTTGTAGATCGGCTGTTCTCGGCGCGTGACACCGTCGCATGGCACAGTATAAACGGGGCCTCTTCACAATGCCAGGAAGGCCATTCATTCATCCGGCTCCTGGCCTGGGCTGCATGCCTGAGACACGGAATACCTCCGCTCCAAATGTACTCCCTGCACTCACTCAACCAGCCAATTACCCTGAATCTGTATATCAAGATTAGACCATTTATAAAAACAAAAGAAGCAGCCGTGGTGGGAAGTAACATATAAGTACATTTACTCAAAAGTGCTGTGCTAAAAGCTGCACTTATCTATGTAGATTTCCTTTTCTACCCGGATTTGAACCCAGTCTCCTGCGTGAGTCTGCTTGCTCAGAGGATATCCAAGATGGCGCGTTCCAGTCATGTTGACAACCTCAGCTAGCAATCCAATGCTAATCTTGACTCGATCGATCAAAAGCTCTATAAAAGACCAATTCACGTAGAATCTACGGTAATGGCGGGTTAACGGTTAATATAGTGGTTGCAAAGGTTTTAATTGATTCCCTTAGTGAATATTAAGTAGTTCCGGTCAGATGGTGGGGGGTATGGGGGCCACGCATTAAAAATAAATGAATCCACAAAACTAGCGTTATTTGTTTTTCACTATTTCCATATAGTGCAACTTTGAGTAAACCCCTCTGTCACATGGACATGAAAAATAGTTATTTTTGAGTGGTGCAACCGCTCCTACAACCAGCAATGTCTGTGACGTTCACCTATGTATGTGACGTTAACCCATGCACCTATATGTATGTGTGAGCACCAGTATGAGTACCAGTAGGGGCGCTGTTGTGCCATGCAGAAACAGAGAGAGAGACAGTGCTTACAGACTGTTGCCTGCTAATGTGAGAGAGAGGGGGGGGGGGGGGATTTTTTTGTGTTCAGAATCACTACGCCAGCAGCAGCACAAAATCATAGTTCCATGTGAGTTGAACGGAAGTTGCACTATAATGGTAGTAGTTTACTTTACACATTAGTTTTGTGGCTTCATTTATTTTTAGTGCGTGGCCCCCAGTGACCCCCACCAAATTATCGGAACTACTTAATATCTGAACTAACCTTTTAAGCTCAGTAGTTGAGTACATGTACTTCGTTACTTTGGGTTCAACTGGCTCTCTGGCGCTGCACTAGCTGCCATAGCAGCTGATTTATGAATAGCTCACCTGTTGCCTTTATGCAAATAAAATGCCACAGCCCTCGCTGCATGGCTGGTTACTTTGGAAAGACACACTAGCTGAAATATTCTCCTTACACAGTGAAATCCCCTGTGTTCATTCAACTCTGAGACTGCACATTTGCACACTCTATGACGCATTGATGCTGTTTCCCAAACAGTGTGTGACACTGCCACATAAATGTGTGAATAAATGTATTTCCTGTCCTGGTATGAGTAAAGAAATGGAAACATAACATAATGGGTGATGACAAGGGAATATATTGGTTAATATAATGGTTGAATTTTTAACCCCGAAATGTAGTGTAAGGAAAAGTTGTTTTGTTTTGTGTAGTTAAACCAAATCATTTTCTGTTCACTGTTGACAGGGTTTGATCATAGGGGGGAGCTGTGGGGAAAAATCATGGTAGCAATAGTTCCAGGAAGTGACGTACCAGGAACATCTATAAAAGTACAGGAAGTGATGCTCCTTTTCAGTATATACTCTGAGTTACTCGCTTAATCGCATCTCGCTTTCTCGCTTTCTCGCTTAATCGCATCTCGCTTTCTCGCACTATCGCACAATCGCACAATCAATTTAGCACAATCGGTCTCGCACAATCTGTCTATCGCAATTCGGTCTCGCACAATCGGTCTAACGCACTTCGGTCTCGCACAATCGGTCTATCGCACTTCGGTCTCGCACTATCGCACGATAAGAACCCCCGGCCCCCCCTTACTTCACTTACTTTTTTTTTTACTCTCGCGTTGTCGCGCCCCTCTTGAGCAGACCTGGAGCAGACCAGTCGTTGGTCCAGACCCTCTTGAGCAGACCTGGAGCAGACCAGTCGTTGGTCCAGACCCTCTTGAGCAGACCTGGAGCAGACCTGTCGTTGGTCCAGAACCTCTTGAGCAGACCTGGAGCAGACCTGTCGTTGGTCCAGAACCTCTTGAGCAGACCTGGAGCAGACCTGTCGTTGATCCAGAACCTCTTGAGCAGACCTGGAGCAGACCTGTCGTTGGTCCAGAACCTCTTGAGCAGACCTGGAGCAGACCTGTCGTTGGTCCAGACCCTCTTGAGCAGACCTGGAGCAGACCTGTCGTTGGTCCAGAACCTCTTGAGCAGACATGCAGGAGCAGACCAGTCGTTGATCCAGAACCTCTTGAGCAGACCTGGAGCAGACCAGTCGTTGGTCCAGACCCTCTTGAGCAGACCTGGAGCAGACCAGTCGTTGGTCCAGACCCTCTTGAGCAGACCTGGAGCAGACCTGTCGTTGGTCCAGACCCTCTTGAGCAGACCTGGAGCAGACCTGTCGTTGGTCCAGACCCTCTTGAGCAGACCTGGAGCAGACCTGTCGTTGGTCCAGAACCTCTTGAGCAGACCTGTCGTTGGTCCAGAACCTCTTGAGCAGGCCTGGAGCAGACCAGTCGTTGGTCCAGACCCTCTTGAGCAGACCTGGAGCAGACATGTCGTTGGTCCAGACCCTCTTGAGCAGACCTGGAGCAGACCTGTCGTTGATCCAGGCGACAACGTCTGCGTTAATCGATGCCCGTCTGAAAGGACCTTTACTCATACATTTATGAGCTGCATTTGTATACGTGAACGATTGGGACTTGACTGTGTATTCCCATAGCTACTGAGCTGACTGTCCCCCCCCCCCGACCCGACCCGACCCACCGCTTGTTTTAATTTCCCGTCTCCATGGTGAATAACGAGGTAGCGGATTAAGAGTGTACGGGTCATAAACGTTGCTTGGCTCACACACACGCTGCTCCCAGTGACTCCTCGACCAGAGGCCCACCGCAGCCGTGACAGGGCCTCATGTCAGCTCGCTGGCTAGCTTTATTGGCCACGAGAGAGGGCTGTAATTAGCTACTAGTGGCTCCGGGTCTCTAGTCACACACACACACACACACAAGCGCAAACACACACAGACACACAAAATGATGGGTGCCGTCGCCCACATGTATGCACTTGAAGCGTAGTGCGTGTCGTCAAGCCCTTGAGGGAGGGGATGGATGGACGGGCGGACGGGACGGACAGACGGAGGGATTTGCCAGGGGGGACGGTGGGGGTGGGGAGTTCCATATACCTTTTGATATCTACCCTATAGGCAAACTCCCAATGGATCCATCCTATAGAGAGAGGGTAAAGGTTGGCACAATGCCATAGTGTAGCCCAGTGGTTCCCAAAGTGGGGTCCGGGGACCCCCAGGGGTACCTGAGGGAGTTCCAGGGGGGACCCATCTATTTTGTTCATGTTCATAAAGTGCTAAAGTGTTTAAAGCAGTGGTTCCCAAACTTACATTTAGATGTCTACATTTAGACGTCTACATTTAGACGTCTGTATACATTTAGACCAGAGGTTCCCAAAGTGGGGTCCGGGGACCCCCAGGGGTACCTGAGGGAGTTCCAGGGGGGACCCATCTATTTTGTTCATGTTCATAAAGTGCTAAAGTGTTTAAAGCAGTGGTTCCCAAACTTACATTTAGACGTCTACATTTAGACGTCTGTATACATTTAGACCAGTGGTTCCCAAAGTGGGGTCCGGGGACCCCCAGGGGTACCTGAGGGAGTTCCAGGGGGGACCCATCTATTTTGTGTTTAAAGCAGTGGTTCCCAAACTTTTTCATGTCAAGGACCCCCATTTAGACGTCTACATTTAGACGTCTACATTTAGACAGTGTCCCCCCGAGTGCCTCCCCAGTGTCCCCCTGAGTGCCTTCCCAGTGTCCCCCTGAGTGCCTCCCCAATGCCTCCCCAGTGTCCCCCTGAGTGCCTTCCCAGTGCCTCCCCAGTGTCTCCCCAGTGCCTCCTCAGTGCCTGCCCAGTGTCCCCCCCAGTGTCCCCCCAGTGTCTCCAATAGCAATACAAGAGCAATAATACAAATTAATGTATGTAATGTATTAATCTTATTCATTAATGAATCAAATTAATTAATTAATTAATCAAAATTGCGGCCTGTGCCCAGCACCATGCCAAAGCTTTTTCCTGCAGGAAACACTGCTTGTGGTTGTAAATATATTGTTATCCGTGTTGCGAGGATGAGGGGGTACCTGGAAAAATATCTACCCCAAAAGGGGTACCTGGTCAAAAAAAGTTTGGGAACCCCTGGTGTAGCCTACACAGTAAAATCATCTGTGCTAATTGATCCATTTGTAACTCTGAAAGTGTGCAAATGGAACAAAATGCACCTGTACAATTTTACAATGTCCTTTAAAATAACTCTCTTTTGCTCTCTTCCGAAAAAAACCGAAGAGGTTCTCCTCGGATCGCTGAGTTGAAGGGGCCTGCACAGGCCAGGACTGACACACGCATACCACAGAGGAAGAGACTGACACACGCATACCGCAGAGGAAGAGTAACGACAAAATAATTCGCCCTGAAATTAGATCTCGGAAACCCCGTAACAACTAGTGTGTATACTGTACCTGCCCCAGCAGATGTGAGGAGCTGCTGTGTGCTTCCTGGGGTGTGTGTTCCAAGCTGTGCGGCACGCCGCTAATGATCACCTGTCACAGGTGAGGCCTGGCCTGACAGTGCAGAGAGAGAGATAGGGATAGGGGTATCATCATCAGTTTGCAACAGAGCCGGAAGAGAGAGAGAGAGAGAGAGAGTGTGTGTGTGTGC
>NC_137868.1:11801439-11845693 GCF_963924005.1 Protomyctophum bolini
CTACGTGGTGCAGAGTGTTTATGCTAGTTACTAATAGATTACTGCAATATAATAACTTCCCCCAGTAACCAGTGGGGTGTAACTTATTAGAAATGGTCAAAACCACCATAACATTTCAGCTATTAATTAATTAATGAATTACAAAGTAACTTTGCGGTATTAAGTCAAAACAGTTTGATCACCACTGTGTCTTCATGTCACTGGCTTCCATTGAAAATGAATGGTATAGACTGTATATTTGTGTAGCTGTCAGTGTGAACACGGCATAAATACATAATTAGTAACTCTAGAGCATTGCAGTCCTGCCCCCTTTCAGAACGACGAGGCTGCCGGAAGACAATTTTCCATTCCTTTGCCAAGAAAACAATAATGGCAGGGTACAACACTGTGTACACTTCTTTCTATATTATTTGTTCTGTTTATTTATTGCCATGACTTGTCAGGAGGCGAGTTGGCTTTGTCCGAGGCTTAAAGGTCTTTAAATAAATACTTTCTGAAACGTTTTTGGAAAAAGGAATGGGGAATTCTCTTCCGGAGCCCTCGTCCTTCTGAAAGCGGGCGGGACTTCGACGCTCTATTACTCTTTCTGAGCAACTTGCCCAACACTATTGTTTGGGTGCATGGGGGGGATCGGGGGGATCGGATGGGACTCTGGGAGATGAGTTGCGTCTCGGGCTGATGATAGCCTCCCGGGGGGTTGTCGGGACAGTTATAGGACCTCCTCCTCTGGGAGATGATAGCCCCCCGGCGCGGTGTCAGGGCAGGTATAGGACCTCCTCCTCTGGGAGATGATAGCACCCCGGGGCGGTGTCAGGGCAGGTATAGGACCTCCTCCTCTGGGAGATGATAGCCCCCCGGCGCGGTGTCAGGGCAGGTATAGGACCTCCTCCTCTCCTCCCCCACGGCGGTGGTCTCCTGTTACCAGCATGGACGGAGATGAGTGAGTCCACAGGTCAGGGGGTCGCCCCAGCTTCCTCTTTGGGGGGGGGGGGGGGGGGTTACTAAACAGAAAGAAAAAAGAAGAGGACAGGGGCGTATATACTAAACAGGAGAATCAATACCTCGCTTCAAAGCCCCCCATCCGTCCGGCCCTCTGCAAGGTATCCGTTTCTGTGTCCACTACCCTCCAGGGGTGGAATGTTGTGTACCCCCCCCCCCCCCCCCCAACACTCCCTCCCTCTCCTCTCCCTCTGAAATGTGAAGAGAGCGTACAATTTTTTTCAGATGGGGACCACATACATAATTATCAGTTTGGGGGTTCTTGACACGAAAAAGGTTGAGAACCACTGGCTTACTTGGCTTGCAGTCCGTTCCTGTCCAGAAATATGAGTAGTATAAGTAAGTTGTAATGTTGTGTATAGCCTACTTATATATAGCCCATCTTCAACTCAAAATGTGCTAATATAGCATCTTTAACTCTATTTTCATCGGTTATTTGAAAATATCAGATCAAAGAGAGAGCATTTCAACAACACAAATCGTTCTATGGGTGTCAACCCAGGCACAACATATTTTCAGATGGATATCCACTACTGATTTAGGCTTCCTTGACACGAAGAACTTTGAGAAGCACTGACTTTAGGCTTTACTGCACCGCACCGCGCCGTCAAGCCCACCTGCAGGGGTGTATTTGCATAATCCTGTTAGACTAATTGATAGTGCTTTGAGGGGTGGGGGTGGGGGGGGGGGGGGGGGGTGGAGGGCCCCTGGGTTTAAGGTGGGAGACCCTGACTGGCTGTGATGTCATCTCAGCTGGCGGTGGGCTCGCCTTTAAGTGCTTTCCAATATGTTGGCAGATCAAAAGAACACACTCAGCGGAGCTGCAGTAATCACCTCCTCTGCTAGGTGTGTGTGTGTGTGTGTGTGTGTGTGTGTGTGTGTGTGTGTGTGTGTGTGTGTGTGGATTGTATTGGTTGTGAGGTACGGATATGCAAAGGGTTGCTAACTTGCTGGCATTTCCAAAGATAGCCATGGTGACATTTCTATTGACTTTGATGTTTTATAATCCCTCACAAGTTCCCGAAAGCCAACTGATATTTTACGTGTGTGTGTGTGTGTGTGTGTGCACGTGCGTGTGTGCGTGTTTGGTGTGAGGTGGGGTGTATATGATGCCCGCACGAGCACGCACGCATACATGCTTGCATCTGCCTGTGCCTGCAGTATGTGCATCCATGGATGTATGGCCACAGAACATACATTAGCCTATGCAAATAGCCGATACAGCTTGTAGAGAGTCTGTCTCATCATAATTGACCATCTAAGCACCAGTCAGCTGGATGAAGCTGAAACTAAATTTCTCTGCAGTATTAACACATGAAGATCACCATGGGTGTCGTCCTCACATGAAGAATGATGTAGGTTCAAAATGGGCAACCCTTCCCTCTAACCACCACGTGAACCCTACAGCTCCCCGACTCTGTGCATGTCACGCCGCGTGGCGCGCCGGCCCATAAGCTCGTTGAACAGCTATTTTCAATATCCTCTGTGCCTCAGGGTATTGCTCCTATAGGGCACCTATAGGCTTTGTTTGGATAAGCCCCACCTGAGGATCCAATGCTATGAATCAAATCAGTGTCTTCTTTTTTGTTTACATAACAAAACAATGTTTTTACCCATCATTTCCCTCTATACAGTAGCAGTTATCAGCCACTGGGGTGATGTGGTGGCTTCTACCTGCAGAAGCACACTGCCATATATCGCTTGTATTTGGGTATTTTTCGACATTTGTTTTGGTCGACCCCAAAAGCCTTACCATGCCGTAAATCGTTAAATCGCTGAAAACGCATCAAATGTGTTTTGTCTATTACAGTAGCTCTGATGTATTATTCCAGTTTATTTCAGTTTTATCTAGCTGATTGGAAAAGCACTATACACATAAATCCATCACCATTATCATTTAGGTTTCTCCCATACACATTCATTCCCTTCTCGTTTGAGCAGAGATGATATGCAAGTGTTACTTTTCAGGATTCAAATTCGAAATGTGTTGCTTCACGCCGCGTTTCCATCTTGCAGATCTGCTACTTTTTGACACTTTTGTGTGACGCTGCAGTACGAGTTGTAGGCTACAAAATAACTAACAAAACAAAGCACACAAAAGGAGATACGTTTGGAGATGAGAGGTTTCTGCCCGACAACCACGACGCTATGCTCACAGTATAGTTGCTGCTGGGTTTCCTGCAGGAGGCCATAATACACTGTCATCCATCCTCATTGAAATGTTAACGATAGGAAGTGGTGTTAGGTGAAGGCCTTTCAGGAGCTTCCAGCGCCGGCTTCCTGTTATGGACTCCATTCCCACCAAGCACTTCCCCCCCCGCTGGGATGAGCCACGGCGGGGTCACTGCACGGCCGCCAGGCTGGGAGAAGTGAATGTAGCGATGCCACGAAAGGGCCTGTATTCCAAACGTTTATTGAGTAAATGCACCACTGTAATAGTGAGAAACTTTCATTCTTTTTGCGTGCGTGCGTGCAAGGGGAATGCAGATCACATAAAAAAAACAGGAAATGAACAGTTCCTCAAAGGTCTCAGGTCTCCATTCTGGCATGTCAAACATGTCAGCTGTCTGTCTGTCCGTCATCACTCAACTGCATGCTGCTCACATGTCATATCGTTGCTGTCGGGCAGAAACATCTTATCTCCGTATTTTAACTTTTCGCTAAAAAATATGCCTTACTTGATCTTCGTCACACAAAAGCATCAAAAGTATAGCAGATCTGCCAGCTCGAAACGTAGCACGAAGCGACACGTTTTAACCATGAAAATGTCTGAATTTGACAGTTTTGGACATATGAGGTTTCCACCCGACAGAGGTGATATTCAGACTATGTTTTGCTCAGCTCGGTCCCACTTGCACGCATTATTTTCCCAGGTCCATTGTCACTGCCGGATATTGTATACATACTGTACGTATGTTATGTCCAAAGCTGTAACCTTTTTATAAAATGTAAGAAAAGAACCTGTGTTGAATTGGATCCAAGCTGGGAACAAATCCGGTCTGTGTACAGCTAAACTCCGGCACTGTTGAACCGATCGGGCCTGTTATACCACCAGGACGCCATTTTTTGCTAAACGCATACAAATGACCGTACAAATTATAGTTTCCCGTTTTGAACAGAATGCCACAAATCCTAAATGCAGCATCAGATTGCCCTGAAACGTTGTCCCACTACTAGGCCAAAGATAACAAATACTACCCTAAATTGGCCTCCTGGTGGTGCTGTAACAGTCAGATTCACGTTTTGCCGTATACGTAGCTCTTGAACCCTACGTCATACAATCACATTTATTTTCACCTTGAATTCTTTGGATTATCACATCACTAAGCAAAGCCATTTCCACCATGCAGTAAAAATCTACCTGGCCTGGCGGAGACCTGCATGTGCTCCGAGGAGCACCCTTTTCCATTTGGAGTCACCATACGAGCATGTGGCACGGTGCAGTACAGAGGACATCATGACAGAGTGTTGGGACATCAGAGATCATAAAGTGAAAGTGATGACAGTGATTTACAGCATGTATGAACAGTAAGTAACACTGCTTTGATCACTGAAATGGACTCAATGATATACTGTATGAGTATGTAATGTCATATTTATGTCATCATCTTTATCATCCTCTTCATTGGGACAAATTAAAACCATCACAACATAGCCTATAACAGTGTGGCTGTCAGTGCTATGACATCACTACTATATGAGAGTCCAGTGTTGGAAGACATACTTAAAATTAGGGATGTCCCGATACTCACTCACAGGTTGCTCTTCCGCAACCTGTGAGTAATCCTAGGAGTACAGTATTTCCGGAAATAACATGATCTTTTAAAAAGAATCTCTCTTCTTTCTGTTCCCAGACAGCGTTTCTGGTAAAACAATAAAACAAACAAGCTATATTCAACTGCTAATAAGAACGGAATATCGGGGTGACACTTTTTTCCCCAGATGAAAGTAGAGACTACCGTCTTTCTGAGATATTTGGTGTTTACATTGTCACAGAACAAAATATACTAGTAGCTGTCGTCCTTGAAAGATTAGTAAAAAAACATAGTTTTTGGGCAGATCTGTTCTATATAAACTCGAGGCCGAGTGTCAGATGCTTGTTTTTTGTTCCCTTCTTTACCTGCAGCTGCCAATCAAACCTAGTTTGTGCACGCCCACACACACTATACTAGAGGTGTAATCAGAGTAAATAAAAACACCTGTATGAGTGTTCAGCAAAGTGACCGATGGACAAACACCATTGACTGGTGAAGCATCGTCATATGCTTGCTCCTCCTCTTGGATTCTCTGCTTGATGTTATTCTGACTTCAGTTTCCATCTTAAACTGCATCTTCAGCTACACCGATCAGACTTCAGACTGCATTTGTATAGGTTCACTGATGGTTCACAGAGAGAGAGGTGTAACTCTGTAGAAACCACATGTAATCATCTGTTTTGTTGAGTGTTCCTTCAAGTTCACCTCATCAAGTCTCCTCCGCTCAGCTCAGTAACCTCCTGCTCCACACGCTTCATGAGCGTTCCAGCCGTTCTTTGATCAGAGCTCCCCAATCCCCATGGTATGAGATTGTCTTCTCAAAATGGAAGCAATCTTCTTTTATTCAAAGATGTTGTGTCAGTCTCCTCCTCTGCTTCATCAGCAAAGTGACCACGTCACGACGAGGAAGGGTTTTATGCCGCGCTGACCAGAAGTGCATCTGCCACCCAAGAAAAAACACAACCCACAACAACCAATATTTACAAGAAACATTACAGAAAAACAAGCCCAAAGTTTCTTATAATAAAGTGGACTTGGCAACACTGCTTGTTACTGTCCAGTGTCCACCACCACTGACTTATTTGTGTGGTCATGGTCAGATTTCTGTCCATCAGTCCCAACACACACACACACACACACACACACACACACACACACACACACACACACACACACACACACAAATGCCTCACAGGACCGCTTCGAGTGCTTGTTTATGTTGTAAACAGCACTGTGTCCCTCCATCCGAGCGGCGGCCATGATACTCTCTGTTGTCTTGTGCCAGAGGTTAATGGGGAAGCATGTCATTAGCCCTGTGGGACACAACCAGGAGGCACAGAGAGATTTAAGAGGTCACTGACTGACCGGTCCCTGTCCACTGGCTGAGACAACAGGATGTAATTGTTGCTCTATCCCAGTGGGATTCTCAAATTGGGGTCCGGGGACCCCCAGACAGGGGTCCTTGTTAATATATATATAGCATCACAATCATTTCTACTACTTTATCCTTATAGAAGTTACAAGCTCTCACCGCGTCACTTTGTGCCACGTTGCAAGTTTGTAGCCTACATCTGCTATTTTTGAAAATATTTGAAAAAATATCAAATGTTTAAAACATTTTGAATTAATTTAGATTTATTTTTTTACGTAATTTTTTGTTCTAGGGGTTCCCTGGCATAATAAACATCAGCTTCAGATGGGGGTCCGGGCACAAAACAGTTTGAGCACTACCGTGACCTATACTGTAGCCTACGCAACAACGCCCGGTGCAGCTGTGTTTGTTTATAAAGGGCCGAGTCCCTCCCCGGTGATGCACCGGCCCCAAGGAAACACAGGGGTGAGTATTGCACTACAGTATACCTCCATAACTCATGGGAGGACACACAGATCAACACATTCCATTGATCTCCCTTTCATGAACACCTCTATGATACAGTATACAGCACTTTTTTGTTCTCATGTTTTATTCATTTATTCATATGGCTGTCCTGGGCAGTGGTGTAAAGTAATAAGTACATTTAATCAAGTAATGTACTGTACTATTATCAGTGCCGTACATTGAAATCGGTGACGAATATGGTTTTGAGTCGACTGAGGCGAAACCTCAGCTGTATACCTTACCTGTATAACCATTGTTAATCTGGGCGTGACTATTCTTCACGACAATTATTTTACAGTTATTAGTTACAGTACTTTGCTGATTTAGATTATTCATACAAAACGTATATATTAACCACTACAACGCGCCAAATTGTGACCATACATACTTCGCTGACCGGAGTCTGCACAGAGTCTATACCAGGGGTCTACAACGTTTTTCAACCCCAGGGACTGACAGACAGACAGACAGAAGCTGACAGACAGATTAGGCAGGGACCTCCACCAGGGCCGGTTCTAGGCATAGGCGAACTAGGCGGTCGCCTAGGGCCTCAACCACTGAGGGGGCCTCGTCACAGGGAGAAGATTTTTTTTTTTTCCTGTATCCCTTACATGGGCTACTGGCCACATGTGGCCCCCACCTAGCTTCTTAATTTTGATCTCAAAGTGCACCAGATTGAAGCATTTTCATGGCAAATTTACAATTTTTATCCGGCGTGGCAAAGCAGGAGGGGGGGGGGGGGGCCTCTGTATAATATGTTGCCTAGGGCCTCAAAAGGCCTAGAACCGGCACTAGTTATAGCCCATGTTTTTTGAAATTTTGGAGAAAAAACATTATCCTCGTTTCTCATCATTTTGGACCATGGGCTATAGCCCATATCGTACAGCATACTATAGCACGCCGTTTTTCCTTTTAGGCTCCAAGCCAAATTAAAAATGGAATGAATATTACCATCCCAACTCCAAACTCAGTGACCGAATCCAGATGGCACTACTAAATTGCTGGGCAGGAATCCCGTGACTGTGCAAAACAAATGCTTGGAATGGATTCAGAATGATGAAAACCACCTAGCTTGACACGTCACATGCTATTTAAAGCTTACTGAAATTTAGAACATTTTGCCTTATATTGGTTGTTGATGGTACCCCAACTTTCAGCAGCTGTCGAAAATTCCCCTAGGGTGGTTGAATATAAACCAATGTGGGATATGTTAGTAGACACCTTTACAAACACATTGGTGAAGAAAGTTCTTGGTAAGAAATGTATTCCCAGATTTGACTGGTAATACTGATAATATATTCCCTGACTATAAAGGCATAAAAAGCCCAAAATACTGTAAATCTTAAAAGAATATATAATAATAATGACCTGCTCCACATCTTCTTTCATATAGTAGTATTTTGACATTTCACGTTTCATAAACGGTAAATAAATTCCAAACATGAGCAATTGATGTGAAATGCGTACAGGTTAGTGTAGACCGCTTACAGAGTGAAGAATGCATGTAGCCTAAACCGTTTTAACGAGGTGTCAAAAAACTGATTTAAAAATATATCGTGTTCTCCTGATACTGTAAAGGCATCCAGGCCATTTTAACCCACTTTGTTCTAAATGGAACGCTCTCTCTCTCTGCATTTAAGTGAAACAACTGCAAGTAATATATATATTTTGGAAAGGGGTTCTAGTAAAGTGAACAACACCCTAGCCTAAACCCCTCTGTTCACTGTTACATTTGAATAACAGCACTCAAAAAATGCAATGCAATCAGTCATTGCAACTGACAAAACAATATGCACTTATAAGCAAAGAGGCTATACGAGATGTGTGTGTGCTGGTGAATGTCTACCAAAGTGACATAAAGAGGAACCAGAGAGATAATGCTAATTCTTAAATTGTAAAGACAGTGTCTGCTACCATGCTACTGTATGTTTTTGCAGGGTAAGTACAACCTAAGGCAAATAATGTAGCACATTTGTCATCAGTGCAGATGGTAGAGGGGTACAGTGTATTAACCCTTTTTCTGAAATAGGCCTACCTATGTTTCTGTATCAGTGGTGCTCAATATTTCATGTCAAGGACCCCAAAAATTATCTGTGTTTGGCCATCGACCCCCATCTGAAAACGTTGTTCCAGGAACATGTTTCAGGCACATTTTCATGATTTTCAAAAATAGCAGACCTACAAGTTCATAGCGTGCCACTCGGTGGCGCGCTATGAGCTTGTAGATCTGTTATTTTTCAAAAGGTAAATTATAACATAATGTTTAAAACACCAAAAGGGGTTCCCACCCAGAATGGGTAAAAAAAATGATTTTAATATTTTTTTTACTTTGCATGCCTGATGTAGCCACCATATTTAATGAATAACATTTTTGGTTCCAGGGATTCCGGAACTCAGGAGGTTGGAATCTGATCAGGTCTGCAGAGTCAACCAGCCGAGAGACGCCGCTGCCTTCCTCGCGATGCCCCAACGAGGCTGATTTCTGTCCCTTTGAAGTTGATGTGCAAAATAAATTGAACATGTTGGGGAGTGAATTAGCTGGTTCGGAGCTTAATTTTCCGAATGGCTGAAAGCATTTTCTCTAAAGTATTTACAGTATTTCTGAGAGCATTCCTCTATAGTTCTAGGTAGTTTATACCATTTAGACCTGAGGACGATTCTACAAATGTCTTCTAAATCATGACAGTTTTCTGAAAAACCCCATGTTTCTATAATAAGTGGTTGTCAAACTATTTCATGTCAAGGAGCCCCAGAGTTTTCTGTATTTGGCCGCCGACCCCCATCTGAAAAGATTTGAGTTGAAAACGTTCGCTCTGAAAGAAGAATTATATTCCAAGATTTGCGACACATCTTCACAATTTTTGGGTTATTTTTCATCTATCACTAGATATATGGACATACAGTATGATTGTTTTTATTGAGTCTGTAAATATCTTCTGTCATATACTCATATTGTATCTTGGATCAGCCGGCCCTGTCCAGCTGGTACAGATTGATCTATATGTAGCCCAGTGGCATATATGCCTGTAGTTCTATGTAAATCCACCAGGTGGCACTGTCACTTTAGGAGTGCCATGTTCTGGGGGTCAAGGGTTACACTGAAAAACGTCTTGAATAATAAGAAGCAACCTGCGTTTGTGGGGTTTCTTTGAGAAGATCTTGATGATTGTAAACAAGAGGTGAAAGCTGAACTAGTAACTATAGTAACTCAACTTGGTTGAGTTTCTGTGTCTTTGTACTGTCTTGGAAAGGGGTGAAGCTTGGGGGACCAGTGTTTGCTCAGTGTGTGAGTTGGCCGTTCCTCACACTGTTTGTGATAGAGCCACTACCGTATTTAGTTTAGGTTTATTTTATGTTACAGGCTTGCATGCCATATTTGCCAAACTGTGGCATTCTTTACACAAATAAGATACACCAACACCAACTTCTTGGGAAATAAAGAACCCCAATATATGTCTGTGTCCTGTGCCCTATTTGCCAGGTTACATATAAGGCTATTATGGGCCATTAGATTGTTTTATTACTGGAAGTATATCAGTTACCTTATCCCTCTTCGCTATACCAACATTTCATTGCATATTCCATAGGATAATGTTAATTAAAATGACTCCTATATCTCTAGACTTTCCATCTACATCCCTCTCCACAACTATTAATAGACTACCACAGTGTGTGTGTGTGTGTGGTGCACACAGCTGTGATGATCAACAGTGGATGATCCAATCATATCACTCTGACCAACGGACCAATGACGGACGGACTAGTTGAACAGGTGACCGGATCCAGTGGGCGTGGCTTTGGATTTAAATAGGAGTGGCCATGTTGTTTCCCAGCATGCAGTTTGGTTTGGGAGCCACTGAGCTAGGCTGGTTCACTGACTGCATGCTTTCTGGGAGCCATGCTGTTTGTTCCAAGGTATGTTTGAGAAAACACGGTTTTATCCTTGAACACTGTTGTATAAACATTAGAGGATTGAACACTGTTGTATAGACATTAGAGGATTTATAGGACTTTATTGTGACACTAAATGGACAATGTCAGAAACACTTGTGTTTGTTTGCCCCCCTCCATCAAACACAAATGTTTGGTCAAACCATGTGCCTCCCATTGGAAAGGCATTGAGGCGGCCATCAAACACAGGCAGAGCACAGAACATGTTTGTGTTAATGAGGCCTTGGGCCTCTATCTCACAAAAAAAAACCATTTGTCTTGTCTGTTTAATGGCCGCCCCAATGCATTTCCAATGGGAGGCACATGGTTTGACCAAACATTTGTGTTTGATAGCCGTGTTCTGAACCCCCTCCATGAAACACAAATGTTTGGTCAAACCATGTGATCTACAAGCTCACAATGCATTGTGATGTGACACATTGTGAGCTTTTAGATCTGTTATTTTCAAAAGGCCTCAGTAGAGGATAAAGTGAAATATCCCTTTATTATATGAATTTTACAATGTATGAAATCTGGATAAAGTGTAATGTTGTTTTTTTTTGTGTCTTACAGGTTAATCATGTGACCTTGGTGTCATGTGTGACCTTGGATGGGGTCATCAGGAGATGGCTGGTATTGCTAATAGAGTGTCTACTCGGTTGAGCTGAAACTTCTAACGGTGTCAACGAACGCTCTTCCTGAGATTACGAGGCGAACGGTGACGATCGGGACGTATTGTGCCATACAACCTTCGCGGCTCTATTAATACCGGCTATCTTCAACCGAGCGACGGAAGCCCCACCACGGTACGTACCGGGATTGCATGTGGCTGTAGTAGAAACTAGGGCAAAATGTCATCCTGTAGGCCGACAACTAATGTTTCCTATTTTCCCTGTCATTTCAGAACGTGAAGCTGACAAGGCGACGTCTGTATTGAAGGTACGAACTCTATGCTGTTGCCGCTGCTGGGTGCTGTTAGCAGTGGAGGTTGGTAATGAACCTTTTGATTCCTGCTGCTTGTGTAAGTGGGCTACATGCTACCATAGGCTACCGTAGGTTGTCATTTGCACCGTGTATCGTTTCACATCATTTGTGTATAATGCCACTCTACATCACATGCCACTATGGGCTATGTGATGTTTGTGTAGGCATGTGATTTATTTATCGTTTAACATAATTTACGGGTAAAGCTTTCACGTCACATCACATATGTATGTTCTGTTCTAGTGTCTCCTTTCTCTTTGCATTTAATAAAGTTATTTATTTTGGTCGTCTCATAAAAAAACCCACTTTCTTTCTCCTTTCTTTCTCCTTGCCTATCTATTGCCCTAGTTCTTCACTAGTGGACTGTGTACAAATGTGATGTGACTTATGTCCGGTATCATTATGGTAGCATGTAGCCTGCTTAACACTGTTTACAGCCTTCTATGCTGTAGATCTGTCCACACTAACAGGAAGAACATTATGGCAGATTTTCTTCCTTGGTTAGTGTGTTTTGTTTAGTGCTGATATTTAAGGTAAGTGGGCGTAGTTTATTATCTTTGGCTGTCGGGCAGAAACCTTGTATCTCCATAGTTTTGTAATTTATTTACTCATGGTCATGCTACAGTGTCACACACTAAAGTAGCAAATAGCTGATCTACAAGCTCAGGATGCAAAGATCATCCATTATTGAATATAACCTATTTTTGTATGTATCGAACCATTTAAGTATAAACAAGAGCTTGTGACTAAACATTGGAACACAGATTTATTATATTAATAATAAATTTAATCGTATCACAGGTTTTCTTTTTGTGTCCAGTAACTGTTTTGGACGTGCACGGTTTCTACCCCGACCTTTCATCTCCTCTTCTATTCTTTGCTTTAATAAAGTTATTGGTTTTTCTGGTCTCAGAGTTTTTAATCGCATTTTGCTTCATATAAAGTAATTTCTTTCTTTCCTATCTGTCGCTAGTTCTTCACTAGTGTATGTGGTGCGTGTATCGGGTCGTGTCTCGCGTACAGTTTCTAATCATTTGATTGGAGCTGTATGTCGTTTCACGTCATTTGCGTTGAGTCATTTGCCGGTAAAGCGCCATCACGTCAGTTCACATCAGATATGAACACAGGCCACGTATGTGATGTGCATTTATGTGATTTTTCTTGTGATTCATTTTCACAGTAATTGCGGATAGCTCGTCTGTGTCGTCGCACGCCATATGAATTTTGTTCATTGCTGTTGTGTTCTAATCCGTTGTGTTCTCATGCTGTATATTGCTGACAAATACTGGGGTCCAAAGAATGCTTCTGCCATTGCATAATTTGCACCTCGTATAATTTATGTCAATCGTCCACAAATGGCATAAATTGTAATTTTTTAAATGTGGGCAATTATTTTGAAAACACTAAATATCAATTTTAAAATAAAAATGTAGAAAACAAGGGACAACTGGCTAAAAAAACTTGCACCACGAAAACCTAAGGCCAACTGCTTGGGCAGAGATTAAGAATCTTTTTGTTTTGTTCATGTTCATAAAGCGCTCCAAGTGCTTTAAGTGAGAAGTCCAGCAGCAAACCTCTAGGTCATAAGACTATTGTTTGTGCTATATCATCAGATCCAATTTGTGAGTAAAGCTTCATCTAAGCCCACATCACATATGAACACAGGCCCGGTATGTGATGTGTGTTTATGTCTCGTATCATTTCACATTGGTGAGTAAGGCTTCATCACGTCATCCCCACATCACATGATGAATTTAGGGTTAGGGCTAGGGTTAGGTATGTGATGTGGATTGATGTGATGTATGTCTTTTATAATGTGCGAGTGAAGCTTAATCGTGTCAGTTTACATCACATTATGTGGTGTGTATTGATGTGATTTATTTATGCTGCCATTTACAGCTAAAACTTCATTCATGCCGGTCAGTAGGCGAGGCATTGATGATGGGCCTATGACCCAAAGGTTTTCTGCTGCACTTTTCACTTAGCACTTTGGAGCACTTTATGAGCACGGAAAAATAAAGATTTTCTTAGTTTATGTCAGGAGTTTTCTTTAAGGTATTTGTGGAGTGAGTCTTCTTCTCGATTTCAATTGTATAAAGACATAATCATGGCTATTTATAGTCTGTTATGAATCAAATTGTTATGAATGATTGCTTTTGGACATGTAAATTACAACAAAACCAACTAAGGCACTGGTGTGGTACTACTGGTTTACCAGAATGGGGTTCAACTCCCTGCGGTGCCCTCAATTTGTTGTATTTACATGGTTCATTTTCTGCTCATTGTGTTTCCTTTGCATAGATGATAACCCCCAGGTTCTTTACTGTGTTTGTACTCTCTACAGTTGGGTTACAAGTCCATTTAGGGACCAAGCCCAAAGGGACTCTTGGTCCCTTATTTTTCTCTTCTCCTTCCACCAAAAATGCCAGTTCTGGCTGAACCGTCGTTTTCGCGAAAAAATATGTGACCAAATTTGACCGAGACTGCCATTGGATTCTTTTTGCTTTTTCATGTCGTATGAAAGCTGTGAATCATAGCTTCAAATTGATGTATCTGTTGTTCATATGGTATTTGGGTTTAGAGTTAAAGTTAGACTAAACCAAATTATAAAAAGGAAACTATCTGACACGTTGGAAAGAAGCAACACAAAAGCAGAGTAAACTAGAATGCTATCTGGCCCTAAACAGAGAATACACAGTGGCAGAATACCTGAGCACCGTGACCGACCCAAAACAAAGAGAAATCGTAACTATAGGTACAGACTCGGTGAGCACAGGTCTTGCGATCGAGAGGCTGTCATAGGCAGACCTGTATCCCGAGAACACAGACTATGCACACAAAATGAAGTGGAAACCGAGCTACACTTCCTAACCATCTGTCCATTGTACCAAGACACAGAGACGCATACATACTTCCCACAGATTACAACCACACACGGAGATTTTGAAAACCTGACCAATGACAAAAAACTCCCATATCTGCTGGGCAAAGCACAACAATGTGCAAATGTAGCAGCAAGATTTCAGTTGCTGTGATAGGAGAAGGATATCAAATGGAACACAACCACCATAAAGATTAATCATTGTGTATATTCCTGCACTATACCTGCACCGAGTGCTCTTGGTACATAGAAATTGATCTATTGAAGATTCTGACTTTCAAATGTACATCATTTTTGTTTTGATTGTATTGCTGTATTCTTTCTGCTTTAGCAATGTAAACGTATGTTTTCTCATGCCAATAGTGTGTGTGGTTAGTAAGCATTAAGACTGAAGAAAATCTAAGCTCTTAAACTGGTACTCCTTTGCATATAAATGAGAGATTAGGCAAAAACTTTCTTTACTGAACTGCTCAAATACATATGCCTAATTACAATATATTCATAAAGTGAGAATGTAATTTCCACAAAGAAGATTACAAACGAGCCACAAGGTCATGAGGAGCCCTTTTGCAATCTCCGAATGCCATTATGATGTCTCTGCTGATGCTCGGCAGGAGAATGACTCATGGTCACAGGTTGTCTTTTCCAGACCAGATATCAAGCTAGAAGTGACAGGAGAAAGTGATGAGTGACTGAAACACACGGGTGGTGTGTAATGTGAAACTGAACCAAATTAACCCTACTTCCTGGGCATGTGAAAATGGCCAATTTACACACTCACATGCTATACTATGGCAAATAAAACCAAATGCACTATACTACTGTTAAAAATCACACCCGTGTGAACCGAGTGGTGCAACTCTCCTCTCCCTCCCTCCTCTCGCTCCCTCTCCCCCTCCCGTGCCCTATGGTAGATCCGGCCAAGTGTACAGGTTGAGGACAAATCATGTTGCCGTTTGGATTGTTTCACCTTCTCAGACAAAATGTATTAACATTTGAGTACACACTCAATTATAATGATATTGAGGTATTGGGAAATTCTATTTTAAAGAAAGTAAATTTAACTTACCTCCTTATATTCCCTTTAAATAAATGTTTTTGTATAATATGGCAAAACCTTATGTTGGCTATAATCTATTTCCACATGACCATAAAATTCTGCAGTGTTAATTTAAATAAACGAACACTAAACGAGGGTTTTAATGTGTACATTCTTAGACAGCTTTCCACAATCTTGTAGAATAGATTCATCATTTTGTGAGCAAAGTCTTCATTGTTTGACAGCCATTGACAAATATCTGGCACTTGATTGACTAGTATAGTACTGACAAAATTAATCATGTATTCTTTATTTATTCATTTTAAGACAGCTGGGCTTTTGCTCATTTTAAATAAGTCAAGTCAATTTTATTTGCACATAAGTGCTTTCCAGAATAGGTAGACCGTATTCCATCACAGTGCAATAACAAAACATGTAATACAATCGAAAAAACGGGCCAAAATAACAACAAAAACAATGAACAACAATAAACACTAAACTTCACTGTATTAAAAGCCAGACTAAAAAGGTGTGTTTTCAGGTTGGATTTTAAAATCTCCAGGGGGGGGCTATAGCCTTTATGTGGAGTGGAAGATTATCCCAAAGTGTAGGTCCAGCTACAAAGAAAGCCTGATCACCTTTTGTTTTCAGATTTGAAGGGGGGGCTGCAATGAGTTTGAGAGTGGAGGATCTGAGTGTCCTGGTGGTATTAGGGGAGCTGTTATTAGTTCAGAAATGTAGAAAGGGGCAATGCCGTTTAGGGATTTAAATACAAAGAGTGATTTGAATTGAATGCGGAATTTAACAGGCAACCAGTGTAGTTTTTCCAATGCTGGGGTGATATTATCTCGTTTTGTCGTTCCAGTTATCAGTCTGGCAGCAGCAAATAAGACAACTTTGCAAGTTAGTGAAAGGGAGCTTTGCATTCATAAGAGCTGCAGTCCTCCACTATTGTATAAAATAGATTTTCACATTCATATAGATGACTTCATAGACTTGTTTGACAGCACTATCATCAGTGTTGATGAGCAAAACGTGAGCTTTCACTCTGTACTTCTTCGGCCCATTTTTCCCTCTACACCAAACCTCTGTGAGCTTGTAGGTCGGCTATTTTTGTCCCCCCTGTAGTAACTCTAGGGGTCCCGAACCCGCTTATGAAGACCCGGCCCTGATCTATACTAACTCCAGAAAAGTTTTCACTTCTATACCAGATCTCTTTGCCGACTTAAGTTTGCGACTTGTTGTGAGCTTGTAGATGAGCTATTTTCTTTGAACGTTCTCCCTAGGATGGGGATGATATAGGCTTCATGTGGTTTATGAAGCACATCATTTCTAACATAGAACTGGTCCTCCTACTAATGGCCATTATATTATGAGATGGTACCATTTCAACCTATCATCATAGAACTGGTCCTCATACTAATGGTCATTATGAGATGGTACCATTTCTGTCTTCAGTCGGAGGACGGCTGTGGACAGTTCAGATACCTGCCTACCAGTGACATCACATTTTAAGAAGAGTGTGTGTGTGTGTGTGTGTGTGTGTGTGTGTGTGTGTGTGTGCGCATACACACTCATGAAACACCTCTGCTGGTGTTAAAAAAAGGGGAAAAAAACATTAAAGCGTGCGTGGGCCTTCAGCACCAGGTGATATTTATCCAGTTACATGTCGTACATCTCAGCCTGTCAGAGCTCGTATTGACATAAGCATTTAGCGAGCGTGCAGACAGAAAATGACCAGTATCGCTCGCCGAACAGGAAGTACAGTACAGTTAAGAACAGACTGCGTACCAAACTTCCTACGCCATGTGCACCCCTACATTAAGCCGCTTGAAACCCCGCGAGGCCCCCTGGCAAACAGCTGACACTCACTTCCTGCTCGCCTCCTCTCATCTTTAAACCTGAACCAGCAGGTGTGGGCTTGACAGCGGCGGAGGAACTCAACAGAGTACCTTTACTCAAGTACAAGACAAGTACTTTACTCAAGTACTGTACTTGATGTGTACAACTTTGAGGCGCATTGACATGTCCTGAAACATGTCCATGTTTCAACACAATACATCTGCTCCACTATACCTCTCAGAGGCAAATATTATATTATTTTTTATTTTTCTTCGTCCACCACTTGCTTTTTTCCCGTCCTTCAACTTGAAGGAACAGGTGTGGGCATGCTGGGCGGGATGATGACAGCACCTTTGTGTCTTATCTGTGTTCGGCCGGTAAAGAATCCCCCCCCATAATAAAGATAAATGAGCCTTCCCTCAGACAGGTCATCTGCTCCTAGCCTAGCGGAACCTCCCGTGTCATCCGATATCCTCCGCCTGTACCACCCCACCCCCACCCGCACCCTCCATCTCTTTCTACTCCTCGCTTTACCGACCCACCCCAACCCAGCCCCATCTCCAAAGCTTTTCCTTCTGCACCTTACTGAATGTCTGATCTCATGCACACACTTTTGTTTAACCTCATGTATTGTGCAGCACATACCTGTTAATTTTTACTATTTTAATTTTTTAAAATGTCTTATTTTTTTTTATTTTTTTTGCTTGGTCTCCTCTTTGTCCCACCTCTACAAATTATGGAGCTTGCACAAAAAAAAAGAAGAAAAAAAGATGCACGGTGGCCCAGCCGGTAACCTCACGGTTCCGCCGGGGATGCTGTGGGCGCTGGGGGCGTGTCCTCTCCTCCGTCTCATCAGCGCCCACACCCTATAGGTGGGGTTTGGCGAAAGGGCCTTTCTGTGTGGAGTTTGCATATTCTCCCCGTGTCCCTCACAAAAAAACATGCAGTAATCCTGGTCTCTACATTGCCTCCCCCCGGGGCTCCTGATGGAGGGGAACGAAACTGATTGTTTTCCCTCCACACGCTACTATACGTCCTAAAAAGAAATCATCCATTTCTTTAGGCTATACTTGGGATGTTACAATACAAGTGATTCCCCACCCACACCCTCCTCTGCTCCTCCTCCACCGACCTGTCCTGTTCTTCACCTCCACACCTATAGTTCCTGCTCAACCTCTCCATCCCTCAACCCCTCCTCTCTCCCTCTCTGCTCTGTCATCCATGCAAACACACCCTACCACCACCCACCTGACTGTCCTACTCCTACAGTCATCCATGCAAACACCCCCTACCACCACCCACCTGACTGTCCTACTCCTACAGTCATCCATGCAAACACCCCCCACGACCACCCACCTGACTGTCCTACTCCTACAGTCATCCATGCAAACACCCCCCACCACCACCCACCTGACTGTCCTACTCATACAGTCATCCATGCAAACACCCCCTACCACCACCACCCACCTAGACTGTCCTACTCATACAGATTCTGTTAATCAAAAGTAATCAACAAACTATACAATCTGGTCAAGCATTGGCCAAGTTGTCACATGACAAAGAGTGAACAATTGTGAATATAGCCGATCTACAAGCTCACTGCTATATTCACAATAATGATGCACTCTAATTATCCCACTGGAAACACTGTACACCTCCTTGTGTGACCTCTCCGTGACACTCCATAATATATCTGTCTTTTATTTTCTCTCCTTCACTTTGTGCCTCTTGCAGTGTCTCTGTCTGTCTGTCTGTCTGTCTGACCGTCTGTCCGTCTGTCCGTCCATCACAGGAAGCATTGATGTGTGCAGTGCACGGCCCTCTGTTTCAGCAGGGCATGGCAAGCAGCTGCCAAGACTCAGGTTACACAGCACAACATTTACAGCCTGTGTGTGTGTGTGTGTGTGTGTGTGTGTGTGTGCGTGCGATGGGGGACCCAGGGGGTTTCAGGGGGCATCAAAATCTCTTTAATCTATTTGACCTGATTCTATACTTATTTTATATTTTTTGTTAACCGTTTCATTTATTTGACATTTTCATGTCATGGGGCCCTTGACATGAAAATGTTTGACGACTCTTGAGTCTCTTACCAGTGTCCTAAAGAAGGCCTGAATTATTGGCTAGCATCAGTAGCCTTCATGTGCACAGCAAAATCTTCAGTTCATTTAACCCTGAGCATTTTACTGGATTCTGAGTAAAAGTTATGAAGAACTTGCCTTATGTGCATATACATATTTGCTTATGTGATTATTTAAGTACAAATAAACAAATCCAAACAGCACAGACTGAACAGAAATTACATTTCAGATGGCCTGCTCATATTTAGGTAACACACAGACACACACGCCCTCTCCCTAACTATACAGGATCAGAAGACTGTTTGTTAGCTCAACTCCCGCAGAGAGCTCACTGTATTTTATGAATGTTTATTTTTCTACATTAATTATTTCCAAGAAGCTCAAAGAGCTGAACTTGTCAATCCTAGCAAAAAAAATGAGCAAATGGCAAAGTTGGGCATTAGAAAAGGCGATACTTGCGGAATGGAAAGTCATAAAAAAACATCCTCAATTTAGCAAATATGTTTTTACACTTTTAGAGGTGATTTTTGCTTGTTAGGGTGCAGTCACACCGAACTTTAGCCATATATTTATGATCCAGCTATAGGACTTCACACTCTTCTGCATATGCAGGCAGATTCTGCCAGTGCTTTTCAATGGAAATGGAGAAATGGACCGTTTCTTTTTGCGGAGACCCGCGAATGGCAACACACCGCTTTGTTCCCTTTAAAAAGCATTGGCAGAATCTGCTGCATAGGCAAAATTAACGTGTGACGCTTAAATAATTATCTTAAATGATGAAAAACGGCGTGCCATAGTATGCCGTACGATATGGGCTATAGCCCACGGTCCAAAATGATGAGAAACGAGGCTAACTTTTTTTTTCAAAATTTCAAAAAACATGGGCTATAACCCACCGTTTTTTTCATTTTTCATTTTTTTCAAATCCTCAAAAATGATGAAAAACGGCGTGCCATAGTATGCCGTACGATATGGGCTATAGCCCACGGTCCAAAATGATGAGAAACGAGGCTAACTTTTTTTTTCAAAATTTCAAAATCAAAAACGATGAAAAACGGCGCGCTATAGTATGCCGTACGATATGGGCTATAGCCCATGGTCCAAAATGATGAGAAACGAGGCTAACTTTTTTTTTCAAAATTTCAAAAAACATGGGCTATAACCCATCGTTTTTGTCATTTCGTAATTTTTTCAAATCTTTAAAAATGATGAAAAACGGCGCGCTATAGTATGCCGTACGATATGGGCTATAGCCCATGGTCCAAAATGATGAGAAACGAGGCTAACTTTTTTTTTCAAAATTTCAAAAAACATGGGCTATAACCTTTCGTTTTTGTCATTTTGTCATTTTTTTCAAATCTTCAAAAATGATGAAAAACGGCGCGCTATAGTATGCCGTACGATATGGGCTATAGCCCATGGTCCAAAATGATGAGAAACGAGGCTAACTTTTTTTTTCAAAATTTCAAAAAACATGGGCTATAACCCATCGTTTTTGTCATTTCGTCATTTTTTCAAATCTTCAAAAATGATGAAAAACGGCGCGCTATAGTATGCCGTAGGATATGGGCTATAGCCCATGGTCCAAAATGATGAGAAACGAGGCTAACTTTTTTTTTCAAAATTTCAAAAAACATGGGCTATAACCTTTCGTTTTTGTCATTTCGTCATTTTTTTCAAATCTTCAAAAACGATGAAAAACGGCGCGCTATAGTATGCCGTACGATATGGGCTATAGCCCATGGTCCAAAATGATGAGAAACGAGGCTAACTTTTTTTTTCAAAATTTCAAAAAACATGGGCTATAACCCATCGTTTTTGTCATTTCGTAATTTTTTCAAATCTTTAAAAATGATGAAAAACGGCGCGCTATAGTATGCCGTACGATATGGGCTATAGCCCATGGTCCAAAATGATGAGAAACGAGGCTAACTTTTTTTTTCAAAATTTCAAAAAACATGGGCTATAACCTTTCGTTTTTGTCATTTTGTCATTTTTTTCAAATCTTCAAAAATGATGAAAAACGGCGCGCTATAGTATGCCGTACGATATGGGCTATAGCCCATGGTCCAAAATGATGAGAAACGAGGCTAACTTTTTTTTTCAAAATTTCAAAAAACATGGGCTATAACCTTTCGTTTTTGTCATTTTGTCATTTTTTTCAAATCTTCAAAAATGATGAAAAACGGCGCGCTATAGTATGCCGTACGATATGGGCTATAGCCCATGGTCCAAAATGATGAGAAACGAGGCTAACTTTTTTTTTCAAAATTTCAAAAAACATGGGCTATAACCCATCGTTTTTGTCATTTCGTCATTTTTTTCAAATCTTCAAAAATGATGAAAAAAGGCGCGCTATAGTATGCCGTAGGATATGGGCTATAGCCCATGGTCCAAAATGATGAGAAACGAGGCTAACTTTTTTTTTCAAAATTTCAAAAAACATGGGCTATAACCTTTCGTTTTTGTCATTTCGTCATTTTTTTCAAATCTTCAAAAATGATGAAAAACGGCGCGCTATAGTATGCCGTACGATATGGGCTATAGCCCATGGTCCAAAATGATGAGAAACGAGGCTAACTTTTTTTTTCAAAATTTCAAAAAACATGGGCTATAACCTTTCGTTTTTGTCATTTCGTAATTTTTTTCAAATCTTTAAAAATGATGAAAAACGGCGCGCTATAGAATGCCGTACGATATGGGCTATAGCCCATGGTCCAAAATGATGAGAAACGAGGCTAACTTTTTTTTTCAAAATTTCAAAAAACATGGGCTATAACCTTTCGTTTTTGTCATTTCGTCATTTTTTTCAAATCTTCAAAAATGATGAAAAACTGCGCGCTATAGTATGCCGTACGATATGGGCTATAGCCCATGGTCCAAAATGATGAGAAACGAGGCTAACTTTTTTTTTCAAAATTTCAAAAAACATGGGCTATAACCTTTCGTTTTTGTCATTTCGTCATTTTTTCAAATCTTCAAAAATGATGAAAAACGGCGCGCTATAGTATGCCGTACGATATGGGCTATAAACCATGGTCCAAAATGATGAGAAACGAGGCTAACTTTTTTTTTCAAAATTTCAAAAAACATGGGCTATAACCTTTCGTTTTTGTCATTTCGTAATTTTTTTCAAATCTTTAAAAATGATGAAAAACGGCGCGCTATAGAATGCCGTACGATATGGGCTATAGCCCATGGTCCAAAATGATGAGAAACGAGGCTAACTTTTTTTTTCAAAATTTCAAAAAACATGGGCTATAACCTTTCGTTTTTGTCATTTTGTCATTTTTTTCAAATCTTCAAAAATGATGAAAAACGGCGCGCTATAGTATGCCGTACGATATGGGCTATAGCCCATGGTCCAAAATGATGAGAAACGAGGCTAACTTTCTTTTTCAAAATTTCAAAAAACATGGGCTATAACCTTTCGTTTTTGTCATTTCGTAATTTTTTTCAAATCTTTAAAAATGATGAAAAACGGCGCGCTATAGAATGCCGTACGATATGGGCTATAGCCCATGGTCCAAAATGATGAGAAACGAGGCTAACTTTTTTTTTCAAAATTTCAAAAAACATGGGCTATAACCTTTCGTTTTTGTCATTTCGTCATTTTTTTCAAATCTTCAAAAATGATGAAAAACTGCGCGCTATAGTATGCCGTACGATATGGGCTATAGCCCATGGTCCAAAATGATGAGAAACGAGGCTAACTTTTTTTTTCAAAATTTCAAAAAACATGGGCTATAACCTTTCGTTTTTGTCATTTCGTCATTTTTTCAAATCTTCAAAAATGATGAAAAACGGCGCGCTATAGTATGCCGTACGATATGGGCTATAAACCATGGTCCAAAATGATGAGAAACGAGGCTAACTTTTTTTTTCAAAATTTCAAAAAACATGGGCTATAACCTTTCGTTTTTGTCATTTCGTAATTTTTTTCAAATCTTTAAAAATGATGAAAAACGGCGCGCTATAGAATGCCGTACGATATGGGCTATAGCCCATGGTCCAAAATGATGAGAAACGAGGCTAACTTTTTTTTTCAAAATTTCAAAAAACATGGGCTATAACCTTTCGTTTTTGTCATTTTGTCATTTTTTTCAAATCTTCAAAAATGATGAAAAACGGCGCGCTATAGTATGCCGTACGATATGGGCTATAGCCCATGGTCCAAAATGATGAGAAACGAGGCTAACTTTCTTTTTCAAAATTTCAAAAAACATGGGCTATAACCTTTCGTTTTTGTCATTTCGTAATTTTTTTCAAATCTTTAAAAATGATGAAAAACGGCGCGCTATAGAATGCCGTACGATATGGGCTATAGCCCATGGTCCAAAATGATGAGAAACGAGGCTAACTTTTTTTTTCAAAATTTCAAAAAACATGGGCTATAACCTTTCGTTTTTGTCATTTCGTCATTTTTTTCAAATCTTCAAAAATGATGAAAAACGGCGCGCTATAGTATGCCGTACGATATGGGCTATAGCCCATGGTCCAAAATGATGAGAAACGAGGCTAACTTTTTTTTTCAAAATTTCAAAAAACATGGGCTATAACCTTTCGTTTTTGTCATTTCGTCATTTTTTTAAATCTTCAAAAATGATGAAAAACGGCGCGCTATAGTATGCCGTACGATATGGGCTATAAACCATGGTCCAAAATGATGAGAAACGAGGCTAACTTTTTTTTTCAAAATTTCAAAAAACATGGGCTATAACCTTTCGTTTTTGTCATTTCGTAATTTTTTTCAAATCTTTAAAAATGATGAAAAACGGCGCGCTATAGAATGCCGTACGATATGGGCTATAGCCCATGGTCCAAAATGATGAGAAACGAGGCTAACTTTTTTTTTCAAAATTTCAAAAAACATGGGCTATAACCTTTCGTTTTTGTCATTTCGTCATTTTTTCAAATCTTCAAAAATGATGAAAAACGGCGCGCTATAGTATGCCGTACGATATGGGCTATAAACCATGGTCCAAAATGATGAGAAACGAGGCTAACTTTTTTTTTCAAAATTTCAAAAAACATGGGCTATAACCTTTCGTTTTTGTCATTTCGTAATTTTTTTCAAATCTTTAAAAATGATGAAAAACGGCGCGCTATAGAATGCCGTACGATATGGGCTATAGCCCATGGTCCAAAATGATGAGAAACGAGGCTAACTTTTTTTTTCAAAATTTCAAAAAACATGGGCTATAACCTTTCGTTTTTGTCATTTTGTCATTTTTTTCAAATCTTCAAAAATGATGAAAAACGGCGCGCTATAGTATGCCGTACGATATGGGCTATAGCCCATGGTCCAAAATGATGAGAAACGAGGCTAACTTTCTTTTTCAAAATTTCAAAAAACATGGGCTATAACCTTTCGTTTTTGTCATTTCGTAATTTTTTTCAAATCTTTAAAAATGATGAAAAACGGCGCGCTATAGAATGCCGTACGATATGGGCTATAGCCCATGGTCCAAAATGATGAGAAACGAGGCTAACTTTTTTTTTCAAAATTTCAAAAAACATGGGCTATAACCTTTCGTTTTTGTCATTTCGTCATTTTTTTCAAATCTTCAAAAATGATGAAAAACGGCGCGCTATAGTATGCCGTACGATATGGGCTATAGCCCATGGTCCAAAATGATGAGAAACGAGGCTAACTTTTTTTTTCAAAATTTCAAAAAACATGGGCTATAACCTTTCGTTTTTGTCATTTCGTCATTTTTTCAAATCTTCAAAAATGATGAAAAACGGCGCGCTATAGTATGCCGTACGATATGGGCTATAAACCATGGTCCAAAATGATGAGAAACGAGGCTAACTTTTTTTTTCAAAATTTCTAAAAACATGGGCTATAACCTTTCGTTTTTGTCATTTCGTAATTTTTTTCAAATCTTTAAAAATGATGAAAAACGGCGCGCTATAGAATGCCGTACGATATGGGCTATAGCCCATGGTCCAAAATGATGAGAAACGAGGCTAACTTTTTTTTTCAAAATTTCAAAAAACATGGGCTATAACCTTTCGTTTTTGTCATTTCGTCATTTTTTTCAAATCTTTAAAAATGATGAAAAACGGCGCGCTATAGAATGCCGTACGATATGGGCTATAGCCCATGGTCCAAAATGATGAGAAACGAGGCTAACTTTCTTTTTCAAAATTTCAAAAAACATGGGCTATAACCTTTCGTTTTTGTCATTTCGTCATTTTTTTCAAATCTTCAAAAATGATGAAAAACGGCGCGCTATAGTATGCCGTACGATATGGGCTATAGCCCATGGTCCAAAATGATGAGAAACGAGGCTAACTTTTTTTTTCATAATTTCAAAAAACATGGGCTATAACCTTTCGTTTTTGTCATTTCGTCATTTTTTTCAAATCTTTAAAAATGATGAAAAACGGCGCGCTATAGAATGCCGTACGATATGGGCTATAGCCCATGGTCCAAAATGATGAGAAACGAGGCTAACTTTTTTTTTCAAAATTTCAAAAAACATGGGCTATAACCTTTCGTTTTTGTCATTTTGTCATTTTTTTCAAATCTTCAAAAATGATGAAAAACGGCGCGCTATAGTATGCCGTACGATATGGGCTATAGCCCATGGTCCAAAATGATGAGAAAAGAGGCTAACTTTTTTTTTCAAAATTTCAAAAAACATGGGCTATAACCTTTCGTTTTTGTCATTTCGTCATTTTTTTCAAATCTTCAAAAATGATGAAAAACGGCGCGCTATAGTATGCCGTACGATATGGGCTATAGCCCATGGTCCAAAATGATGAGAAACGAGGCTAACTTTTTTTTTCATAATTTCAAAAAACATGGGCTATAACCTTTCGTTTTTGTCATTTCGTCATTTTTTTCAAATCTTTAAAAATGATGAAAAACGGCGCGCTATAGAATGCCGTACGATATGGGCTATAGCCCATGGTCCAAAATGATGAGAAACGAGGCTAACTTTTTTTTTCAAAATTTCAAAAAACATGGGCTATAACCTTTCGTTTTTGTCATTTCGTCATTTTTTTCAAATCTTCAAAAATGATGAAAAACGGCGCGCTATAGTATGCCGTACGATATGGGCTATAGCCCATGGTCCAAAATGATGAGAAACGAGGCTAACTTTTTTTTTCAAAATTTCAAAAAACATGGGCTATAACCTTTCGTTTTTGTCATTTCGTCATTTTTTTCAAATCTTCAAAAATGATGAAAAACGGCGCGCTATAGTATGCCGTACGATATGGGCTATAGCCCATGGTCCAAAATGATGAGAAACGAGGCTAACTTTTTTTTTCAAAATTTCAAAAAACATGGGCTATAACCTTTCGTTTTTGTCATTTCGTCATTTTTTTCAAATCTTTAAAAATGATGAAAAACGGCGCGCTATAGAATGCCGTACGATATGGGCTATAGCCCATGGTCCAAAATGATGAGAAACGAGGCTAACTTTTTTTTTCAAAATTTCAAAAAACATGGGCTATAACCTTTCGTTTTTGTCATTTCGTAATGTTTTTTCAAATCTTTAAAAATGATGAAAAACGGCGCGCTATAGAATGCCGTACGATATGGGCTATAGCCCATGGTCCAAAATGATGAGAAACGAGGCTAACTTTTTTTTTCAAAATTTCAAAAAACATGGGCTATAACCTTTCGTTTTTGTCATTTCGTCATTTTTTTCAAATCTTCAAAAATGATGAAAAACGGCGCGCTATAGTATGCCGTACGATATGGGCTATAGCCCATGGTCCAAAATGATGAGAAACGAGGCTAACTTTTTTTTTCAAAATTTCAAAAAACATGGGCTATAACCTTTCGTTTTTGTCATTTTCGTAATTTTTTTCAAATCTTTAAAAATGATGAAAAACGGCGCGCTATAGAATGCCGTACGATATGGGCTATAGCCCATGGTCCAAAATGATGAGAAACGAGGCTAACTTTTTTTTCAAAATTTCAAAAAACATGGGCTATAACTTTTCGTTTTTGTCATTTTGTCATTTTTTTCAAATCTTCAAAAATGATGAAAAACGGCGCGCTATAGTATGCCGTACGATATGGGCTATAGCCCATGGTCCAAAATGATGACAAACGAGGCTAACTTTTTTTTTCAAAATTTAAAAAAACATGGGCTATAACCTTTCGTTTTTGTCATTTCGTCATTTTTTTCAAATCTTCAAAAATGATGAAAAACGGCGCGCTATAGTATGCCGTACGATATGGGCTATAGCCCATGGTCCAAAATGATGAGAAACGAGGCTAACTTTTTTTTTCAAAATTTCAAAAAACATGGGCTATAACCTTTCGTTTTTGTCATTTCGGAAAAAAATTCAAATCTTTAAAAATGATGAAAAACGGCGCGCTATAGAATGCCGTACGATATGGGCTATAGCCCATGGTCCAAAATGATGAGAAACGAGGCTAACTTTTTTTTTCAAAATTTTAAAAAACATGGGCTATAACCTTTCGTTTTTGTCATTTTGTCATTTTTTTCAAATCTTCAAAAATGATGAAAAACGGCGCGCTATAGTATGCCGTACGATATGGGCTATAGCCCATGGTCCAAAATGATGAGAAACGAGGCTAACTTTTTTTTTCAAAATTTCAAAAAACATGGGCTATAACCTTTCGTTTTTGTCATTTCGTCATTTTTTCAAATCTTCAAAAATGATGAAAAACGGCGCGCTATAGTATGCCGTACGATATGGGCTATAGCCCATGGTCCAAAATGATGAGAAACGAGGCTAACTTTTTTTTTCAAAATTTCAAAAAACATGGGCTATAACCTTTCGTTTTTGTCATTTCGTCATTTTTTTCAAATCTTCAAAAATGATGAAAAACGGCGCGCTATAGTATGCCGTACGATATGGGCTATAGCCCATGGTCCAAAATGATGAGAAACGAGGCTAACTTTTTTTTTCAAAATTTCAAAAAACATGGGCTATAACCTTTCGTTTTTGTCATTTCGTCATTTTTTTCAAATCTTCAAAAATGATGAAAAACGGCGCGCTATAGTATGCCGTACGATATGGGCTATAGCCCATGGTCCAAAATGATGAGAAACGAGGCTAACTTTTTTTTTCAAAATTTCAAAAAACATGGGCTATAACCTTTCGTTTTTGTCATTTCGAAAAAAAATTCAAATCTTTAAAAATGATGAAAAACGGCGCGCTATAGAATGCCGTACGATATGGGCTATAGCCCATGGTCCAAAATGATGAGAAACGAGGCTAACTTTTTTTTTCAAAATTTTAAAAAACATGGGCTATAACCTTTCGTTTTTGTCATTTTGTCATTTTTTTCAAATCTTCAAAAATGATGAAAAACGGCGCGCTATAGTATGCCGTACGATATGGGCTATAGCCCATGGTCCAAAATGATGAGAAACGAGGCTAACTTTTTTTTTCAAAATTTAAAAAAACATGGGCTATAACCTTTCGTTTTTGTCATTTCGTCATTTTTTCAAATCTTCAAAAATGATGAAAAACGGCGCGCTATAGTATGCCGTACGATATGGGCTATAGCCCATGGTCCAAAATGATGAGAAACGAGGCTAACTTTTTTTTTCAAAATTTCAAAAAACATGGGCTATAACCTTTCGTTTTTGTCATTTCGTCATTTTTTTCAAATCTTCAAAAATGATGAAAAACGGCGCGCTATAGTATGCCGTACGATATGGGCTATAGCCCATGGTCCAAAATGATGAGAAACGAGGCTAACTTTTTTTTTCAAAATTTCAAAAAACATGGGCTATAACCTTTCGTTTTTGTCATTTCGTCATTTTTTTCAAATCTTCAAAAATGATGAAAAACGGCGCGCTATAGTATGCCGTACGATATGGGCTATAGCCCATGGTCCAAAATGATGAGAAACGAGGCTAACTTTTTTTTTCAAAATTTCAAAAAACATGGGCTATAACCTTTCGTTTTTGTCATTTCGTAATTTTTTTCAAATCTTTAAAAATGACGAAAAACGGCGCGCTATAGTATGCCGTACGATATGGGCTATAGCCCATGGTCCAAAATGATGAGAAACTAGGCTAACTTTTTTTTTCAAAATTTCAAAAAACATGGGCTATAACCTTTCGTTTTTGTCATTTTGTCATTTTTTTCAAATCTTCAAAAATGATGAAAAACGGCGCGCTATAGTATGCCGTACGATATGGGCTATAGCCCATGGTCCAAAATGATGAGAAACGAGGCTAACTTTTTTTTTCAAAATTTCAAAAAACATGGGCTATAACCTTTCGTTTTTGTCATTTTCGTAATTTTTTTCAAATCTTTAAAAATGATGAAAAACGGCGCGCTATAGAATGCCGTACGATATGGGCTATAGCCCATGGTCCAAAATGATGAGAAACGAGGCTAACTTTTTTTTCAAAATTTCAAAAAACATGGGCTATAACTTTTCGTTTTTGTCATTTTGTCATTTTTTTCAAATCTTCAAAAATGATGAAAAACGGCGCGCTATAGTATGCCGTACGATATGGGCTATAGCCCATGGTCCAAAATGATGACAAACGAGGCTAACTTTTTTTTTCAAAATTTAAAAAAACATGGGCTATAACCTTTCGTTTTTGTCATTTCGTCATTTTTTTCAAATCTTCAAAAATGATGAAAAACGGCGCGCTATAGTATGCCGTACGATATGGGCTATAGCCCATGGTCCAAAATGATGAGAAACGAGGCTAACTTTTTTTTTCAAAATTTCAAAAAACATGGGCTATAACCTTTCGTTTTTGTCATTTCGAAAAAAAATTCAAATCTTTAAAAATGATGAAAAACGGCGCGCTATAGAATGCCGTACGATATGGGCTATAGCCCATGGTCCAAAATGATGAGAAACGAGGCTAACTTTTTTTTTCAAAATTTTAAAAAACATGGGCTATAACCTTTCGTTTTTGTCATTTTGTCATTTTTTTCAAATCTTCAAAAATGATGAAAAACGGCGCGCTATAGTATGCCGTACGATATGGGCTATAGCCCATGGTCCAAAATGATGAGAAACGAGGCTAACTTTTTTTTTCAAAATTTCAAAAAACATGGGCTATAACCTTTCGTTTTTGTCATTTCGTCATTTTTTCAAATCTTCAAAAATGATGAAAAACGGCGCGCTATAGTATGCCGTACGATATGGGCTATAGCCCATGGTCCAAAATGATGAGAAACGAGGCTAACTTTTTTTTTCAAAATTTCAAAAAACATGGGCTATAACCTTTCGTTTTTGTCATTTCGTCATTTTTTTCAAATCTTCAAAAATGATGAAAAACGGCGCGCTATAGTATGCCGTACGATATGGGCTATAGCCCATGGTCCAAAATGATGAGAAACGAGGCTAACTTTTTTTTTCAAAATTTCAAAAAACATGGGCTATAACCTTTCGTTTTTGTCATTTCGTCATTTTTTTCAAATCTTCAAAAATGATGAAAAACGGCGCGCTATAGTATGCCGTACGATATGGGCTATAGCCCATGGTCCAAAATGATGAGAAACGAGGCTAACTTTTTTTTTCAAAATTTCAAAAAACATGGGCTATAACCTTTCGTTTTTGTCATTTCGAAAAAAAATTCAAATCTTTAAAAATGATGAAAAACGGCGCGCTATAGAATGCCGTACGATATGGGCTATAGCCCATGGTCCAAAATGATGAGAAACGAGGCTAACTTTTTTTTTCAAAATTTTAAAAAACATGGGCTATAACCTTTCGTTTTTGTCATTTTGTCATTTTTTTCAAATCTTCAAAAATGATGAAAAACGGCGCGCTATAGTATGCCGTACGATATGGGCTATAGCCCATGGTCCAAAATGATGAGAAACGAGGCTAACTTTTTTTTTCAAAATTTAAAAAAACATGGGCTATAACCTTTCGTTTTTGTCATTTCGTCATTTTTTCAAATCTTCAAAAATGATGAAAAACGGCGCGCTATAGTATGCCGTACGATATGGGCTATAGCCCATGGTCCAAAATGATGAGAAACGAGGCTAACTTTTTTTTTCAAAATTTCAAAAAACATGGGCTATAACCTTTCGTTTTTGTCATTTCGTCATTTTTTTCAAATCTTCAAAAATGATGAAAAACGGCGCGCTATAGTATGCCGTACGATATGGGCTATAGCCCATGGTCCAAAATGATGAGAAACGAGGCTAACTTTTTTTTTCAAAATTTCAAAAAACATGGGCTATAACCTTTCGTTTTTGTCATTTTGTCATTTTTTTCAAATCTTCAAAAATGATGAAAAACGGCGCGCTATAGTATGCCGTACGATATGGGCTATAGCCCATGGTCCAAAATGATGAGAAACGAGGCTAACTTTTTTTTTCAAAATTTCAAAAAACATGGGCTATAACCTTTCGTTTTTGTCATTTCGTCATTTTTTTCAAATCTTCAAAAATGATGAAAAACGGCGCGCTATAGTATGCCGTACGATATGGGCTATAGCCCATGGTCCAAAATGATGAGAAACGAGGCTAACTTTTTTTTTCAAAATTTCAAAAAACATGGGCTATAACCTTTCGTTTTTGTCATTTCGTCATTTTTTTCAAATCTTCAAAAATGATGAAAAACGGCGCGCTATAGTATGCCGTACGATATGGGCTATAGCCCATGGTCCAAAATGATGAGAAACGAGGCTAACTTTTTTTTTCAAAATTTCAAAAAACATGGGCTATAACCTTTCGTTTTTGTCATTTCGTAATTTTTTTCAAATCTTTAAAAATGATGAAAAACGGCGCGCTATAGTATGCCGTACGATATGGGCTATAGCCCATGGTCCAAAATGATGAGAAACGAGGCTAACTTTTTTTTTCAAAATTTCAAAAAACATGGGCTATAACCTTTCGTTTTTGTCATTTTGTCATTTTTTTCAAATCTTCAAAAATGATGAAAAACGGCGCGCTATAGTATGCCGTACGATATGGGCTATAGCCCATGGTCCAAAATGATGAGAAACGAGGCTAACTTTTTTTTTCAAAATTTCAAAAAACATGGGCTATAACCTTTCGTTTTTGTCATTTCGTCATTTTTTTCAAATCTTCAAAAATGATGAAAAACGGCGCGCTATAGTATGCCGTACGATATGGGCTATAGCCCATGGTCCAAAATGATGAGAAACGAGGCTAACTTTTTTTTTCAAAATTTCAAAAAACATGGGCTATAACCTTTCGTTTTTGTCATTTCGTCATTTTTTTCAAATCTTCAAAAATGATGAAAAACGGCGCGCTATAGTATGCCGTACGATATGGGCTATAGCCCATGGTCCAAAATGATGAGAAACGAGGCTAACTTTTTTTTTCAAAATTTCAAAAAACATGGGCTATAACCTTTCGTTTTTGTCATTTCGTCATTTTTTTAAAATCTTCAAAAATGATGAAAAACGGCGCGCTATAGTATGCCGTACGATATGGGCTATAGCCCATGGTCCAAAATGATGAGAAACGAGGCTAACTTTTTTTTCCAAAATTTCAAAAAACATGGGCTATAACCTTTCGTTTTTGTCATTTCGTCATTTTTTTCAAATCTTCAAAAATGATGAAAAACGGCGCGCTATAGTATGCCGTACGATATGGGCTATAGCCCATGGTCCAAAATGATGAGAAACGAGGCTAACTTTTTTTTTCAAAATTTCAAAAAACATGGGCTATAACCTTTCGTTTTTGTCATTTCGTCATTTTTTTCAAATCTTTAAAAATGATGAAAAACGGCGCGCTATAGAATGCCGTACGATATGGGCTATAGCCCATGGTCCAAAATGATGAGAAACGAGGCTAACTTTTTTTTTCAAAATTTCAAAAAACATGGGCTATAACCTTTCGTTTTTGTCATTTCGTAATGTTTTTTCAAATCTTTAAAAATGATGAAAAACGGCGCGCTATAGAATGCCGTACGATATGGGCTATAGCCCATGGTCCAAAATGATGAGAAACGAGGCTAACTTTTTTTTTCAAAATTTCAAAAAACATGGGCTATAACCTTTCGTTTTTGTCATTTCGTCATTTTTTTCAAATCTTCAAAAATGATGAAAAACGGCGCGCTATAGTATGCCGTACGATATGGGCTATAGCCCATGGTCCAAAATGATGAGAAACGAGGCTAACTTTTTTTTTCAAAATTTCAAAAAACATGGGCTATAACCTTTCGTTTTTGTCATTTCGTAATTTTTTTCAAATCTTTAAAAATGATGAAAAACGGCGCGCTATAGAATGCCGTACGATATGGGCTATAGCCCATGGTCCAAAATGATGAGAAACGAGGCTAACTTTTTTTTTCAAAATTTCAAAAAACATGGGCTATAACCTTTCGTTTTTGTCATTTTGTCATTTTTTTCAAATCTTCAAAAATGATGAAAAACGGCGCGCTATAGTATGCCGTACGATATGGGCTATAGCCCATGGTCCAAAATGATGACAAACGAGGCTAACTTTTTTTTTCAAAATTTCAAAAAACATGGGCTATAACCTTTCGTTTTTGTCATTTCGTCATTTTTTCAAATCTTCAAAAATGATGAAAAACGGCGCGCTATAGTATGCCGTACGATATGGGCTATAGCCCATGGTCCAAAATGATGAGAAACGAGGCTAACTTTTTTTTTCAAAATTTCAAAAAACATGGGCTATAACCTTTCGCTTTTGTCATTTCGAAAAAAAATTCAAATCTTTAAAAATGATGAAAAACGGCGCGCTATAGAATGCCGTACGATATGGGCTATAGCCCATGGTCCAAAATGATGAGAAACGAGGCTAACTTTTTTTTTCAAAATTTTAAAAAACATGGGCTATAACCTTTCGTTTTTGTCATTTTGTCATTTTTTTCAAATCTTCAAAAATGATGAAAAACGGCGCGCTATAGTATGCCGTACGATATGGGCTATAGCCCATGGTCCAAAATGATGAGAAACGAGGCTAACTTTTTTTTTCAAAATTTCAAAAAACATGGGCTATAACCTTTCGTTTTTGTCATTTCGTCATTTTTTCAAATCTTCAAAAATGATGAAAAACGGCGCGCTATAGTATGCCGTACGATATGGGCTATAGCCCATGGTCCAAAATGATGAGAAACGAGGCTAACTTTTTTTTTCAAAATTTCAAAAAACATGGGCTATAACCTTTCGTTTTTGTCATTTCGTCATTTTTTTCAAATCTTCAAAAATGATGAAAAACGGCGCGCTATAGTATGCCGTACGATATGGGCTATAGCCCATGGTCCAAAATGATGAGAAACGAGGCTAACTTTTTTTTTCAAAATTTCAAAAAACATGGGCTATAACCTTTCGTTTTTGTCATTTCGTCATTTTTTTCAAATCTTCAAAAATGATGAAAAACGGCGCGCTATAGTATGCCGTACGATATGGGCTATAGCCCATGGTCCAAAATGATGAGAAACGAGGCTAACTTTTTTTTTCAAAATTTCAAAAAACATGGGCTATAACCTTTCGTTTTTGTCATTTCGTAATTTTTTTCAAATCTTTAAAAATCATGAAAAACGGCGCGCTATAGTATGCCGTACGATATGGGCTATAGCCCATGGTCCAAAATGATGAGAAACGAGGCTAACTTTTTTTTTCAAAATTTCAAAAAACATGGGCTATAACCTTTCGTTTTTGTCATTTCGTAATTTTTTTCAAATCTTTAAAAATGATGAAAAACGGCGCGCTATAGTATGCCGTACGATATGGGCTATAGCCCATGGTCCAAAATGATGAGAAACGAGGCTAACTTTTTTTTTCAAAATTTCAAAAAACATGGGCTATAACCTTTCGTTTTTGTCATTTTGTCATTTTTTTCAAATCTTCAAAAATGATGAAAAACGGCGCGCTATAGTATGCCGTACGATATGGGCTATAGCCCATGGTCCAAAATGATGAGAAACGAGGCTAACTTTTTTTTTCAAAATTTCAAAAAACATGGGCTATAACCTTTCGTTTTTGTCATTTCGTCATTTTTTTCAAATCTTCAAAAATGATGAAAAACGGCGCGCTATAGTATGCCGTACGATATGGGCTATAGCCCATGGTCCAAAATGATGAGAAACGAGGCTAACTTTTTTTTTCAAAATTTCAAAAAACATGGGCTATAACCTTTCGTTTTTGTCATTTCGTCATTTTTTTCAAATCTTCAAAAATGATGAAAAACGGCGCGCTATAGTATGCCGTACGATATGGGCTATAGCCCATGGTCCAAAATGATGAGAAACGAGGCTAACTTTTTTTTTCAAAATTTCAAAAAACATGGGCTATAACCTTTCGTTTTTGTCATTTTGTCATTTTTTTCAAATCTTCAAAAATGATGAAAAACGGCGCGCTATAGTATGCCGTACGATATGGGCTATAGCCCATGGTCCAAAATGATGAGAAACGAGGCTAACTTTTTTTTTCAAAATTTCAAAAAACATGGGCTATAACCTTTCGTTTTTGTCATTTCGTCATTTTTTTCAAATCTTCAAAAATGATGAAAAACGGCGCGCTATAGTATGCCGTACGATATGGGCTATAGCCCATGGTCCAAAATGATGAGAAACGAGGCTAACTTTTTTTTTCAAAATTTCAAAAAACATGGGCTATAACCTTTCGTTTTTGTCATTTCGTCATTTTTTTCAAATCTTCAAAAATGATGAAAAACGGCGCGCTATAGTATGCCGTACGATATGGGCTATAGCCCATGGTCCAAAATGATGAGAAACGAGGCTAACTTTTTTTTTCAAATTTAAAAAAACATGGGCTATAACCTTTCGTTTTTGTCATTTCGTCATTTTTTTAAAATCTTCAAAAATGATGAAAAACGGCGCGCTATAGTATGCCGTACGATATGGGCTATAGCCCATGGTCCAAAATGATGAGAAACGAGGCTAACTTTTTTTTTCAAAATTAAAAAAAACATGGGCTATAACCTTTCGTTTTTGTCATTTCGTCATTTTTTTCAAATCTTCAAAAATGATGAAAAACGGCGCGCTATAGTATGCCGTACGATATGGGCTATAGCCCATGGTCCAAAATGATGAGAAACGAGGCTAACTTTTTTTTCCAAAATTTCAAAAAACATGGGCTATAACCTTTCGTTTTTGTCATTTCGTAATTTTTTTCAAATCTTCAAAAATGATGAAAAACGGCGCGCTATAGTATGCCGTACGATATGGGCTATAGCCCATGGTCCAAAATGATGAGAAACGAGGCTAACTTTTTTTTTCAAAATTTCAAAAAACATGGGCTATAACCTTTCGTTTTTGTCATTTCGTCATTTTTTTCAAATCTTCAAAATGATGAAAAACGGCGCGCTATAGTATGCCGTACGATATGGGCTATAGCCCATGGTCCAAAATGATGAGAAACGAGGCTAACTTTTTTTTCCAAAATTTCAAAAAACATGGGCTATAACCTTTCGTTTTTGTCATTTCGTCATTTTTTTCAAATCTTCAAAAATGATGAAAAACGGCGCGCTATAGTATGCCGTACGATATGGGCTATAGCCCATGGTCCAAAATGATGAGAAACGAGGCTAACTTTTTTTTTCAAAATTTCAAAAAACATGGGCTATAACCTTTCGTTTTTGTCATTTCGTCATTTTTTTCAAATCTTCAAAAATGATGAAAAACGGCGCGCTATAGTATGCCGTACGATATGGGCTATAGCCCATGGTCCAAAATGATGAGAAACGAGGCTAACTTTTTTTTTCAAAATTTCAAAAAACATGGGCTATAACCTTTCGTTTTTGTCATTTCGTCATTTTTTTCAAATCTTCAAAAATGATGAAAAACGGCGCGCTATAGTATGCCGTACGATATGGGCTATAGCCCATGGTCCAAAATGATGAGAAACGAGGCTAACTTTTTTTTTCAAAATTAAAAAAAACATGGGCTATAACCTTTCGTTTTTGTCATTTCGTCATTTTTTTAAAATCTTCAAAAATGATGAAAAACGGCGCGCTATAGTATGCCGTACGATATGGGCTATAGCCCATGGTCCAAAATGATGAGAAACGAGGCTAACTTTTTTTTTCAAAATTTCAAAAAACATGGGCTATAACCTTTCGTTTTTGTCATTTCGTCATTTTTTTCAAATCTTCAAAAATGATGAAAAACGGCGCGCTATAGTATGCCGTACGATATGGGCTATAGCCCATGGTCCAAAATGATGAGAAACGAGGCTAACTTTTTTTTTCAAAATTTCAAAAAACATGGGCTATAACCTTTCGTTTTTGTCATTTCGTCATTTTTTTCAAATCTTCAAAAATGATGAAAAACGGCGCGCTATAGTATGCCGTACGATATGGGCTATAGCCCATGGTCCAAAATGATGAGAAACGAGGCTAACTTTTTTTTTCAAAATTTCAAAAAACATGGGCTATAACCTTTCGTTTTTGTCATTTCGTCATTTTTTTAAAATCTTCAAAAATGATGAAAAACGGCGCGCTATAGTATGCCGTACGATATGGGCTATAGCCCATGGTCCAAAATGATGAGAAACGAGGCTAACTTTTTTTTCCAAAATTTCAAAAAACATGGGCTATAACCTTTCGTTTTTGTCATTTCGTCATTTTTTTCAAATCTTCAAAAATGATGAAAAACGGCGCGCTATAGTATGCCGTACGATATGGGCTATAGCCCATGGTCCAAAATGATGAGAAACGAGGCTAACTTTTTTTTTCAAAATTTCAAAAAACATGGGCTATAACCTTTCGTTTTTGTCATTTCGTCATTTTTTTCAAATCTTTAAAAATGATGAAAAACGGCGCGCTATAGAATGCCGTACGATATGGGCTATAGCCCATGGTCCAAAATGATGAGAAACGAGGCTAACTTTTTTTTTCAAAATTTCAAAAAACATGGGCTATAACCTTTCGTTTTTGTCATTTCGTAATGTTTTTTCAAATCTTTAAAAATGATGAAAAACGGCGCGCTATAGTATGCCGTACGATATGGGCTATAGCCCATGGTCCAAAATGATGAGAAACGAGGCTAACTTTTTTTTTCAAAATTTCAAAAAACATGGGCTATAACCTTTCGTTTTTGTCATTTCGTCATTTTTTTCAAATCTTCAAAAATGATGAAAAACGGCGCGCTATAGTATGCCGTACGATATGGGCTATAGCCCATGGTCCAAAATGATGAGAAACGAGGCTAACTTTTTTTTTCAAAATTTCAAAAAACATGGGCTATAACCTTTCGTTTTTGTCATTTCGTAATTTTTTTCAAATCTTTAAAAATGATGAAAAACGGCGCGCTATAGTATGCCGTACGATATGGGCTATAGCCCATGGTCCAAAATGATGAGAAACGAGGCTAACTTTTTTTTTCAAATTTCAAAAAACATGGGCTATAACCTTTCGTTTTTTGTCATTTTGTCATTTTTTTCAAATCTTCAAAAATGATGAAAAACGGCGCGCTATAGTATGCCGTACGATATGGGCTATAGCCCATGGTCCAAAATGATGACGAAACGAGGCTAACTTTTTTTTTCAAAATTTCAAAAAACATGGGCTATAACCTTTCGTTTTTGTCATTTCGTCATTTTTTCAAATCTTCAAAAATGATGAAAAACGGCGCGCTATAGTATGCCGTACGATATGGGCTATAGCCCATGGTCCAAAATGATGAGAAACGAGGCTAACTTTTTTTTTCAAAATTTCAAAAAACATGGGCTATAACCTTTCGCTTTTTGTCATTTCGTAAATATATTCAAATCTTAAAAATGATGAAAAACGGCGCGCTATAGTATGCCGTACGATATGGGCTATAGCCCATGGTCCAAAATGATGAGAAACGAGGCTAACTTTTTTTTTCAAAATTTTAAAAAACATGGGCTATAACCTTTCGTTTTTGTCATTTTGTCATTTTTTTCAAATCTTCAAAAATGATGAAAAACGGCGCGCTATAGTATGCCGTACGATATGGGCTATAGCCCATGGTCCAAAATGATGAGAAACGAGGCTAACTTTTTTTTTCAAAATTTCAAAAAACATGGGCTATAACCTTTCGTTTTTGTCATTTCGTCATTTTTTTCAAATCTTCAAAAATGATGAAAACGGCGCGCTATAGTATGCCGTACGATATGGGCTATAGCCCATGGTCCAAAATGATGAGAAACGAGGCTAACTTTTTTTTTCAAAATTTCAAAAAACATGGGCTATAACCTTTCGTTTTTGTCATTTCGTCATTTTTTTCAAATCTTCAAAAATGATGAAAAACGGCGCGCTATAGTATGCCGTACGATATGGGCTATAGCCCATGGTCCAAAATGATGAGAAACGAGGCTAACTTTTTTTTCAAAATTTCAAAAAACATGGCTATAACCTTTCGTTTTTGTCATTTCGTCATTTTTTTCAAATCTTCAAAATGATGAAAAACGGCGCGCTATAGTATGCCGTACGATATGGGCTATAGCCCATGGTCCAAATGATGAGAAACGAGGCTAACTTTTTTTTTCAAAATTTCAAAAAACATGGCTATAACCTTTCGTTTTTGTCATTTCGTCATTTTTTTCAAATCTTAAAAATGCATGAAAAACGGCGCGCTATAGTATGCCGTACGATATGGGCTATAGCCCATGGTCCAAAATGATGAGAAACGAGGCTAACTTTTTTTTCAAAATTTCAAAAAACATGGGCTATAACCTTTCGTTTTTGTCATTTCGTAATTTTTTTCAAATCTTAAAAATGATGAAAAACGGCGCGCTATAGTATGCCGTACGATATGGGCTATAGCCCATGGTCCAAAATGATGAGAAACGAGGCTAACTTTTTTTTTCAAAATTTCAAAAAACATGGGCTATAACCTTTCGTTTTTGTCATTTTGTCATTTTTTTCAAATCTTCAAAAATGATGAAAAACGGCGCGCTATAGTATGCCGTACGATATGGGCTATAGCCCATGGTCCAAAATGATGAGAAACGAGGCTAACTTTTTTTTCCAAATTTCAAAAAACATGGGCTATAACCTTTCGTTTTTGTCATTTCGTCATTTTTTTCAAATCTTCAAAATGATGAAAAACGGCGCGCTATAGTATGCCGTACGATATGGGCTATAGCCCATGGTCCAAAATGATGAGAAACGAGGCTAACTTTTTTTTCAAAATTTCAAAAAACATGGGCTATAACCTTTCGTTTTTGTCATTTCGTCATTTTTTTCAAATCTTCAAAAATGATGAAAAACGGCGCGCTATAGTATGCCGTACGATATGGGCTATAGCCCATGGTCCAAAATGATGAGAAACGAGGCTAACTTTTTTTTTCAAAATTTCAAAAAAACATGGGCTATAACCTTTCGTTTTTGTCATTTTGTCATTTTTTTCAAATCTTCAAAAATGATGAAAAAACGGCGCGCTATAGTATGCCGTACGATATGGGCTATAGCCCATGGTCCAAAATGATGAGAAACGAGGCTAACTTTTTTTTTCAAAATTTCAAAAAACATGGGCTATAACCTTTCGTTTTTGTCATTTCGTCATTTTTTTTCAAATCTTCAAAAATGATGAAAAACGGCGCGCTATAGTATGCCGTACGATATGGGCTATAGCCCATGGTCCAAAATGATGAGAAACGAGGCTAACTTTTTTTTTCAAAATTTCAAAAAACATGGGCTATAACCTTTCGTTTTTTGTCATTTCGTCATTTTTTTCAAATCTTCAAAAATGATGAAAAACGGCGCGCTATAGTATGCCGTACGATATGGGCTATAGCCCATGGTCCAAAATGATGAGAAACGAGGCTAACTTTTTTTTTCAAAATTTAAAAAAACATGGCTATAACCTTTCGTTTTTGTCATTTCGTCATTTTTTTAAAATCTTCAAAAATGATGAAAAACGGCGCGCTATAGTATGCCGTACGATATGGGCTATAGCCCATGGTCCAAAATGATGAGAAACGAGGCTAACTTTTTTTTTTCAAAATTTAAAAAAACATGGGCTATAACCTTTCGTTTTTGTCATTTCGTCATTTTTTTAAAATCTTCAAAAATGATGAAAAACGGCGCGCTATAGTATGCCGTACGATATGGGCTATAGCCCATGGTCCAAAATGATGAGAAACGAGGCTAACTTTTTTTTTCCAAAATTTCAAAAAACATGGGCTATACCTTTCGTTTTTGTCATTTCGTAATTTTTTTCAAATCTTCAAAATGATGAAAAAACGGCGCGCTATAGTATGCCGTACGATATGGGCTATAGCCCATGGTCCAAAATGATGAGAAACGAGGCTAACTTTTTTTTTCAAAATTTCAAAAAACATGGGCTATAACCTTTCGTTTTTGTCATTTCGTCATTTTTTTCAAATCTTCAAAAATGATGAAAAACGGCGCGCTATAGTATGCCGTACGATATGGGCTATAGCCCATGGTCCAAAATGATGAGAAACGAGGCTAACTTTTTTTTCAAAATTTCAAAAAACATGGGCTATAACCTTTCGTTTTTGTCATTTCGTCATTTTTTCAAATCTTCAAAAATGATGAAAAACGGCGCGCTATAGTATGCCGTACGATATGGGCTATAGCCCATGGTCCAAAATGATGAGAAACGAGGCTAACTTTTTTTTTCAAAATTTCAAAAAACATGGGCTATAACCTTTCGTTTTTGTCATTTCGTCATTTTTTTCAAATCTTCAAAAATGATTGAAAAACGGCGCGCTATAGTATGCCGTACGATATGGGCTATAGCCCATGGTCCAAAATGATGAGAAACGAGGCTAACTTTTTTTTTCAAAATTTCAAAAAACATGGGCTATAACCTTTCGTTTTTGTCATTTCGTCATTTTTTTCAATCTTCAAAAATGATGAAAAACGGCGCGCTATAGTATGCCGTACGATATGGGCTATAGCCCATGGTCCAAAATGATGAGAAACGAGGCTAACTTTTTTTTTCAAAATTAAAAAAACATGGGCTATAACCTTTCGTTTTTGTCATTTCGTCATTTTTTTAAAATCTTCAAAAATGATGAAAAACGGCGCGCTATAGTATGCCGTACGATATGGGCTATAGCCCATGGTCCAAAATGATGAGAAACGAGCTAACTTTTTTTTCCAAAATTTCAAAAAACATGGGCTATAACCTTTCGTTTTTGTCATTTCGTAATTTTTTTCAAATCTTAAAAAATGATGAAAAACGGCGCGCTATAGAATGCGTACGATATGGGCTATAGCCCATGGTCCAAAATGATGAGAAAAGAGGCTAACTTTTTTTTTCAAATTCAAAAAACATGGCTTTAACCTTTCGTTTTTGTCCATTTCGTCATTTTTTCAAATCTTCAAAAATGATGAAAAACGCGCCGCTATAGTATGCGTACGATATGGGCTATAGCCCATGGTCCAAAATGATGAGAAACGAGGCTAACTTTTTTTTTTCAAAATTTCAAAAAAACATGGGCTATAACCTTTCGTTTTGTTCATTTCGTCATTTTTTCAAATCTTCAAAATGATAAAAACGGCGCGCTTAGTATGCCGTACGATATGGGCTATAGCCCATGGTCCAAAATGATGAGAAACGAGGCTAACTTTTTTTTCAAAATTTCAAAAAACATGGGCTATAACCTTTCGTTTTTGTCATTTCGTCATTTTTTTCAAATCTTTAAAAATGATGAAAAACGGCGCGCTATAGAATGCCGTACGATATGGGCTATAGCCCATGGTCCAAAATGATGAGAAACGAGGCTAACTTTTTTTTTTTCAAATTTCAAAAAACATGGGCTATAACCTTTCGTTTTTGTCATTTCGTAATGTTTTTTCAAATCTTTAAAAATGATGAAAAACGGCGCGCTATAGAATGCCGTTACAGATATGGGGCTATAGCCCATGGTCCAAAATGATGAGAAACGAGGCTAACTTTTTTTTTTCAAAATTCAAAAAACATGGCTGATAACCTTTCGTTTTGTCATTTCGTCATTTTTTTCAAATCTTCAAAAAATGATGAAAAAACGGCGCGCTAGAGTATGCCGTACGATTATGGGACTATAGCCCATGGTCCAAAATGATGAGAAAACGAGGCTAACTTTTTTCAAAATTTCAAAAAACATGGGCTATAAAACCTTTCGTTTTGTCATTTTCGTAATTTTTTTCAAATCTTTAAAAATGATGAAAAACGGACGCGCTATAGAATGCCCGTAACGATATGGGGGCTATAGCCGCATGGTCTCAAAATGATTGAGAAACGAGGCTAACTTGTTTTTTTCAATAATTCAAAAAACATGGGGTCTATAACCTTTCGTTTTGTCATTTTGTCATTTTTTTCGATATCTTCAAAAATGATGAAAAACGGCGCGCCTATAGTATGCCGTACGATATGGTGCTAGTAGCCCATGGTCCAAATGATGACAAACGAGGCTAACTTTTTTTTTCAAAATTTCAAAAAAACATGGGCTATAACCTTCGTTTTTGTCATTTCGTCTTTTTTTCAAATCTTCAAAAATGATTGAAAAACGGCGCGCTATAGTATGCCGTACGATATGGGCTATAGCCCATGGTCAAAATGATGAGAAACGAGGCTAACTTTTTTTTTCAAAATTTCAAAAACATGGGCTATAACCTTTCGTGTTTTGTCATTTCGTCATTTTTTTCAAAATCTTCAAAAATGATTAAACAAAACGGAGCGCTATAGTATGCCGGTACGATATGGGCTATAGCCCATGGTCCAAATGATGAGAAACGAGGCTACTTTTTTTTTCAATTTCAAAAAACATGGCTATAACCTTTCGTTTTTTTTTGTCATTTCGTCATTGTGTTTTCAAATCTTCAAAAATGATGAAAAACGGACGCGCTATAGTATGCCGTACGATATGGGTCTATAGCCCATGGTCCAGAAATGATGAGAAACGAGGCTAACTTTTTTTTTCAAAAGTTCAAAAAAACATGGGCTATAACCTTTCGTTTTTGTCTTTTCGTCATTTTTTTCAAATCTTCAAAAATGATGAAAAA